>NW_012148453.1:0-1365 GCF_000956105.1 Propithecus coquereli
CAGCACCAAAATATATAAAACAAACCTCGACAGATCTGAAAGAGAAATAGTAATACAATAAAAACAGGAGATTTCATATTCTACTTTCAACAATGGCTATAACACTCAGACAGACAATTAATACGGAAACAGCAGACTAGAACCACACTACAGAGCACGAGGACCTGGCAGACATCCACAGAACATTCCATCAAACAGCAGCAGAATATTTATTCTTCTCAAGTGCGTGAAGAGCATTCTCAAGAATAGATCACATGTTAGGTCACAAGTCTCAACAAATTTAAGAAGATTGAAATCATACCAAGTATCTTTTCCAACCACAATGGAATGAAAATAGAAATCAGTAGCAGAAGGGAAACTGGAAATTAACAACTATACGGCAGTCACATAGCACGCTCTTAACCAACCATTGGGTCAAAGAAGAAATCAAAAGGGAAATTAGAAAATATCTTGAGACAAGTGAAAACACAACATACCAAAACTCATGGGGTGCAGTAGGAGCGGCACTAACAGGGAAATTTACAGTGAAGCACACTTACGTTGAAGAAGAAGAGGCCGGGTGTGGTGGCTCAGGCCTGTAATCCTAGCCCTCTGGGAGGCCGAGGAGGGAGGATCGCTTGAGGCCAGGAGTTTGAGACCAGCCTGAGCAAAATAGTGAGATCCCATCTCTACTAAAAATATAAAAATTAACCAGGTGTCCTGGTGCATGTCTGTAGTCCGTAGTCCCAGCTGCTCGGGAGGCTTTAGCCCAGGAGTTTGAGGCTGTGAGCTATGGTGACACCACGGCACTCTAGCCTGGGAAACAGAATGAGACTCTGTCTCAAAAAAAAAAAAAATAGGAAAGAAAGATTTCAAAGAAACAATCTAACACTACACTTCAAGGAACTAGAAAAAGAAGAGCAAACTAAGCTCAAAGCTAGAAGAAGGGAGGAAATAATAAAAACCAGAATAGAAATAAATAAAATATAGAAAAACAATAGAAAAATTCACAAAACTGAGATGATTTTTAAAGATAATATTGACAAACTTTAGCTAGAATAATTGAGAAAAAAAGATAGAGGACTCAAACAAATAAAATCACAAACGGACGAGGCCCCCTGGCGATTTCATGTAAGAATGTCAGCCTCTGACAGTCAGAGCCAGAAAGAGCACGCGTCAGGCCAGGGGCACACACTCTTCTGAATACGGGCTGGAAATCCTATTCTACTCCGTTGCAAGAATGGATCAGGAGCTAAACCCCCAGCGACAGGTGCTCACTGTTTTGTTTTGTTTTGTTTTTTACCAGCCCAACAGCACAGGCCACGGGTACTCGCGCTCCACGAAGGAACCCGGACGCTGCCCTTCTCCGTCTGTGGAGATGCAGTA
>NW_012148453.1:1415-1835 GCF_000956105.1 Propithecus coquereli
AAAGAAGAAATCAAAAGGGAAATTAGAAAATATCTTGAGACAAGTGAAAACACAACATACCAAAACTCATGGGGTGCAGTAGGAGCGGCACTAACAGGGAAATTTACAGTGAAGCACACTTACGTTGAAGAAGAAGAGGCCGGGTGTGGTGGCTCAGGCCTGTAATCCTAGCCCTCTGGGAGGCCGAGGAGGGAGGATCGCTTGAGGCCAGGAGTTTGAGACCAGCCTGAGCAAAATAGTGAGATCCCATCTCTACTAAAAATATAAAAATTAACCAGGTGTCCTGGTGCATGTCTGTAGTCCGTAGTCCCAGCTGCTCGGGAGGCTTTAGCCCAGGAGTTTGAGGCTGTGAGCTATGGTGACACCACGGCACTCTAGCCTGGGAAACAGAATGAGACTCTGTCTCAAAAAAAAAAAAAA
>NW_012148453.1:13331-14391 GCF_000956105.1 Propithecus coquereli
AGAGAAAAGAGCAAAGCCTACAAGAAATGTGGGATTATGTGAAGAGGCCTAATGTGAGAATCACAGACAACCTGAGGGTGAAGAAGAAAATACACAAGGGTTGGATAAAGCATTTGAGGATAAAGTGGAGGAAAATTTCCCAGACCGTGCTCGAAATCTAGATATCCAGGTACAAGAAGCTCAAAGGACTCCTGGCAGATTCATCGCAAACAGGAAGACACCACAACACACAGTTATCAGACTGACCAAAATAACCACTAAAGAGGCCCTCCTACGAGCTGTAAGGCAAAAGCAGCAGGTAACCTACAAAGGAAAACCCATCAGACTAACTGCAGACTTCTCAACTGAGCCCTTACAAGCCAGAAGGGACTGGGGCCCCATTCTCACTCTTCTCAAACAGAATAACGTCCAGCCTAGAATCTGGTACCCTGCAAAACTAAGTTTCTTATACGAAGGAGAAATAAAGACCTTCTCAGACAAGCAAAGACTGAGGGAATTCACCAAGACAAGACCTGTCCTCCAGGAAGTACTCCAAACAGTGTTACACATGGATCAGCACAACAGACACTCAACAGTGTAAAATCATCCAGAAGCTAACCGTCAAAGGCCAGATACCACAATGGCTCAAGAGAGAAAACAAAGCAACGAAGTTCAACTCAACAAGATGATCAGAAATCTGCCCCACTTACCAATTTTGTCAATAAATGTGAATGGCTTGAACTGCCCACTAAGGAGACACAGGTTGGCCAAATGGATAAATTTACACAAGCCGAGTATCTGCTGTCTTCAGGAAACACATCTAACCCACAGGATACATTCAGACTCAAGCTGAAGGGATGGAAAACAATATTTCAAGCAAATGGAGGCCAAATGAAAGCTGACATGGCAGTTCTGATTTCAGATAACTTAGTCTTCAAATCAACAAAAGTAATGAAAGACAAAGAGGGTCACTACATAATGGTGAAGGGTACAATTCAATAAGAAGACTAAATATTCTAAATATTTATGCACCTAACTCAGGTGCACCCAGATTCATAAAGCAAATCCTACTTGATCTAAA
>NW_012148453.1:21506-21964 GCF_000956105.1 Propithecus coquereli
GGTGCCGCGAGCCGGCGTAGAAGGGGATGAGGTTTAGGGGGTTGAGGGGAATGTCGTAGCCACTGAAACAGAAATGGTAAGGATCACTAAAGAAACGAATACATCTAAAATAAGTGACATTTTTAATAGTCATGTGCTTATTAACTAATTAAAACGATATTTTACTTTGCCTAAATCACTATTTCTGAGGTATTTATGAAAGGTAAAAACTTACAGAAAAGGGTGCATATTTTAGAAACTACTTTCAGAATATTTAAAAAAAAAAGCCTTGAAAGATCTACAAATACTATATGTTATACATTAGGGGATGAAAAAGAGTGGTTACAGTAACGCATCTTTAAAACACAGATTTTCAAGAATTGTTTTTCTTTTAAGTTTTAAAGGAGGTTTGCCACGACAGCGTGTAACAGTTGTAAAGCAAGCCCATAATACTAAATATATCTTTTAGAGTAAGTCAC
>NW_012148453.1:23459-25475 GCF_000956105.1 Propithecus coquereli
GCCCAAAGAAGAATTACATGATCACACAAAAGCAAGATTCCGATGAAAAATCCAGCTCCAAGAATCAGAGTTTCCAAAGGATGTGCATATTCAGCTTCCATCCCAAATGGAGCCTAAAGCAATGGATAAAAATTCCTTAACATGCTGTCATGGTTAATTTCATGTGTCAGCTTGGCAGGGCCATGGTACCCAACCGTTTGGCCAGACGCCAGCCTAGACTTGCTGCGAAGGTATTTTTTCAATGTGGTTAACATTTCCATCAGGAGACTCTGAAGAGACTACCCTTCATAAGGACGGTGGGCTTCAACTAATCAGTTAAAGGCCTTATGGGTAAAGACTAAGGTTTCTTGAAGAAGGAATTCTCAAGACCACAACATGGAAACCCTACCTATGCTTCCAGAGCTTGCAGCTCTGAGGAATTTGGAGCCAAGACTGCAGCAACAGCTCTTACTTGGATTTCCAGCCTGCAGCTGGCCCTACGGATTTCAGACCTGACAGCCCCAACAAATGCACTAGCCAACTCCTCAAAATAAATCTGTGAATATTATTAATATATACTCCATTGATTCTGCTTCTCTCTGGAGAACCTGAATAATACATCTATTTATGCACATATTTTACAAAATTATATTGTGTCTATATGTAACGATAATATATCCAGCTATGTATACATATAAATAGTAGCAATTCTCAATAAAAATATCTTTTTGTTCCTACTAAACATCAAAAGGTCTGTGGACATAAAATCTTATTAACCGTCTTTGATGGTTTAAGATAAAAGCATTTAATAATTGTCTTGAACTCTAATTTTTATTTGTGCATTTACTTTGTTTTGTCAAGAAAAGGATGCTTGATTTAGCACACCATGTAGCAACGAGCGACGCGGAACATACCGACACGGCCATTTCACAAAGCTACATCAAAGCAGGTGTAATAAAAATCACTGTCTTTGTGGGAGTTAGCAATGTGATAAACATGTGTTAAAACTAAGTCAATAATTGTTGTAGAAGTTTCAATATTAAAGGTTCGTCACTTGGAGGTCTCACTGAAATGGCCCTAACATTACTCTGGCCGCTGTCAAACTGCAGGTGTCTAGTGTACAGCACTACGGCCACAAGGACGAGAGTCTCAACTATTTCACGTCCGTGCCGTATTTTTCCTCCAGGTCTCAATTTACCATGAATCTAGATACTACAGAAGATTTGCAGAACTGGTTTGTGTGTGTGTTATGTTCTTATTCATGCCAAAGGAAAAAGAAATGAGAACATCACTGATAATTTCTTTAAAATGCTCAGGCCATAAAAATAGACATTTTGCCTCTAATAGAAAAAAATTATTCAATATATTTCTAACATACCTGAAACTCATGATGAATTTTATGAATGTGCTTATATATTCTTTTGTGGTGCAGGAGTCTATGCAGGAAATAGTGCCAAGTGTCCTCGATGACCGCACAGCCAAAGCACCTTGCCAAAAGCATGTACCTTCGAGATAAAAACGTCGTGATGTGTATGAAATAACTTTTATTTGAACAATATAGACTTTTACTTGGGACCACTGCTGGAGACATATAAAACCGAATACCAGCTTGACCTAACTGAACATACTCATCAATAAATTCTCAAAACTGCTAGATACAGCTACAGGATATAACCTGAAACAAAGGCAAAGAGACGGGTTGCTACACCAATTCTATTTCATCTTGACAAAAATCCACAGGTATAAAATCAGAATTAAGAAACACAATCCAAAATTTCTAGGAAAAAAATAACATTGACGAAGGACTTAACCTAACATTAGTAATAGCAAAATGATCATTTTTTCTACAAGAAGATACAATTTAAGTGCAATGAGCAAGAAATATTTTATATACAAATGCACGACACAGACGCTCTCTTGTTTTGCTCTTCTTATTTTTTTTTTGAGACAGTCTCACTCTGTCACCTGGGCTAGAGTACCGTGGCATCACCATAGCTCACTGCAACCTCAAACTCCTGGGCTCGAGCGATTCTCCTT
>NW_012148454.1:0-324 GCF_000956105.1 Propithecus coquereli
ATATTAATAAATAGAATACCATGCTGAAGACTATTATTCATTTATGCACTCCTTCAAAGAAGAAGAAAAAGGAGGAGGAGAAGGAGGAGGAGGAGGAGCAAGACCACCACCAAAGGTCCACTATGTTAATAAAACCATGGTGTCAGAAGTACTGTGGATATTCTAAAATGTAATAACATTCCTTGCCTTCAGAAAATCTCTAACCTAGCAGGGAATTAAGAAAAGATAGGATAGTTTTTCCTTGTATATAGTCTCACACCATAAATTTACTGCCTTTTTATGCTTCACTAGAGTTTTCTCTCTCACTTAATAATTACTTATGCA
>NW_012148454.1:374-679 GCF_000956105.1 Propithecus coquereli
ATATAAAAACTTGTGGGATAAAACCAAAGTTTTATCCCAAATACTTACAAAAGTCTTATAGTGTCAAATGCATATATTAGAAAAGAAGAAATTATGAAATCAATATCTAACATAAGGATCTGGAAAAACAAGCACCACATGTACTCGGCATCATATTGGTATTGACTGATCAACACTTATGTGCACATTCAGTAGTAACATTCATCGGGTGTCTGGCAGATGGGGGGAGGGAGGATGTGTATACATACACCTAATGTGTGTGGTGCACCCCGTCTGGGGGATGGACACGCTTGAAGCTCTGACTC
>NW_012148454.1:2298-3109 GCF_000956105.1 Propithecus coquereli
GATAGTTTTTCCTTGTATATAGTCTCACACCATAAATTTACTGCCTTTTTATGCTTCACTAGAGTTTTCTCTCTCACTTAATAATTACTTATGCAGTAGTTGGAGTATTTTTGAAATATGTTTATAGGTATCTTTTCTTCCTGTACATCATGGTATTAGGTGATATAATAGATATGCAAACTTTACCTTTTACACATTTTTTAATAGCATTACCTCTCTGTGATAGAAAAATGCCAGGATAACCAGGTGTGTTCTAGAACATTAAATATGGTTAATTGGCTGTATGTAACGGTGTATTAAAAGGAGGAGGAGACAGAGAAAATTGTGTGGAATCCTAAACAATATTTAATAATTATTAATTTTATGTCTATTATTTTTCAAATTAGAGAAAAGGTAAGGGAATTTTATAATATGAAATATTTTTGTTCTTTGCATCCCCTAAACCATGATGACAAGAGATCAATGAATGTTAATAAAATTGTGTCCCATATTATCTGCCTTTTCTAGAATACTCACAAGTCATGGGGTGACCAAGATTACAAATAACATTGATCCACATCACCATAAGATTGAAAAGGAGAAAAATATGAATACCATGTGGAAAAGTTGATGCTGAACCTTCAGTAAATCTGACATACTTGTGAAATGACTCACCTTTGGATACCTACCTTACAGCAGGCAATTCAAATGTGTGCTTAATAAAATTATAAATTGCTACATGTCATGAACTTTCACTGTTGCTTGAATATATTCTAATCAAAAAGGTTAAAGTATCAAACTCCAAGAATCTGTCACTTAAACTAAAATTTTT
>NW_012148454.1:5564-5965 GCF_000956105.1 Propithecus coquereli
AAATATATAAGATCTAAACTATATAAAAAGACAATTGCACAAATCAGGAGACCCAGCATTCTTCTTGCCATTGGAGAAATAACCATTCTTTTGTTGTTTCAAGTCCCAACAGAGGTACTTTATTTTCAATGTGTGTTTAGGGTGAGGATCATGTATGGACCACCACTCTTCTCATATTTGGTCTTTTCAAGAAGAGAAGGATATTTTTAATCCTCTGTGGCTATTACCAAGCCTTTCGTGAAGCATGAAATATTTTAATATTTTAATTTAATACTTTAAGCTGGTGTCCCTTTGCACAGTGCTGCCATGTGTGAAGCATGAGTCTGCCATAGCAATAAACAGGACTCTTGCCCTGACACTATTCACACCCACTGTCTTCTCAATTTATCAGGTAGCAAGTT
>NW_012148454.1:7053-7887 GCF_000956105.1 Propithecus coquereli
CAGAAATTTCCCCTAGCAACATTTGGTGAACATAATTGCTGACAGTTCTTATGAACATATGCATATAGGCAAAGAGATTGCTCTGATTTTATGAAAACTGGGCTACATTATATATGCTACTTTACAAAAAGTATGAATTTCAATAAAATTTAACAACTATCAGGACTGAAGCATAAGGAAAGAAATTGACAAATTTAAGTTAAATCTTTATCCATCCACACAATCATATGGTACTTAAAAATATCCCTCTAAAATTAAGAAAACTAGTGAAAACGGTGCCAATGTCATCATGTGTCCTTTAACTGCCACTTGTAATTGTTGATTCCTTGCTTTAAAAATCTAAGAAAATGCAGCCTCATTTTATCCTACTGCTCCTCCTTTGTTAATTTACCTTCTATTCTATTAAACATACTTCCAATCGTTTCAAGCCTTACCTTGTAATTGAATTGCTTCAGTGGGTCATTTTATGAGTCATTTAAACACAGCTTCTCCTTTCCTGAGTTATTTTATTTAAAATTAGGGGCTGGACTTTTTGGTTGTTCCCCCATGTCACTGCACCTGAAACTTTCCTTCCTCCAACACTCCCACTCTTCCTCTGCCCTCTTAGGTTTTTATTCCTTGTTTTTACGCATATTGGGAAGATTTCCTTTGCTTTGCTTTTGTTTCTGAGCACAAAGTGACTTGTGTTTTTTTCACCCACAAACTACTGAGATGTATCTTTAGTTGCTACTGATTATTTTTATGAAAGAATCTAAGTCATTCTCAGTTTCTATCCCTTTCTACCTGATTTTTAATTTTTTTTTTTTTTTTTTTTACTTTCTTTACTCTTGAAAT
>NW_012148455.1:0-967 GCF_000956105.1 Propithecus coquereli
TTTCTGTCGGTTTTGGATGAGGGGAAATTTATACTGTCATCATAATATTACATTGGTTGATGCAGGTGATTAACACAATGTGACCCCTACCAGTACCTGCTGGGATCTTATTCTTTGAGGCGCCACAGTCTGGTATAACATACCTGGCTTCCTCTCTTTTCAGACTCCATTATACCCAAAATAAGCAGCTGTCACTTTGTCCACATGTATTAACAGAGTAGAAAGTCAGGAAAAGCAGAGAAAAGCCACCAAAGGAGCAACAGGTGGTTCACAGCTTCCTGCCTCAAAGTACATTACAAAATGGAAAAACAAGTCCTAGAACACAAGGCTAGGCAGGGCTCTTCAAGACAGGAGCTGTGAGGAGTGCAAACGTTGGTATTTGCCATGTGTGAAAGTTAAGTGACACCCTCCACTCCTGAGGCCACATGTGTGCAATATTAAGGTATCAATTAAAGAGCCCAGCAGTAGTTCTTGTTATTTGCCAATGCCCATTGAGGTTGATCATTTCACCATATGCAAAGGGCTGGCTGGTTCACCCGGCAGAGAAAGCAAAAAGATTTTCAACACTGCTCATTCTAAAGCATTCTAAAAGCATTCGACAAAATCAGGCACACTTTTATGACACAAACCCTTAATAGACTAGGCATAAAAGGAACAAAACTCAAAATTATAAAAGCTATATATGACAAATGCATAACCAACATCATGTTGAATGGGGAAAAGTTGAATACATTCCCCTAAGAACTGGAACAAGATAAGAGTGCCCACTATCACCACTTCTATTCAACATAGTGCTAGAAGTCTTAGCCAGAGCAATCAGGCAAGAGATAAGGTATCCAAATCGGGAAAGAAGAGGTCAAACTTTCACTTTCCACTGATGACATGATCTTGTATCTAGAAAACCCCAAAGACTCCACCAAGAGACTCCTGGAATTGGAAAATAAATTTAGCAAACTCCCTCATTACA
>NW_012148455.1:2942-3313 GCF_000956105.1 Propithecus coquereli
TTCCTCTGGGCTTTCCTTGTTCATCATGGTCTCTGATATCACCATTCTTTGAAAAGCTCTTTGCCATTAGTTTTCCATGTTAAACGGGAGTGGACAGCATGGTGATGTACATCTTCTTCAACAAGCCAAGTTTTTCTCTTCTGCCTTTGTGCTTTACCGTGAGGTCAAAGTGTCTGCTACAGAGGAAATTACACATTTAAATCCACCTGCTTTACCTCCCTCCTAAGTTAGTTATGTGCCTTTCTGTAGCATCCTGTGCTTAGCTTATAGGATTGCCTCCCCCAAACCCCACATACACAAGATTGTAAATTCCCTGAGGGTAGGGACTGTGTCTGAGTTATTCATTTTTAAATCCACCACCTAGCATGGTG
>NW_012148455.1:4913-5213 GCF_000956105.1 Propithecus coquereli
GAGGAATGTACAACTCAGTGGAAATCAAGGAAGGGCAGGGAGAAGTGGGGAGATGTACTACTAACAAGTACAACGAACACTATTTGGGTGATGGGCACACTTACAGCCATTACTCAAGCATTACAAAAACAAAGCAAAAGCATTTGTACTCCCTTAATGCTTTGAAATAAAAACAAAAACAAAATGAGAGACAGAGAGAAGAATTGCCTATAATAAATATTAAGTAAATACCACTATAAAAGGCAGGAGGCTCAGTGTATGGAGAAGGATGGAAAGCCACTTACCCATAGGGAAAAGCAA
>NW_012148455.1:5263-6949 GCF_000956105.1 Propithecus coquereli
TAAGTGCACATATAAGAATAACATGTATTGGATGTTGGGCAGGGAGAGGGGGGAGGGAGGAGGAGGGGACGGGCATATGCACAAACAATGAGTGCGATGCGCATCTCCAGGGGAATGGACACACTTGAAGCTCGGACTTGGCGGGGAGGGAGGGTAAAGGCATCATACATAACCTAATCATCTGTACCCCCATAACATGCTGAAATAAAAAAAAAATAACCACAATGAGATATCACTTTATGCCTGTTAGAATGGCTTTTATTAAAAAGTCCAAAAACAATAGATGTTAACATGAATTCAGAGAGAAAAGAATGCTTATACACTATTGGTGAGACTGCAAATTAGTACAACTTCTATGGGAAGCAGTATGGAGATTTCTCAAAGAACTAAAAGTAGACCTATTATTCGATCTAACAATCCCACTACTGGGCATTTACCCAAAGAAAAAGCAGTCGTTTTATCAAAAAGACAACAGCACTGAGTGAATGTTTATTGCAGCACAATTCACAATTGCAAAGATGTGGAATCAACCCAAGTGCCCATCAATTCATGAGTGGATTAACAAAATGTGGTATATGTATACCATGGAGTATTTCTCAGCCATAAAAAAGGACGAATTAATGCTTTTTGCAACAATTTGGATGGAAATGGAGACCATTATCCTAAGTGAAGTATCCCAAGAATGGGAAAACATACACCACGTGTACTTGCTATTAAATTGGAACTAACTGATGAGCACACATGTGCACAGAGGAATGTACAACTCAGTGGAAATCAAGGAAGGGCAGGGAGAAGTGGGGAGATGTACTACTAACAAGTACAACGAACACTATTTGGGTGATGGGTACACTTACAGCCATCACTCAAGCATCACAAAAACAATCCATGTAAGCAAAAGCATTTGTACTCCCTTAATGCTTTGAAATAAAAACAAAAACAAAATGAGAGACAGAGAAGAATTGCCTATAATAAATATTAAGTAAATACCACTGTAAAAGGCAGGAGGCTCAATGTATGGACAAGGATGGAAAGCCACTTACCCACAGGGAAAAGCAGCCCTGCTCTGCAGAGTGTCACCCAGAGGAGGGGATTTAAAAAAAAAAAAAAAAAAAAAAACCATCAATCTCCTCAGCTTTCCTATCCCAGACAGTTTTTATCTCAGAGTGCTGTGAAGAGCCTCCTCTGGGCTTTCCTTGTCCACCATGGTCTCTGATATCACCATTCTTTGAAAAGCTCTTTGCCATTAGTTTTCCATGTTAAACGGGAGTGGACAGCATGGTGACATACATCTTCTTCAACAAGCCAAGTTTTTCTCTTCTGCCTTTGTGCTTTACCGTGAGGTCAAAGTGTCTGCTACAGAGCGAATTACACATTTAAACCCACCTGCTTTACCTCCCTCCTAAGTCAGTTATGTGCCTTTCTGTAGCATCCTGTGCTTAGCTTATATAATTGTCTCCCCCAAACCCCACATACACAAGATTGTAAATTCCCTGAGGGTAGGGACTGTGTCTGAGTTATTCATTTTTAAATCCACCACCTAGCATGGTGTCTGGCCTATAACAGGGGTGTTCAGTAGATAATTTTGAATATTTATAATATAAATAAGCCATCTACCCATATGTTTCCCATCTCATCAATAAGACATATAATATGTGAAAGTTCCCCTTACTATCCAGCCCCATCATT
>NW_012148455.1:8319-12801 GCF_000956105.1 Propithecus coquereli
GGATTTATTTGCTCATGTATCACTAGCTGAGATGCTCAATGATATTTTTTGAATGAATAAATGGATAAATAAGCAGGATCACCTCTGCCAATATAATCATTTTCCACAAACTACCAATATTTCCCAAGTTTGTGCTAGATATTTTAAATCAATTACCTTATTTAGAAATAGATAGATGAATGAATAAGGTGAAGTCAATGCTATTAGTCCCATTTTACAGATTAGTAAACTAAGAATCTCACCAAGGTCCTTATCTACCAAAGGACCTAGAGGCAAAGTCAAGATTTGAACCAGGTTCAGACTCCCAACTCTGTTTTTTCATTGCATGGTGCAGCCTCAGAAAAGCAGGCACATTCTGTCTTCCTCTCTGATCCAATACCTTTCATTAGCATCCTGAAATCATATGTGCAAGGGCTTGACAAGGTTTCATTTTCTTCTGCCGCTTGTCTTTGACACGATGCCTTCCAGCTGCTCTGGGTGATGGGAAGGCTTTTATCCCAGTGAATCAACAGCTGATCCCTGTCCACCTTCATCACTGGAATGACACATGGCAGCCTCAGAGACATCCCAGGTCTTTAAGGCATCCTGTTTGTTGCCCTCTAATCCCCCTTTGGCAATTTTCACAACATTAGCTTGTCCTTTGGATGGAGATGAAACCCTCAGTAATCATCTAGGGCATGATTTGCATCAGCAGTAATGGTAGCTAGAGTTTTGTCCTTGATCCATAAAAGTAAAAAGAAATCATGAAAATTTTCTAAGGAAGTGCTTGTCAAATATTTATTAAGCTACCTGTTGGGTTGCAGGCACTGCTCTCAAGCAGCTTGCAGTCCACTGACAGAAACAGATAAAGGAATGCCATCAGTACAGGATACTGCAGGAAAGGAAGAGAAGACAAGAAAGACTTCTCAGGCGAAATAACATCTCTGATGGTGCCTGAGCGATACATGAGTTGCCCAGGTAAAAGGGTAGAAGATATCAGTGTTTTTAGCAAAAGGAACTGCACATTCATTCAATGGTCTGATGGTGACAGAGCATGCATGACACATTGGAAGAACTTAAGGAAGTCCCATGCGCCCAGAGCGTAAGGTGCAAGCTTGCGACAGCAGGAGATGCAACTGTAAAAATCAGGCAGGACTCAGACGTTTGAACTTTACCCTAAGGGAAATGGGAAGTCACTATTAATTTTCTATCAGAATGATCTTCAGGCTTAGTTTGAACAATGAGAGGACAATGCAGATAAACCAGGACTAGGACTGCTTCAATCAAAGTCTAGTCAGAAAATAGAAACTGCATCAATTATTTTAACAAAAAATAACTTAATGTAAAGAATTGTTAGCCAGGTATCAGAAAATTGAAGACCAAAGGGAGACACTGAGGTAACACCAACATAGTAACTGCAGGAAGCAGCTACCACTTCAGGAGCTGGGGGGAAAAAAAGAGAAGAGGTTGGTATTATTACAATGTATAAGCTTGGGGGAAAAGTGATGGCGAGATCAAGCCGAAACCTCTGAGGAGAGGATGCTGCCTGGCTGGTGCTGCTTTCTCAGGAGTTTAGCAGGCACAGCAGAGCCGGGATGTAGGCATTCCAGGCTGGTAGGTGCTGATGTCTCTGAGAGGACATCATGAGGCAGGTTTTGAGAGGGTTAGAAAAACCACAAACTGGAACCAACTGCCGTTACCAGAAGCAAGTGTCACTGCCAAGGAGCAGAAGCACTGTGGGGTTGCAGAAACAGGAAGGAGCGAGGCCCCTCTTCCTCGCCAGCTTTGCATCTCCTTCCGGCTTCTTCTCCCTCGTTGGCAAAGTCTAACCGGGAGGCAACCAGCAAAGGGGAAATGTGGTTTGCAGAGTTCCGGTCCCAGTACCAAAAAGCTAAGTAACAAAGATGAGTTTGAGTGGAGAAACAACAGCTTAGTAACCATCGCATCAAAGGTCTGCAGGCTTCTGTCTCCATAGATACCTCCTTGACAGCTCTGGGGCTGTGACCAAACTGGGAACCAATGGATTTAAGAAGGCTCCAGGGAGAGGGGACCAAAAGGAGACAAAGCACACCCTGACAGGCCGACATACGAGGGAGGAATCTGAGCATTTGGAAGATCACGGCAGGCCCGTTCCTACTGCCCACTGGAAGGGCACAGCTCAGTCAGGGGCAGCCTGAGGCCAGGTACAGCAAAAGGCAGTTTATCCCGGGGCCCCTGCATCTCCACCTATAACTCCCAGTGTGCCGTCCCTCACCAAAGTCCGTCGTTTGCAAACAATAACCCTGTGATGATCCTGGAATATTTTAAGTGCTGTTTACTTCCAGTTCTTTCTGGGCACTCCTCCTCTCTCAGCCTTAGTGTTTAGGGTGAAGTTCCAATTTAGCTTAGCAGTGGAGCATGTGACACAGGCCTGAGCCAATCAAAATGCCACATTCCCACTGCCACTGTGATTGGTTCAAGGTGTTCAGGTGACCCAATCGGACCAATGAGATTAGGAAAGAGACTCTACTCTTCCATCTGAAACTTAAACTGGAATTAAAGGATATGGGAACTGCCCCAGCTACATAACAACCACAGAAGATGGTTGAAGATGGTTGAAGAAGGGCTACTACATCAAAATGAAGAGGCACAGAATCCAGAAATGAGTCCTGGTTGCATAATTTGAGCTCTGAGCTGTAACTGAAGTCAAATCTACGGTCAGGACTTCTCAGTCGAGGAAATTACCAAAGTTTCTTTTTTATTTAAGCCACCTGAAGTGAGGTTTTCTTTCACTTGCTGCAAAAAGCTACAATCCAAAAAGATACTGATACAGCACCAATGTCTTGCATTTCTTTCTCCATTCTTTCCTTATTTGCAAAATAACCTTTTCTTGCCCTTCTTTTGGATAACAGTGCCAGCAGGAAAATGACTTCACACAATAGAAAATATATCATTATTAAACAAATGAAAATTGTTCCACCTCACTAGTAAACAAAGAAATGCAAATTACAATGAGAATGATCTCATCCTGATTAAACTATCCCCTTAAAAACTTTAAAAATTACAATAGCCAAATGATGAAATAAGTACATTTGTGTACTGCATGTGAGGGTGTAAATTAGTACAGCTATTTTGGAAATCAATATTATAATTTGTATTAATGACCTAAAACTAATTATAACCTTTGACTCAGTAAGTCTAGTCTTAGAAATTGACCCTAAAAAAATAATTGCATACACCATTCTCCATCAGGCTTGACCTCCCTGGTCTAACTCTAGTTTATCAATGTCCTATTTAAAGACTAGTTACTAAAATTGGACACCATACTCTATATATAGTAGAATATAGTGTTCCTACCCATTTTTAGGATCTTGAATAATATTTCTATGTATACTAATTAAGTTTGGGTCAACTTTATCTTTTGGAATTTATAATAATCATGTCAAATCTCTTTTACATGTAACTATGACTTAAGACTTACATTGCGAGTCCTTTATATGTTTATAGCTTACCTCTCCAACAAGACTGGAAGTTCCTTGAAGCAAAATACTAGCTCTCATTTTTATAACGATTCGACAACACTTCAGTCAACAAATATTTGGTACCTATCGACTGTGAAGTGGAAACTGCACAGTGGTTAACATAGGACAATGCACGTTAGTGATGGAAAAAGAGACCAAGATAAATGTCTTCCTGGAAATGGAAAATAAAGCCAAGGCTAATCCCAAATGAACCAATCAATCCTAGCTGTAGAATCCCGGGCAGCTTCAGAAATTATCTGAGACCCCTGGGTTTTCATAAAGTCCTAAAATCTTAATGCAAAGATGGCCAATTGTTGCTATGGCCTCAGTTGTCCCTTCTTGGAGCCCAAGATGACCAGAAGAAGGGCTGCCTCTCTAGCATCTCAGGCTCCTCTGTCTGCAGCAGCACTCAGTGTTTAAGTTCCTTGAACGTTCCATGACTGTTTCATACTCTGTGCCTTTTAGCATTTTCTTCCCTCGTCTGGAATACCACCTTGGCACCTGATGGATGCATCCTTCAAGACCTAACGCAAGCACATCCTCCTCTATGATGCTTGCTCTAAATCTCCTCCCTCCCTGATCCCTGCTGATGCCGTTACCTGTACTTATCATTATTTGTGACACTGTACCATGGATTCCAATTATTTATTTACCTGGCTAATTTTGCCACAATGCCGTGAACTCTTTGAGTTTCTCACCCATCTTTGTATTCCAGTGTTTAGAGCCGTACTGCTGAATGCATAGTATGCTCAATAAATGCTTATTGAATTAATTAATGAATAAATTTTAAATCGATTGCACCTGAATGTTTTTGAAAGTTGCAATTTATGGGGTAGAAAAAGTTTATATGTATTTTTATCCAGCCAGTTCTGCAAGCTTGTGTGTACCAGTGTGCGCACGCGCGCACACACACACATACACACCCCTAGCCCTCAGGTGTAACTATACTGTGTTTCTGAATATTAGTAAAGGGAATACTTGACCAACCAGAGACCTTCTACAG
>NW_012148455.1:16663-17078 GCF_000956105.1 Propithecus coquereli
AACAAGCCCTCTATACCCACTTGGACCACAAGGGCTATGACTGCCCACCTCAGGCTGGCATCCCCTAGAATCATCTGTGTGTGGCCACTTGTGGGTGTGGTGTCTGCTTTGACAGTTTAAATCTACAGTGAGTTGGGAATACAGACTGTGACTTTAAGGTTTAATGCATTTAATGCTTGAGAAGAATTACAAGACGACATTTTGTGACATTTGAAGCTCTTTCGATTGCAGCTGCCTGTTATCTGACACTCCAAAGTAAAATCACTAAAAATTTGCAGCCTACTTACTTTGAAGCTTACATATAAGACCTGTGATTCTGACGCCCCTCAAATTTAAGAGACGTTACGGTCTGCAAGGCAATGAAAAACATAAATTCAAGATCTTTAGTATTATTATTAACCAAAAATAGTATCCA
>NW_012148456.1:0-2744 GCF_000956105.1 Propithecus coquereli
ACGAGCGTGCGTGTCTCCACTCACCCTCTCCCTGCTTATTCCCTGGTTCAATCACGTGCTGTCCCTTCATCCCTCCAGTCATCTGTCCTTCCATCCACTCATGAGCACAGATCTAGTTACGCCCCAACGCACTGACTGAGGGCTCATTCACCCCTCACAACAACCCTAGGAGGTAGGAACTATCATTATCATCCCTTTGCAACAGATGAGGAAACAGGCAAAGAAAAATAAAGGAAATTGCCCAAAGTCACACAGCCCTTAAATGTCAGAACCAGGATCGAAATTCAGTTGGTCTAGCTCCCAAGGCTGCAGATACAACCGATATATGGCTGGGCTTCCCATCCATTCATGTCTCCACGTTTCCTCTCATCCATGTCAACGTCCATCAATCCCGCCATACATCCGAACAGCCAAGTCCATCCAGCCATCCATCAGTCAAACATCCAAACATCTAGAGCATCCTTACATCCAACCCTTTATCTATCTACCCCTCCATTTATCTCTCTACCCATCCATCTCGTCATCAATTCCTCCAAACATCCATCCGCCCATGTTTATCCATCCATCAAACATCCATCCGCCCATGTTTATCCATCCATCAAACATCCATCCGCCCATGTTCATCCATCCATCCCACATCCATCCACTCATGTTTATCCATCCAAACATCCATCCGCCCATGTTTATCCATCCATCAAACATCCATCCGCCCATGTTTATCCATCCATCTCAACATCCATCCGCCCATGTTTATCCATCCATCCCAACATCCATCCGCTCATGTTCATCCATCCATCCCAACATCCATCCGCTCATGTTCATCCATCCCAACATCCATCCGTCCATGTTTATCCATCCATCTCAACATTCATCCACCCATGTTTATCCATCCATCCCAACATCCATCCGCCCATGTTTATCCATCCATCCCAACATCCAACCATTCATCCACTCACCAGTCCATCTCACTCCATCCAGCCAGCTATTTGTCCATCCCTTCATTCATTCAACCCTTTACCCGCCCACCCATCCATCCAACCACCCGTCATTCTCTCCGTCCGTCAAAATATCTAACCACTTGTTAGCCAGTGCATCTGTCTATTCATTCAGCCATCCCTACATACAACTCTCATCCATCCGTTCATTTCTTCTTCCCTCCCTTTGTCCAAGCAATTCTCTGCCTTCCATCACATCCATCCATCCATTTGTCCTCCAGATGCCCATTTGTCCCTCCATGCAGCCAGCCAGCCGTTCCTGCCTTCTCTCTTTCCAGTTATCCATTCACCTCCTCGTTGTCTGTTCCTTCTTCCATTTCCAACACAAGCTGGAAAGTTATTGATGCATTTTTTTCTCTTCAGCTCTACATCTGTGCATCGAACCACCCTTTCATGAAGTCACTCTTGCTGATTTAATCATTTTGTTGATTTATTTACTTTTTCATTCATCCATCCATCCGCTCCTTTATTCATTCACTTTTGTATTCATTCATTCATTCACTCACCCACTTGTTCACTTGTCCCTTCCCCTCTTGTTCAACTGTTCACTTACTCAGTCATTTATCAGTGTCTATTTAGTCATTTTGTTCATTCATCCGTTTTTCTGTTTATTGTCTCATTCCTTCATCATGCATCTAGTTTAGTTCTCAAACCTGGCTGCACATTATAATCGCTTAGGGAACTTTAAGAAAATATTGATACCAGCTGGGCACAGTGGCTCTCGCCTGTAACCCCAACACTTTGGGAGGCAGAGGCGGGAGGATCACTTGAGGCCAGGAGTTCAAGACCAGCCTGGGCAACATAGCGAGACCTGTCTCTGCAAAAAATTTTAAAAAGTAGGCCAGGTGAGGTGGCTCACACCTGTAATCCTAGCACTCTGGGAGGCCGAGGCAGGAGGATCACTTGAAGTCAGGAGTTCGAGACCAGCCTGAGCAAGAGCGAGACCCCCGTCTCTACCAAAAATAGAAAAAATTAGCTGAGCGTGGTGGTGGCGCTGCACACCTGTAGTCCCAGCTACTCGGGAGGCTGAGGCAGGAGGATCGCTTGAGCCGAGGAGTTTGAGGTTGCTGTGAGCTATGCTGACGCCACGGCACTCACTCTAGCCTGGGCAACAGAGCCAGACTCTGTCTCAAAAAAAAAAAAAAAAAAAAAAGAAAAAAGGCTTTGTCTAAATGCGTGGAATGTTTTAAGATAAGGAAGTCTGTTAGAGGAGGACAAGCTACAATGTACCCACTCAAGTGATCTCTTAAGCAAATCGATGTTCTGCAGGTGTGATTAAACCTTTGCCTTGCGTGGCCTTAGGTCCCGTTAATAATTTAGTATCTCATTGTCACAAAGAGTTTGTTTTGTTAGTGTTATAATCTCTTTTAAAATTAATGTTGGTCAATTGTTGTATGTAAACTACAAAGGGAGGGGCTACAAGGAGGCCTGTCCCTTCCCTTCATGGCGCCGAACTCAGTTTTAAGGTTTTTCTGGGGTCCCCTTGGCCAAAGGTGGGGTCCATGCAGTCGTTGGGGGAGGATTTAGGATTTTATTTTAGTTTACAGATGGATCATTAGCGTCTAATCCAAAAACCACAACCAATTTCATCGCTTAAGCCAGTCATGTCTCACTGCCCACCGCGTGTATTTTGAAGGCTGTCCGGTATGGACGCCCTCCCTTTCTTTCTGTTTGCGACAAGGTCTCACTCTGTCACCCAGACAGGACTGCAGTGGCAGCATCATAGCTCACCACAGCCTTGAACTCCTG
>NW_012148456.1:12404-13784 GCF_000956105.1 Propithecus coquereli
CTCCTGGACCTTTTCCAGCCCCACCCTCACTGCCCCACCCAGCAGGTGGCAGCCAGGCCAGGGCTGATGCAGGCTGGCCATGGAAAGTTTGGGTGGAGGTGACCAGACTCAGAACCTCATCCTCGCCCCTCCCCAGCGCCGGGCCTCCCTGACTCTCTCGCTCTCCCACACGCCCCTGCACCGGAGCTGGGGGTCCCCTGCAGGGAGCAAGAGCTCAGAGAGGGAAGCTGGGTCGCTGCATTCGGTGAGGACTAAGAACACCCCCATTTTGCAGAGGACAAAACCGAGGCTTAGACAGGGGCAGCCTCTGAGCCAAGGCCACACTGCAGGGAAAGGGCAGGCCCTGGGCTCCAGCTGGGGTCTCTGTGCCAAGGGCACGTCACAGGCGCTGAGAGAGAGGACAGCAGGGTTACAGGTCATGACCCCAGCAGCCCGGAGCAGTTGGCTCCCGGGAACTGGCCACTCCACCATCCTGACACTCTTCTCCGTCACCAAGAACATGCTCCTTACAGTTCCTGACGCCTCATCTGTATCTTGCTACTGCTTCTCCATGACTCATGTTCGTGTTTATTTCTCGGTGTGTTTGGATGTGACTTCACAGGCGCTCCGCCTGCCAGTCCCGGCCTGCCTGTGGCGAGTGGCCAGCAGTCTGCATTCGCTCTGTTACCGGCCCGGACGCCTGGGTCCTTCTCAGAACTGCGCTGCGCCGCAGCCGTGAGGGCTTCTTGTTCATTCATGTTGATTATTTTTCTTATCGGTTGTGAAATAATATTTCTGTGAGCCTTTTTTCAGTTGTAGATAACGAGCATAGTTATTTCCCCATAGTCTTTTTATCCAGGTTTCTTCCTGTAAAAGAAAAAGTGCGATTTTAACAGAATTGTTGATCCAGTTTTGAGAAATGCAGAGACCTGGGTGACCCCCTCCTCAATCCAGTCTCCTGGCGCCCCTGGACCAGCCACCCTCCTCCTGCCCCAGGAAGACGCTGTCACTCCTGCGTGTTCAGTAGCCACCGAGGTTCAATTGCGGGTTGAAATGCAGAGCTGCGTCTGCGCCCTGCTCCTCGCTGCACAGCAGATTTACGTGGAACCTGGAACCGCGGGGCGGTGGCCGTCGGGGCTCAGGAACCACCCAGACCAAAGTCAAGGGCCAATGGACGGGGACTCCCCATTGTCAGGGCACCCTTTTATTGACGGGGACCCGAAGACCTTACACACCGCAGAAGGAAGCGTCGTGCACTAATGGCCACGATGCCCAGTTCCCAGGGAACCCTGAGCTCCCAGAGGACGGGGGACAATAGCAGGGACCCCAATATTTTCAGAGGACCCTCTAATTTGACAAGGCCCCAGGGTCCCCCAGAGTATTGATTGGCAAGGCCTCCCA
>NW_012148456.1:13834-15135 GCF_000956105.1 Propithecus coquereli
CGTGTTTATTTCTCGGTGTGTTTGGATGTGACTTCACAGGCGCTCCGCCTGCCAGTCCCGGCCTGCCTGTGGCGAGTGGCCAGCAGTCTGCATTCGCTCTGTTACCGGCCCGGACGCCTGGGTCCTTCTCAGAACTGCGCTGCGCCGCAGCCGTGAGGGCTTCTTGTTCATTCATGTTGATTATTTTTCTTATCGGTTGTGAAATAATATTTCTGTGAGCCTTTTTTCAGTTGTAGATAACGAGCATAGTTATTTCCCCATAGTCTTTTTATCCAGGTTTCTTCCTGTAAAAGAAAAAGTGCGATTTTAACAGAATTGTTGATCCAGTTTTGAGAAATGCAGAGACCTGGGTGACCCCCTCCTCAATCCAGTCTCCTGGCGCCCCTGGACCAGCCACCCTCCTCCTGCCCCAGGAAGACGCTGTCACTCCTGCGTGTTCAGTAGCCACCGAGGTTCAATTGCTCTCAAAATGAAGAAGAGGGTGGGGGCAGACTGATGTTTCGACTTTAGGCCCTTTCTGGGAAATAATTCAGGTGAAAAGTAACTATTTGCACACAAGGTGTTTTTAGCGATTTAAAACCTCAGGGTCTGTGTCATTTTGTTGGTGACGTTTTCCTTATATTTAGGAGGCAGTGAAGATAATTCAGGGACTACTTTGGTTTCAGAAATTAACATTGCAGTGAGGAAAATGGCACATTTAAAAATCTGAGTTTTTTTCTTAAGCTTTTATGTCCATTTGAAATCTCACAATGCAAATAGAACAATCCCTGCTAAGGAGATGTCTTCTCTGTTGCATTCAGTTCCATTTATAAACTTAGTTAATTAACTCTCTTATATGTGTATTTTAAGCTGTATATATAATTTTAGAGGTTGTTCATTTTTTATTTTATCTATTGTCCTATAAGAGTCCTATAAACTCTTCTCAGTAATAAGGTGATTCTCGTAAATGTCAGTGCTTAAGCTGTCAAATACACCGTGCGGCTCTGCTTCGGTTTGAATGTGTCCCTCCAAATTTACGTGTTGGAAACTTAATCCTCAATGTAATGACATTGGGGGGAGGCTCGTGAGGGCTCTGTCCTGATCAATGGGTTTAGTGCCATTATTGTGGGAGTGAATTAGTGGTCCCATGAATGGGTCCCTGATAAAAGAAGGATGTGGTCTCATTTTCTCTCTCTCTCCTTTGCTCGCCCCTCTACCATGTAAGCCGCAGCAAGAAGGCTCTCACAGATGCGTCCCTTTGTTCTTGGAGCCCCAGCGTCCAGAATCATGAGCTAACTAAATCTCTTTTCTTTATAAATTAC
>NW_012148457.1:0-1109 GCF_000956105.1 Propithecus coquereli
AGCCTCCCAGAGTGCCAGGATTACAGGCGTGAGCCACCGTGCTTGGCCCTGGATATAGTTTTAAACCCCTCACGTCTTGTCTTTTCATCAATAACCTTGATCATGTCTCTCCTGCCCAGCCTGTGTAGACCTGTACAGACTCTCCCTTTTTTATCCTCATTGTATTACTCTTTCACTACTAATTTCAAGAAAAAATAATAAATTTTATAAGAAATTATAAAAGTAAGGGATTGCATCAAAATCTGGATGTAGGAGAGAGGCATATATGTAGTGATTTTCTTAAGCATAGTATGGTGTGATGTATATTTTTTATTTTATACTGGAAGGATTTTCATCAATCTATAGTTATTTTACATGTTAGAAAGTCTCAATAATAAATAAATTTATCCAAATGTGGCAAATTTAAGCTCCATATGTATTACATGTAATTTTAAAAATAAGCATCATCCCAAATATATTATTACTATTAACATAGTATAAATGTCTTCTTGGTGCACACCCCATTATTATCTTTTATTTCTGACATTCCTGATTTCATTCTGTAGAGCTGAGAGTCTAATTTGGAATGAACTTGAATCCTGGGCGAGAGCTTCAGTTTTTCCATATGTCATCCAACATATTCAGGTTTTTATTTACATAGTCATTGATGAATCTTTAAAAATTTTTTTCTCACTGAATCTTTTGAGAAAGAATTGTTTAGGTCACAGAACTGTTGGTCTCCTCCTCCTCCTCCCTCTCCTTCTCTTCCTCCTGCTTCTTCAATGTGCTCTACCTTAGCAAATTGGCCCAAAAAATGTGAAGGAGGTTTATCTAAGAGCTTGGGAATTATCAATGTGCTGTATCGGCTTCCTTTAAAAATACAACAGTCAGGCGGAGAGAATTCATGTGGTCTGGCAGAACCTGGGTGTTTTGAATGCTTGTGTGTGTAGAAATGAATTCCCCATTTCATACTCAATATTGGCTATACTGTCGTTAGATACTCTCTGACAGTGCCATGGATTTTAAATCCTAATATACGGAATAAATATTTTGCTTTTTAATTACAGTATAAAGTTTAACAGTACTTTAATAATTCTACTGTTTAGGAAGTAGCCTTTTTAGACTTCTAT
>NW_012148457.1:2599-3126 GCF_000956105.1 Propithecus coquereli
ATTTTTTCTTTTTTAAAAATAAATATTTTGAATTGACAAATCATAATTATTTGTATTTATGGAGTATAATATGATGTTTTGATATAATGCAACGTGGAATGATTAAATGAAGCTAATTAACATATACATAACCTCACTTACCTGTGATTTTTTGTGGTCAGATATTGGAAATTCACTCTCAGCAATTTTGAAATATATAGTACCTTATTATTAACTATGGTTACCCTACTGTACAATAGATCTGAAAATGCATTCCTCCTGTCTAACCGAAACTGTACCTTCGATGAACATCTCCCCATCCACTCCTTCAGCCTCTGATAACTACCTTCACTTTTCGCTTTAATAATCTATACAAAATATACTATGAACCGAGTTACTGTTCTTCTTCTTTAGTCTAGATGCCATTTATTTTATCTTAGTAATATCTCAGCCGGTAAGATACTCAGGCTCTTGTGGCATAAATGTACTGAATGTACCAGGAATCTTCAAATTTCCAGGTCTGCCATGCTGTGTAATATTTCTTATCA
>NW_012148457.1:3790-4103 GCF_000956105.1 Propithecus coquereli
AATTAGAGCATTCCTTTTATAAAAAAGAAAAGGCGTTAATATTTTTTTTTCTATTTTCCCACATTTTTCTTTATGTTCATAAACATATTTGTAAACTATATGCTACTGTACGATGTATATAAGTTTTTATCAAAAATATAAAAGTATGATTAATTGTGCCATTATTTCTTCCTTCCCTCCCTCCCTCTTCTTTCCTCCCTCCTTCCTTCCTTTCTTTTTTCCTACTTACCAAGTATGTCATGTACATTGCTCCAGGTCAATTCATATAGAAAAATATTCTGTGGTATAAATGTATTCTAAATCATTGAGATAA
>NW_012148457.1:5718-6115 GCF_000956105.1 Propithecus coquereli
GTGATAATTTTTTTCCTTGACTGCTTGTAAAATAAAATATTTTTGATGATTTATTAGTTATATGTATTTCTGTGTTCGTGTATGTGTGTAAATTGTCTTCATGTTCTTCCACACTTTAAAATTGAAAATGTAATTCAAAATTCAAAATGTAATTTATGTTTTTCCATTACAATGAAATGTATGCTCATTGTAATAAGGTCAACCATGCTAATCTAAAGGAAAAAACATTCCTTTTTCTAGAAAGCATAAATTAGAGCATTCCTTTTATAAAAAAGAAAAGGCGTTAATATTTTTTTTCTATTTTCCCACATTTTTCTTTGTGTTCATAAACATATTTGTAAACTATATGCTACTGTACGATGTATATAAGTTTTTATCAAAAATATAAAAGTATGAT
>NW_012148457.1:7568-8173 GCF_000956105.1 Propithecus coquereli
TGTATGTTTCTATTTTTCTATTGTTTTCAAATTATTCTTCAGAAAATATTATAACAATTCACATTCCAACCAGCATAGAATGCATGTTAGTGAATCGAAAACTGGCTTTTCCAGTCTAGTAATGGATGATGATGAAAATTTCTCATTTTTCCTAATCTGGTGGGAAAAACTAGCATTCATTATTTTCTCCACCTACTGCTCAAATAAACATCGCTTTATATTTATTGACAATTTAGACAACCTTAATTACAACTTGTATGTTTATACCCTATGATCACTAATTAAGGAGTTTTCATTTTCTTAAAACTTTTATGATTGCTTTGCATCTTAGTGATATAAAGAATATTAGCCATCTCTCCGTCATATGTCTATTATTTACCTTTGTCTTTGTTTATATCTTTTTCCAAACAAAACATTATGCTAATACTGTACAGACAGATATCTTTCTCTCTCTATTGCCTACAAGTTTCATGAGCTCTTTATAAAAAGGGTATTAATATGTCCTATTTGATGCAAATGTTTTCAAAGTTTGAATTTGCTGCCTAAAGTTTTATTTACTTGAATTTTTAAATTATTTATTTATGTACTGGTTTCCAGAAGTTTTT
>NW_012148457.1:8358-8767 GCF_000956105.1 Propithecus coquereli
TTTATGATTGCTTTGCATCTTAGTGATATAAAGAATATTAGCCATCTCTCCGTCATATGTCTATTATTTACCTTTGACTTTGTTTATATCTTTTTCCAAACAAAACATTATGCTAATACTGTACAGACAGATATCTTTCTCTCTCTACTGCCTACAAGTTTCATGAGCTCTTTATAAAAAGGGTATTAATATGTCCTATTTGATGCAAATGTTTTTAAAGTTTGAATTTGCTGCCTGAAGTTTTATTTACTTGCATTTTTAAATTATTTATTTATGTACTGGTTTCCAGAAGTTTTTACATATCTTGCAAATATGGTTAGGTGGTAGATGAACCCCTTACTTTTTATTCCTTTTTTTGATAAGGAAGTCTTTTGTTTAAGCTTAGTAGCAAAAACTTATTTAAATTTTA
>NW_012148458.1:0-301 GCF_000956105.1 Propithecus coquereli
AATATCTCTAATCATCAGGGAAATGCAAATCAAAACTACAATATCACCTAACTCCAATGAGAATGGCTTTTATCAAAAAGGCCCAAAATGGCAGATACTGTCATGGATGTGGAGAGAAAGGAACACTTATACACTGTTGGTGGTCTGCAAACTAGTACAACCTCTGTGGAAAGCAGTGCAGAGATACCCTAAAGAACTAAAAGTAGATTTACCATTTGATCCAGAAATCCCACTACTAGGTATTTACCCAAAGGAAAAAAAGACATTTTATAAAAAAGACACTTGTACTTCAATGTTTATT
>NW_012148458.1:351-1502 GCF_000956105.1 Propithecus coquereli
TTGTAGGTTTTATTTGTTCCTCTTGTTTCTCAGATCTTTCTCTTTGACTGACTTGTTTAAATCAAAGATGTTGTCTTCAATCTCTGAGATTCTTTCTTTTGCCTGATCTAGCCTATTCTTAAGGCTTTGCTCTGGGTTTTGTATTTCCTTGAATTAGTTTTTAATTTCCAGAAGATCTGTCTGACTTTTTAAAATAATTCTATTTCCTACATTAGTAATTGTCAAATGCTTAATTATATGCTTTTATACCTAGCACATTAGGCTTATACTAAATTAAAAATAGTTCTTTTGTTTTTTCTGGAGGTTCATTTTATAATAGGGACCCATAATATAATCATCAATTTACACATTAAAATCTAGTTCTCAGGACTTGGAACTTTCTTTTCTGGTAGTTTATGGTCATATCTTCACTTTAAAGACATAGTATTGGTTATGGGTATGATTCATTTCAGGATTAGTCTTTGGTTAGGAATGAAAACCCAAACAGCATACTGTTCCTGTGGAAAAGTACCATATTCTCTAGAGTGATTCACTTTGTGATATGGATGGTGAGAATTTGGATTGTATTCATCTCCACAAGTCTCTTGGTTGAATTTTTGGGGTTTTCTAGATATAAGTTCATATCATCAGCAAAGAGCAATAGTTTGACCTCTTCTTCCCCAATTTGGATAGCTTTGATTTCCTTCTCTTGTCTGATTGCTCTGGCTAGGACTTCCAGCACTATGTTAAATAGAAGGGGTGATAGTGGGCATTTGTAGACTTCGAAAAAATTGTTCTATGCTTCTTATAGAAACAGAAAATACCCAGAATAGCCAAAGCAACCTTAAGCAATAAGAAAAAATTGGGAGGTATCACCTAACCAGACTTCAAGCTATACTACAAGGTTATAGTAACCAAAACAGCATGGTACTGGCACAAAAACAGAGACATAGACCTATGCATCGGAACAGAGAACAGAGATATGAATCCATCCTCATATAGCCATCTGATCTTTGACAAAACAGACAAAAACATGCACTGGGGAAAAGAATCCGTATGCAATAAATGGTGCCGGGAAAATTGGATAGCCACATGTGGAAGACTGAATCAGGATCCACACCTCTTACCACTCACAAAAATTAATTCATGATGGATAACAGACTTAAAAAAAA
>NW_012148458.1:9262-9817 GCF_000956105.1 Propithecus coquereli
AGTAGAATGGGAAAATTTACTTTGAGTTATTCATTTTTATAGTTAAATATTGGCCAAAAGAGGTGCATAAGCAAAACACTATAACTAGCTATTTGTTTATTCATTCATTTAATAAATATATTGAAAGCCAAGCAAGTGTCAGAAACTTTGCTTCTACTGAGGATATAAGAAAAATAAAGTGAGATTTTGTTCCAACATGAAGGATTATTAACTAACCATACAATGCCATGGCTTGATTATAAGGATTCTCAAACATCAGAATGGATTCCTTGTGAGAAAGACAAGTATTTTACAGCTGTCTGGAAAATACTATGGTTACTATTTTGTCTGAGACTATTTAATATCTAAGCATGGGTCTGTTGCCTGGGTGGAGGCAGACAATGTTCAGGCAATGAATCTCTGAAACACTTCTGGGGCATTTGAGACTGTGAAATTTAATCTTTTGTGGCATAAAATTGGTCTCACAAATTTAAAGACAGGACAGAGACATTCCCCAATATTTTTCCAATGTGCCAAGTTTTGTCAAACAATAAATATAATGTTGTTTCTATACTG
>NW_012148458.1:9867-11199 GCF_000956105.1 Propithecus coquereli
TCTCAGCTGTTTAGCCCAAGCTGATCTTGACCTTCTTGCCTCAAACGATCCTCCCTTCTAGACCTTCCAAAAGTGCTGGGGTTACAGGTGTGAGCCACTGTGCCCAGCCATTGGGCAAGTTATTTAACTTTTATGGGCTTGTATTTCTCATCAATGAAATGAGCATAGTGAAAATAGCCACTGTATAGTAGTATTGTGAGGATTAAATGCATTCATATGAGTAAAATACTCAGAATATCGTCCTGCACCTATTTAGAATTCAATTATTGTTGACTATAACTTAATTGCCCTTGAAAATAATTCAGGAAATTCTGTTTAAGGAGTGTAATCGGAGACCACTCAGGTCCAATAAACATTATTTATGTATAATGTTCACTGTGGCTAAACACCCTCAACTTTTTGAAGGTCAGCTATTCTTACTGTTGATGAGCAATTCATTAGTCACGGCTCTGGCTTTGGGAAAGTGCATGTGGAGCTGAAACCTTACCTTTCCCTCCCTAAGAAAACTAATGTCACGCAAGTTGCCACTGTACAGTCATGAATCGATTATTGAAAATCTTGTACAGAGAGAAATATTTGCTTGATGGTCCCAAATGCTAGGCAAGTCTCTGATTCAATCTGGTCAATTATTGCTTTTCTGTTTGTGCTGTAAGAATACAAACGCTGATTCTGTAGCCCAATAAATGAACTGAGTGTGAACTTCTTGATGAAGACTCTTTCATGGTAATGATTAATGGGATGCAATGATTTTGAAATCAAAACCTGAAACCACAAAATAGTCATACAGTTGGCTAAATATTTTGTTTGGGTTCTCGCACCCAACCTACAGATAACCTTGTGTTGATCCTGTATTCTAAACCAAGAAGGAAGGCTGAGGTTTTCAAGAGGGAGATTTGTGGTTTGGGTTTGGTCTGTCTATAAAAAGGGTTGTGGCGCACGGTCTTAACGAAGTTCATCTTCCAAGTCTCTGACTGAGCATGAGGTTCTCACAGAAGTTAAGTTGTGACAGCTGGAATTTGGCATCCACAACCTCTCAAAACAGGCTGCTGATCCCAGACTGATAGTTTTAAAACCCTAAAACAAGCCTGTTACCATTCTTCAAATTTGTTTCAGCAGGCGCCAGGGAGGAATGTTACTGCCCCCTCATTGCTAGACGGGAGTCTTGTCCCAGCATAACTCTGAAGAACTTCTGGGATCTGGGCTCCTGCCTCATTCAGAGATTATGTTTCCCTGTCCTTGGCAGGACGCTGGCAAAACCACATGCATTGTTTAAACATATGGAATGAGTGGCAAGATCAGCAAAGGCCCTTAAGGCAAATGTCAAAAGGCCAT
>NW_012148458.1:14494-15143 GCF_000956105.1 Propithecus coquereli
TTTTTACATTGGTTGGAAAGACACAGAAAATATTAATTAAATTCTCGGAAAAATTTAGCAATTATCCCATGAGAGATGTATGTATATATGTGTGTATATGTATATATATGTTCTTAGAGATTTAAAAAGCCTACAAAGAAACTAGATGTTTTAAATTAGCCTGAAATTAATAATCAATAGGAGTCATTTTAAAAGTGTGTATGTCCCCAATGTCTTAACTTTGACATTCAGGTGAATCTTTATTGTTTTAGAGTTGTGTGTTTTGTTTTCTATTTTTCTCTCTGTTGAGAGCTATATTCAGATTCTCTAGGAGGTTTTGGTCCATTATAAAAGAGAAACTATATGTATAATACGATATACACATGCACACACAGACACACATGTACATGCACATGTACATACTTGAGTAACTACCATGTGATTCAATTTTGGAAGCACTATTTTTCTTATTTCATTTTTCACTAGAGTTTAAGTTTCTTTGAGATGGATTTGATTTTGCAGAACAGATTAAGTGGCCACAGAGGTGAGCTATCCTTTTCAATTTTCTTTTCAATGGAGAACCTGCTGTTTGGGTATAGTAACTGACTGACACAATTTACAACAACTAACAACTTACATTATCACTTAACTTGTTATGATGTCAGAATTC
>NW_012148458.1:17293-18543 GCF_000956105.1 Propithecus coquereli
CTAAACAAATCAAAGAAAAGTTGTTTCCCTTTATACTACAACAGACTTTTTAAAAAACAGTGTGGGCTAGTTCTCTTTCCCCTTAGAGTTTTTCCAAATTGGAATGCTGGCAACTCTTGCTATCCCTGAGAAAAATAGCAAAGTGAGATTTTTTTGTAATTAGAGCTGCTTAACAATCAGAGTTTACTCACATCACAGAATAGGCTAATGTTTTAGCTAAAATAGCTATGTTGTCCGAGCCACACTTGGGACAAGTGAAAAAAGAAGGTCAGAACAAAAGAAAGGTATGTGTATTTCCATTTTAAACTCTACAAATGGAAGGAGAAGATAACAAACACTTGATTGGGCATTTTATGAGAATCCCATTGATAGGTTTTAAATGTTTTTGTGATTATTTAACTTGTAGATTCAGTGAACTGAAACAATATCTGGATTCTCTATCATTCTCGGTCTCTTACTAATAGCCATTAAATGTTCTTTTGAACATTAGAAACAAAAATCCCACTATATAATAATCTATAATTGTCTCTGTTAACAACAGAAGAAAAAAGTCATTAGAATGGTTTCTTTCAATCTGATTTTAAAGAGTGTAAAATAATTCATGGCAAGATTAACTGAAATGAATTGAAATACCAAAACATTTTTTTCCAGGGCTCCCAAAGGTAAAATAAAATATATAGTGTTTCTAATGTATGTACGTGTTTAAACTAGAAAACTACAAATGGATTTTAAAAATCAGGAAAGCTTCTAAAACTATTCCTGCTAAAGTAAAATTTTTATGTCACTATGATTGTATAGTTAAGATTCTTGCTTTTTAAAATGTATTTTACATATACTGATGATGAAATTTATTATTGTTATAAGTAAAAATATTCTTTTAACTCTGGTACATGAAGAAATCACTCCTATCTTTGGTAATGTTGGCATTATCTTTCTGTAGATTTATGAATTGTTTGTTGAAACAAATTAGGCTTTTACCATTCTACACAACTCTGAATAAGTAGTGTTAACAGTATTAAAGCATTCTGTTATGAACCTGTTTGCTTTACTTTAATAATTTCATTATAAATTTCCAAGTAACATGCACGGTCATTTGTTTAATCCCTTAACATTAATTTTGAATCCACATCAAGTGCATGCCTCTGTTGCAGTATACTTAAGATAAAAATGCATATTTGTAGTTTTATTCTGCCTGTGTAATTTCTTAAAGTAAAAATTAACTTAGTCAACATAGAAAAATATTCTTTTCA
>NW_012148459.1:0-390 GCF_000956105.1 Propithecus coquereli
CTATTTTAATTATGACAAATCAGTAGCAAGATGTTTCTGATAAGGTTAAAAAATTCTATCTAAGCTATGATTACATTATGTAAAATGAAGTATGCTGAACAACTGAACAAATTAATACAGTCACTGAATGATACATTGTTACATTTTCATCTTTTTTCTTGGTTTGTAGCAACATTTATACAGCATTTCTTGGGCAATAACAATTTTTTGTGTGATTAAGTTCATATATCACCGAATTTTCTCTTAGTAATTATATGGTGACACTGATTCATAATTAAGCATAAGCAAGCTCAATTTAACAAACAGGATTGGTGTAAAAATAAAACAAGAAACATATATTTAATATTCTTAATCTACAAGCTATGAAATGCAAACCAATGTAATATCATT
>NW_012148459.1:5920-6944 GCF_000956105.1 Propithecus coquereli
AATTTTTTCTATATATTTTTAGTTGTCCAGCTAATTTCTTTCTATTTTTTTGGTAGAGACGGGGTCTCATTGTTGCTTAGGCTGGTCTCAAATTTCTGAGTTCAAAGGATCCATCCGCCTCGGCCTCCCAGAGTGCTAGGATTACAGGCGTGAGCCACCGCGCCCGGCCTGGAATTTATTTCCAAATGCTTAATAGCAACAAAAATTATATGTACACACACACATATATATACAATACATAATTTTATATATGTACACATACATGGAGAGACAGAGGGAAAGGAAACATCTACACATGTAAAATAAATGTTAAAAATTTTTGGATCTACATGGAGGATATGTATTTATTGTATTATCCTTTAAACTTTTTTGTATGTATAAAATTTTGAAAAAGTGGTAAAAAATTTAAGTCTCTCCTGTAATTATTAAATAATTTTGAAACAATATAAAAATCCAATGCTTTTTCATCAAACACATAGAAGATGCTCAATAAATCTTCATTGACTTTAGGATGAATATCGCTTCAATTTATGTGCAAGTGACAAACTAATAGGGTTAGATTTTCTGAGAAAATTATGCCCCATAAATACTTAGACCTTAGAAAGCAGTGGAAGCAAAAAGACTTCTCCTTCTTAAACAGATTATGTATTTTTGTGTATGCATATTTTTTAAATGACTTTCACATTTTTAGGATTTTTCATATGTCAAGGGAAAGCTTCTGACTTTCAGCTTTTCAAAAATTGAAAAGATTATCTTAAGAGGTTTTTATGAAGTTTAGGTGAACCACGCCACAATTTTGGGACCGCACAGCTTGGTGTGCACCCGGTGTTTTGGTTTGGTAATCACAGAGCTATGGTATTTAACATCGTGTTTTTACAGTTTTGTAATTGTATTATGCTATTCTGCAGCCAAGAAGAAAAGCAGCAAACCATTTTTCATCTCCCTCTTTTCCCTAAGAAAAGGAATACAACAGCAGTGAAGCCGTTATATTAAATTAACATGAATCTGCACATTCAAAGGAATA
>NW_012148459.1:7554-10022 GCF_000956105.1 Propithecus coquereli
CTCAACACTGGGTACCCAGAACATGGTGGGGTGCTTAGCACATAGTAGGCACTTGATAAATAGCTGTTGCATGAATGAATGCTAAATGGAGGACTCGTCGGGAACTCCGTTGGAATGGGGACATTAAAAAAAATCCCTTTGAGCACTTGCCGTGTTGCAGGCATGCTCAGAAATGTGTTTATTCACGCATTGCTTCATTCGGTCCTAACAATAACTCTGCAAGGCAGGCGCCCTAGTGCCTTGTTGACAGGGGAGGATATTCAGAGGGCAAGAGATACGCGGCCAGGGACACGCGCAGAGAGCGGCAGAACCGGTGCCATAGGCCTCGCCTATCCTGCGCTCAAGGAGCTGGACGATTACCAGACAGAAGGCATGTGACCAAATTGCAAAGAGTGTGACCCGTTTCACTCTGATTTCTGCATGGCTGTAGTGGGGCAAAGTGCTGATAGGAGGAGGGAGGGAGAGAACGATAAGAAAGGTTTAACGGGAGTTGTGCAGGATGAAGGGAGTGGGGGAGTGTGGACGTGTCCACTATCCGCAAGGACAGGAAGGAACCTGCTGGGGACACAGAAGTGGCTCTGGCGCTGATATCAGGCTACCCCACCCCCGCCCCGGCTAGGCAGAGTCAAAAGCCTAGCAGCCAAGCGGGAGCCTGGCTCCTCTGTTGGTGAGGTTGCCATAAAGAAGGTGACAGAGGATGAAGTAGCTTCGCCCGATTTGCCATTCCGAGAGCTTTTCCCAGCAGCAGTGTGGGGTGGGATTGGTCCTGGAGACAGAGTATGGAAAAGATTCCAGTTAAAACTGGGAAGAAAGATGCGTGACTATGCAGTGAAGGACACAGAAGGAGGTGACCGCGTTTCGGTGAAGGGTGGAGAGGTTGTTTGTAGAGGACTTATGAAGCTTGGCGAGTAAATAAAGTAACATGTGATCAGACACATGTTTTGAAAAACCAACACACGTGTAGTAATTTTACTCAGCGACTCTTCTCACTAAGGGGGTGGTTAGCAGCCCCGGGCCCCTCTCATTCGTTGCTGCAGAAAGTCCATGATGACATGGTGGCCCAGCAGCTTCTGCGCCCAGGTCCTTTGACTGTGTGGTCCCTTGTCACTTCATCACAGTTCCCTCGGACTCGAATTGACCAGGAGAATAAGTAAGTCAAAGAGCAGGAGCAACCGACAGTGGTTCCACCAGGCATGGGGCACTCAGCGTGCAGGTGGCCAGATCTGGGTTCAGTGCAGGTTGGGGGTGCGGCTGGCTGGCCGTCCTGTGACACGACGGCAAGGTCACTGGCTGAATGTGACTTGGTGGGAGGCTTTTAACGGGCATGAGGGATGCTTACCTAGGGTTTTGGACTGCGAGAAACAGACAAGGTTTTGGCTAAACTGACCCTCAGCAGAGGTATGAAGACACAAACTTGGTTAAATGCAGTCTTTTCTGTGCCTCTGGGGTCCGGTCCCCTTTCAGAACCAACTGGCCCCCCAGGACATGGTCCTGCTCAGGACAGCGAGGCCACTCAAGAAGATCCTGTCCAGCTCACGGAAGCCCAGGATGCTTCACAGCCACCATTGGGAGTCCTCTTTGGCATCAGCGTCAGCACAGTGCCCACAGTTAGGCAGCAGCTGAAGTGAGGGACGTGGCTTTACAGTGGTGCCCACGGACATCAGGCGGGCACTTCTCCAGCACGCCAGCCCTGCTGGGTACAGACGGCGAAGCCACGTGCAGCTCTGACCTGGGACTGGCGTTGCGGCGATGACTGCAGCAGGAGTATGGAATGCGAGCACCGTGGCGTGCTGCCCAGGGGAGGGTCCACGCTGCCATGCGTGGGGCCTCACCTACGGCAGGGCCTAAGGGATACCTGGTAGAGCTTTGTGGATTAAAAAATATAAAGAAAAAGACACTCCTTTGTAGAAATTGGGAATTCTGCATTGCCTTTTTCATTTGGAAACCTCACTTCTCTCCTTAAAGCTCACGGTTACAAGGCAAGAAGGGCTGCATTGCCCGTGGAATAAAATCTTCACGCCACGACACCTGTGCCTCAAGGAACCGAGAGAGCCCCAGGCAAAACCAGGATGCAGGGGATGGCCCCAGGCTTTGGGAGAGGAAAGTCACAGCTGAGTAAGAGAGGGAGTTTTGGGTTTAGCCCTAAGAACCAGGCAACAAACGTAGTGCTGAAACCCCAGGCGGTGACTCCACAGCGTGCGGGACCACGTGGCCACAGTGATTTATGTCAAACTCTCGGCACCTTTCGGGCTTGTTGAGGGCGCAGCACCTCAGGGTGCACAGGTCTTTGTTACCAAAGGCCCGTGGCGGGGCGGAGGGGCAGCTCTCAGACCCCTCCATGTTCTCACAGGCCTTCTTGGCTGAGCCCACAGAACTAATCACAGTAAACCATTAAGTTCTCATTCCTCTTTGAGTTACTTTAAATTTGACTCAGAAAATAAAGTAAATCAAATGTTCTAAAGATAATT
>NW_012148459.1:21553-24513 GCF_000956105.1 Propithecus coquereli
AAGAATTGTGTGCTTTATCAAAGGAGAATAATTTATAGGGACAAATGTAAAAATGAGCACATTCAAGTATGTGAAGCTGTTCTTTCCTCCTCCTGTCATCTTTTTCAATCTCACGTATTTCATGAAACTCCCACAATCTTGACTGCTCGTCTTTGGACAAAATGTGCTGGGCTACACCTACCAGAACTAAGTGGTACTTTGGGGATTGCTGCTTTTAATAGCTGGAGGACCATGAACATGCGACGTGGCCTGGGCCTTAGAGAGTATGTATGTGACGACATCCTCTAAGACCATCTTCTTACACAAATAATTTACGAGGATGCAGCCATGTTGCAGGAACAGATGGACAGGAAGGCCAGAGCTGAACCTACCGTAGTCTTTCAAATTTTTCTAGCATTGTTTTGTTAAAAGCCAGAACTGATTAGTTGGATGTAGTGCACCTGTAATCCTAGCTACGTGGGAGGCTGAGGCAGGAGGATCACTTGAGTTCAGGAGTTTGAGGCTACAGTGAAGTACGATGATGCCACGGGGCTCCAGACCAGGCAGTAGAGTGTGACCCTGTTTAAAAAAAAAAAAAAGCCACAACTGGCAAAAAACATCTTCCTATATTCTCTTTCTGGTACTGGCTAGATTTGGAACTTTTGTTCCATTGCTAGTCAACATGGATGTGCCATATTTACCTGTAGGCTACAGTTGTACATAAGTGTTTACAAATGATTGCTGTTATGCAGATATTTAATGGGAAAATAGTACTGCTATTGAAAAATCATTAGACTTAAAGTCAGAACACTTGACCCTTAAATCCTGATTGCCAGGCAGAATCATTATTAGTCAATGGGGCCCCCAAGCTTGTCCACATCCTAATTCCCAGATCGCATGAATATGTCAGGTTAAATGGGAAAGAGAAAATCAAGGTTGCAAATCTTAAAATAGGGAATTATTTTAGATTATCTAGGCAGGCCCAATGTAATCATGAGGGTCCTTAAAAGTGGATGGGGGAGGCTGAAGGGGGGAATCGGAGAGAGAAGTCATGGCAGAAACAGGGGCAGAGAGATGCCCTGTGGCCAACTCTGCAGGTGGAGGAGGGGCCGCCTGCATGCCTTGGCTTCCTCCAGAAGCTAGAACAGGCAAGGAGCCTGATTCTCTCCTAGAGCCTCCAGAAAGGAACGCGACCCTACTGACACCTTGATTTTAGCTCAGGGAGATCCTTGTTAGCCTTCTGAACTACAGAACTGTGAGCTAATATATTTTTCTTGTCTCAAGCTTCTAAGTAATTTGTTACAAATTACAAACAGTAATTACAAATGGCAACTTGTTACACCATCAATAAAAACTAATTCAAGCAGTAAGTCTGCTTTCTAGAGGCAAAAGTCACAGAATCGCTTTGTAATCCAATTCTATTATCTGTCAATTACACAAGTTACATTGGGCCCTTCTCACGTTGCAAACAGCAAACATTATGAAATATTAAACCTTTTTAGTTAGTGGGACCAAAGACATAACAGAAAAGCCACTTGCTGCTGTTTCCAGTGAGCCCAGAGAGAATGGGGGGTTTCAAATACCAGAATGGGAACAGATGGTGGTAAGGTAACTATACCACGTCAGGGTCGTGTCCAGCATGCTAGAATGCTGTTCTCGGTGCTGTGGTCTGAATGTTTGTGTCCCTCCCAAATTTATAGGTTGAAATCTTAACCCCCAAGGTGACGGCATTACAAGGTAGGAGTGATTAAATCCTGGGAACAAAGCCCTATGGATGGGATTAGTGTCCTTATAAAAGAGACCCCAGAGAGCTAGCTAGTCCCTCCCACCAAGTGAAGACACAGCGAGACGGCATCATCCATGAACCAGGAAGTGAGCCCTCACCAAACACTGAATTGATGGCACCTTGGTCTTGGACTTTCCAGCCTTCAGTACAGCAGGAAATAAATTTCTGTTGTTTATAAGCCACCCAGTCTTACGGTATTTTGTTATAGCAGCCCGAACGGACTAAGACATTCATGATATTGATCTTTACTGAGTGTTTACTATGCAGTACCCAACCCATATATTTTGTCAATTTTCAAAATAACTTTTTGAGGTAGTATTCCCATTTTATCTGTATGAAAACTTATACTCATTGGTAGCCTTTGGTCCCAGGTCATACACCTACTAAGTGGCTGAGCTGCAATGTGAACCCTGACACCTGACACTGAGCCTGAGTTCTCAGCCCCTCCATGATTCTGCTTGGCCAGCAGTTTATGCATTCACCAGATATTTCATCAACCAGAAAATACTTATTGAGCACCTGCTGTGTGCCAGATGCTATTTTGGATAGCAGGGATGTAGCAATAATCGCAAAAAGATAACTCCCAAGCTCTCAGAGAGACTACAATTAGTTGCAATTGATATATTCAACAATAGTTATCAAGTGATGACAGTTATGCCAGGGAGCTTCCTGAATACTGGAGCCTACAAAATCTAGTATGTGTGTCCCAGCATAGACCAGGATGGCAGCTTGGGGTCATTTCATACAAGCCCTTGTCTGATGCATGAAGTCCCTCTGCACATGGAGGAGTCGTTCACTGCTTGCCATATAGAGCAATCCTGTTTTAAAAAAATAACAAACAGTAAATCTGGCAACTGTTGAACTTCATCTAAGCCTTAAAGATGTGACTTTATTGCTACTTGGAAATGAGGAGGAAAATAGGGTCATAAAAAAGAGATTTTTATATACATTAGATAGATCAAGTTCACTCAGCATTGCAATGTTCAAAATATAGTAGAGATACTACAGTTAGAATACTCTCCAGTTTCTAATCAGAAAGGACATTTTTAGTGGAAGAAAAGCCACATATATTATAGCAAATGTTAAATTGGCAAAATCACTAACTTTGCTCTTCTACAGCTTTAGCAATGATGACAAAGAATTTTGGCTTGTCAAATTTTGCCTTTCATCATAGTCCACATGAGAAAAAAGGTTT
>NW_012148459.1:36753-38035 GCF_000956105.1 Propithecus coquereli
CTTTCCCCAGTCCTTTGGCCCAGACTCCAGACTTCACCTGGGCATTTTGTTTGTTTGTTTGTTTATGCCTCTTGGTAATTCCAAGTTGGAGGTCTCTCCAACACCTAGTCTGAGATATTTATTTGGGAGATAAAAAGAAAACCCGAGAACTCACTGCCATATTCTTCCTCAAGCTTTCCACTCTGGCTGGTGGAGACAGGAGCTATTCCTGACCCTCTGTGGACAGTATTGTACTGTTTGGATTGTTCTATTCATGGATTGTTCATTTGGATAATTCATTTGGATTTTCCTAGTTCAGTCGAGAGAAGTTTCCTCTCATGCATGCATGAATTATACTCAGCTGAAGACTGGAAAAGCCCCTCTGTAGACCTCCAGAACTCCAGCAGAGAGCTGTCACATCTCAATAAAAGAGAATCAAAATTATCAATGCATTCATCAATAGAATAATATAAACCAATTCTAGCAATTTACAATTTCTATATTTATACTATCCAGTCATTGCTGAAACATTAAACATACGCATACCATACAACTCAGAAATTTTGCTCCTAGGTATTTACCCAAGGAAAAGATCAATGTATATCCACACAAATCTCTGCCTAATCTAGTGTCACAAGGACTTAGTCATTTGTTTGCTTCTAGAAGCTTTAGTTTTATACTTTATATTTAGGTCTATCATTCATTTCGAGTTATTATTTGTATGAGGTCTGAGGTTTGGGTTACACAGATACCCAGTTATCCAAGAACCATTTATTAAGTTATTCTTTCTCCACCAAATTGCCTTTGTATCTTTGATAAAAATGAATTGACTATTTATGTGTGGCTGAATTTCAAGACTCTCTATTCTTCTTCATTAATCTGTTTGTCTATCTTTATGCCAATAGCATACTGAATTGATTAGGGTAGCTGTATAATAAGATTTTAAGTCAGGAAATATAAGTCCTGAATTCTGTACCTTTTTAAAATTAATACAGAGTTGTTTGGTTATCCTAAGTCTTTTGTCTTTCCATATGAATTTTAGAATCAACCTTTTTATTTCTACAGAAAGTATTCTGGGATTGTGACCAGATTGCATTCATAGATCAGTATAGAAAGAATACACATCTTAACCATATTGAGTCTTGATCTTCAAACTCACAGATCTCTCCATGTATTCATGTCTTTAGTTTTTCTTAATAATGTTTTGTAGTTTTTAGTGTATAAATTTCGCATGTCTTTTTCAGATTAATTCCTGTGTATCTCATTTTTTATGCTTTGCGCTATCATTTTTATATGATTGAAT
>NW_012148459.1:39425-39770 GCF_000956105.1 Propithecus coquereli
CTTGTAGCTCACTGCAGCCTCAAACTTCTGAGCTCAAGTGATCCTCCTGCCTCAGCCTCCTGAGGAGTTGGGACTATAGGTATACAGCCACCATGTCTGGCTAATTTTTAAATTGTTTGTAGAGTCAGGGTTTCACTATGTTGCTCAGGCTGGTCTTGAACTCCTGGCCTCAAGTGATGCTCCTACCTCGCCCTCCCAAAGTGCTGGGACTACAGTCATGAGTCCCCTGCCCAGCCATGATTTTATAAATGTTGATACATTTTGTTACACAATATAAAAAATCAAAATTGTTATTTTCACTATGAATTTCATCATAAATTCTTTAAAATTGAGGAGTTGTCAAGC
>NW_012148460.1:0-1274 GCF_000956105.1 Propithecus coquereli
ACAATATTGAAAATTAGTATAAGAAAACCTAAAAATATCATATTGATTCATTTAGAAAATAAAAATAAAACCAATGCATTCTAATATAAACACCAATTTTAATGAAGAACAAATTATTTTCCGAACACCTCCCCACAACAAAAATGAGAAGAGGCCAATGTATATGAACATATTTCATTATGATAACAACATACAACATGAAATCTACCCTTTTAATAAATTTTTAAGTGTAAAGGACAGCACTATTAACTATAAACACAAAGTAGTATACCAGATCTCCACAACTTTTTCATCATACACTTCTGAAACTTTTTACCTATTTTAAAGCAACTCCCAATCCCCAGGCCCCTGCCCAGACCTGGCAACCATTGTTCTACGTTTTGCTGCTATGAGTTTCACAACTTCAGGTACTTCATGTTAATGGAATCATGTGGTTTTTGTCAGTCTGTGACTGACTTATTTCATTTAGCATTATGTCCTGAAGGTTCTTCCATCTTGTAGTATATGACAAGATTTTTTTTTTTTATGGCTGAATAATATTGCATTGTGTGTGTGTGTGTGTGTGTGTGTGTATACAAAATTTTCTTTATTTGTGTAAGGGCATTTAGGTTGGCTCTAATGAATAATGGTGCAATGAATAAGGAGTGCAAATGTCTCTTTGAGATCCTGATTTCAAATGTTTTGGATAAATACTTATAAGTCGTATTGCTGGATCATATGGTAGTTCTGTTTTCTAATTTTTTGAGGAAACTTTATACTGTTTTCAGTGGTAGCTGCACCATTTTACATCCCAAAGCACAGTGCACAAGAGTTACAATTTCTCCACATCCTTACCAACACCTGTTAATTTACGTTTTGAAAAATAATGGCCATGCTAACGGGTGTGAGGTGATATTTCATTATGGCTTTGATTTATATTTTCCTGCAGATCAATGACATTGAACATCTTCTCATATGCCTGTTTATCATTTGTATGTTTGCCTTGGAGAAATGCCTATTCATGTCCTTTACTCATTTTTTTTAATTGGGTTATTGCGTTTTTATGGCCATTGAATTATAGGTGTTTTTTAAATATATATTTTAGGTATTAACATCTTATGAGATATATGGTTTGCAAATATTTTCTCCCATTATGTAGGTTGCCTTTTCACTCTGTTGATTGTTTCATTTGCTGTGCAAAAGCTTTTTTGTTTGATTTAGTCTCACTTTCTATTTTTGCTTTTGTTGTCTGTGCTTTTGGTGTCATATCCAAAAACTCATTGCCAAGAACAATG
>NW_012148460.1:2994-3543 GCF_000956105.1 Propithecus coquereli
AGATACTTGATATTAATTAGCTTCTCAAATTTGTTAAGACATGTTTTGTGACCCAATATATGATTTATCCTGCAGAATGTTCTGTGTGTACTCAAAAAGAATGTGTATTCCTCTCTTGTTGGTTGAAATGGTCTGTGTATGTTTATAAGGTCCATTGGTCTATAGTCTTCAAGTATTCTTTTTCCTTATGGCTCTTCTGTCTGAATGTTCTATCCATTATTAAAAGTGGAAATTGAAATATCCTACTATTATTGCATTGCTGTTCATTTCTCTCTTCAGGTCTGTTAATGTTTGCTTCATGTATTTAAGTACTCCGATGTGTGCATATGCATTTATAACTGTTATTTCGTCCTGGTAAATTGACCCCTTTATCATTATACAATATCCTTCTTTGCCTCTTGTGACAGTTTTTGACTTAAAATCTGTTTGTCTAATATAAGTAGGGCCACCCTGCTCTATTTTTTAATTTTGCATGGGATACCTTTTGTATTCCTCCTTTCACTTTTAACAAACATGTACTTAAATCTATAGAATCTCTTGTAGACAACA
>NW_012148460.1:5676-6000 GCF_000956105.1 Propithecus coquereli
AGTTAATATTTTCCTAAAGATTGGTGACAATATGATATCTGAAATTATATTAACCTTTCATACTCTGCAGCATTAAAGCCTATTGATCAATGCTCCACTTTAAATGAGACTTTTACCCTGTATTATGTCATATCATTATGTGTTGGCTATTTGGAAAATATTATTTCATTGAGTTATACAGATCTTTCAAATGTTGGCCCATTATTATACAATAGCCAAGAAAGCTGTTTTATTAATATTTTCACCAATCACATCAGAAATGTCTTAATCTTCCAGACTCATTGTGGTGAATATAAGTTTTCCAAAATTAAAATTTTCACTTGA
>NW_012148460.1:6050-7006 GCF_000956105.1 Propithecus coquereli
TTTTAATGAAGAACAAATTATTTTCCGAACACCTCCCCACAACAAAAATGAGAAGAGGCCAATGTATATGAACATATTTCATTATGATAACAACACACAACATGAAATCTACCCTTTTAATACATTTTTAAGTGTAAAGGACAGCACTGTTAACTATAAACACAAAGTAGTATACCAGATCTCCACAACTTTTTCATCATACACTTCTGAAACTTTTTACCTATTTTAAAGCAACTCCCCATCCCCAGACCCCTGCCCAGACCTGGCAACCATTGTTCTACGTTTTGCTCCTATGAGTTTCACGACTTCAGGTACATCATGTTAATGGAATCATGTGGTTTTTGTCTGTCTGTGACTGACTTATTTCATTTAGCATTATGTCCTGAAGGTTCTTCCATCTTGTAGTATATGACGAGATTTTTTTTTTTTTATGGCTGAATAATATTGCATTGTGTGTGTGTGTGTGTGTGTGTGTGTGTGTGTATACAAAATTTTCTTTATTTGTGTAAGGGCATTTAGGTTGGCTCTAATGAATAATGGTGCAATGAATAAGGAGTGGAAATGTCTCTTTGAGATCCTGATTTCAAATATTTTGGATAAATACTTATAAGTTGTATTGCTGGATCATATGGTAGTTCTGTTTTCTAATTTTTTGAGGAAACTTTATACTGTTTTCAGTGGTAGCTGTACCATTTTACATCCCAAAGCACAGTGCACAAATGTTACAATTTCTCCACATCCTTACCAACATCTGTTAATTTACATTTTGAAAAATAATGGCCACGCTAACGGGTGTGAGGTGATATTTCATTATGGTTTTGATTTATATTTTCCTGCAGATCAGTGACATTGAACATCTCATATACCTGTTTATCATTTGTATGTTTGCCTTGGAGAAATGCCTATTCATGTCCTTTACTCATTTTTTAAATTGGGTTATTGCTTTTTTATGGCCA
>NW_012148460.1:9661-11477 GCF_000956105.1 Propithecus coquereli
CAAAAAGAATGTGTATTCCTCTCTTGTAGGTTGAAATGGTCTGTGTATGTTTATAAGGTCCATTGGTCTATAGTCTTCAAGTATTCTTTTTCCTTAAGGCTCTTCTGTCTGAATGTTCTATCCATTATTAAAAGTGGAAATTGAAATATCCTACTATTATTGCATTGCTGTTCATTTCTCTTTTCAGGTCTGTTAATGTTTGCTTCATATATTTAAGTACTCCGATGTGTGCATATGCATTTATAACTGTTAATTTCGTCCTGGTAAATTGACCCCTTTATCATTATACAATATCCTTCTTTGCCTCTTGTGACAGTTTTTGACTTAAAATTTATTTTGTCTGATATAAGTAGGGCCACCCTGCTCTATTTTTTAATTTTCTATGGGATACCTTTTGTATTTCTCCTTTCACTTTTAACAAATATGTACTTAAATCTATAGAATCTCTTATAGACAACAATAATTGTATCTTTTTCAAATCCAATCAGCCACTTATGTCTTTTGATTGACAAGCTTAATAAATTCACATTTAAAGTAGTTATTGATAGAGAAGGACTTACTGCCGTTTTATTGTTTTCTGTCTTGTGGTGCTTCAGTCCTTCTTTTTCTCTCTTTCTATCCTTTTTATGTTTCATTGATTTTTTTTTTTTTGCACTGATACACATTGATTCCTTTCTCATTTACTTTGTGTATCTTTTATAGGTATTATCTTTGGGGCTCACATAAACATATTCTAGCTGTAACAGTCTTTTTAAAGCAAATAACAGCTTACCTTCAATCATATACAAAAATTCTCCACTTTTACTTCTCTCCTCCTGTGCTCTTCATGTTATAGATGTCACAAATTGCACGTTTTCATGTTATCTAGCCACTAGTATATTTTTATAGTTAAAGTTATTTTATACTTTTGTCTTTTAACTTCTGTATCACAATTTAAAGTGATTTATATACCACCATTACAGTATTACAATATTATGTGTTTGTTGATATATTTATCTTTACCAATGAACTTTATACTTTTATATGTTTTTATCCTGTTGTTTAGCATCTTCAGTTTCAATTTGAAGTATTTTCCTTGGTGTTTCTTGTAAGGCAGGTACAGTGAAGATAAACTCCTTTAGCTTTTGATTACATGGGTAAGTCTTTATCTTTCCTTCATTTTAGAAAGGAGAGCTTTTACAGGTACAATATTCCTGTTTGGAATTTTTTTTTTCTTTCAGCACTTTGAATATATCTTCCCACTTCCTTCTAGCATACAAGGTTTGTGCTGAGATATCTGCTGATAGTCTTAGGAGGCTTCTTTTGTATATGGTGAGTTGCTTTTCTCTTGCTGCTTTCAAAATTCTCTGTCTTTTACTTTCGACAATTTGATTATAATTGCCGAAGTGGATGTTTGGGGTTCATCTTATTTGGGATTTATTAGGCTTCTTGAATCTGGATGTCTATTTCCTTCTCCAGGTTTGGAGTATTTTTTGTCATTATTTCTTTAAATATGCTTTCTTTCCCTTTTTTCCTTCTTTGCCTCTGAGACTTCCAAAATGCATATAGTGGTCCACATGATGGTTTCCCGTAAGTCATTTAGGCTTTCTTCACTCTTTTTATTCATTTTTTTCCTGTTAGCTCCTTTGACTGTGCACTTTCAAAGGACCTATTATTGATTTTTACTTCTGCTTTAACCATTCTGCTGTCAAATTTCTCTAGTGAATTTTTCAGTTCCGTCATTGCATTCTACAGCTCCAAAATTTCCGTGTGTTTCTTTTTTATGTTTTCCATTCCATCTTTTTTTGTTGAAATTCTTATTTTGTCCACATGTAAT
>NW_012148460.1:11904-12678 GCF_000956105.1 Propithecus coquereli
ATAATTGAAATCTGTCTGTTTCTTTAGGATTGGTTTCTGGAAAAGTGTTTTGTTCCTTTATTGAATCATGTTCTCCTATTTCTTGGTGTTCCTTGTAATTTTGTGCTGGCACCCACACATTTGATAAAACAGTCACCTTTCCCAGTCTTTACAGACTGGCTTTGTATCAGGTAAGACATCACCTATTAGCCCAGCTAGAGATTCTGGGTGCCTCAAAAAACATTTTCTGTGGAGGTATCCTGTCCAGATTTGTGTGTGTAGATTCCTAATTCGAGGGATTTTCTTGTTTCTTGTATTCAGGAACTGATAATCTCTTGCTCTCTCTGGGGTTTCCCTGACATGCCGTTGGTATTTCAAGCAATAACATGCCAGTCAGCTCTTTTTTGTTCTCAGTGGCCCACAGGCATCTACAGTTGCCAGATCCCTTCAGTGCTATGAGTAGGGATAGACAAAAAGTGGTCCCTGAGGTAGCCCTCCTGAAAAGTCAGAATGTTGCACATACAGTCCAGTCTACTCTTTCCCTCCCTTGGGAGAGGCCAGGAGCTAGGAGTTTCTTCTTGATTGTGTGGCACTGTGTCAGGAAGAGGGACTATGGCAAGAGGTTGCCAAGTGTTTTCCTACTATTTTTGATGTGGCTGTTTTCATGATCAGCTAGGGTACAGGAACCTCTTAAATGATTTCTGAATATCTCACAAAGGGAATTGATCTTTGCATTGTAGTTGAATAAGTGTTTCTTTGGGAAAAAAGAGGGTCTGGGGTTTCCTGTTCTACTAT
>NW_012148461.1:0-329 GCF_000956105.1 Propithecus coquereli
TTTCTGGAAGTATATAAAATAGCAAATACATTTGTAGTAATTCCATTCTATTTTAGCAATATTTATTGAGCATTTGTGATGGGATTGTTGCCAAGGGGCCTACACATTAAATAGAAATCCCATAAATTTTGCAAAAATATAAAATATTATGATTCTCAAGATACCTATCATCTAAAGGGGAAATATACACAAAATAGGAGATCCGCTTCAAAGGCAGTGGTTTTTATACTTTAATGTTCAGAAGAATCTCTGCGTCCAAGCCCAGAGATTCTTTTGGTGGATCTGCAGTGAGACCTAGTATTTTAACAAAATTTCATGTGATTCTAATC
>NW_012148461.1:3794-5096 GCF_000956105.1 Propithecus coquereli
AAAAGACAGAAAGATCACAAATCAATAATCTAATGAATTGTCTCAAGGAATTAGAAAAAGAAGAGCAAACCAATCCCAAACCCAGCAGAAGAAATAACTAAGGACAGAGCAGAACTAAATGAAACCAATAACAAAAGAATTATACAGAAGATTAATGAAACAAAAAGTCAGTTCTTTGAAAAGATAAACAAAATCAATAGACCTCTAATTAGATTAACCAGAAACAGAAAAGAAAGGACCCTAATAAGCTCAATCAGAAATGAAAAAGGAAATATACAACTGATACAACAGAAATACAAAATGTCATTTCTGAATACTATGAAAATCTCTATGCACATAAACTTGAAAATGTTGACAAAATGGACAAATAACTAGAAAGACATCACCTCCCTGGGGCTCAATCATAAAGAAACAGAACTCCTGAATAGACCAATATTGAGTAACAAAATTGAAGCAGCAATAAAAAAATCTTCCAAAAAAAAAAATCTCTAACCAGATGGTTTCACAGCTGAATTTTACCAGACCTACAAAGAATTGGTACCCATACTGCAGACATTATTTCATAACAATGAGAAGGAAGGAATCCTCCCAACTTGTTCTATGAAGCCAGTATCACCTTTATACTAAAGCCAGGAAAGAACACAACAAAAAAAGAAATCAAAGACCAATATCCCTTATGAATATTAATACAAAAGTTCTCACAAAATTCTAGCAAACCAAATTCAGATATACGTCAAAAAATAATCCACCATGACGAAATGGGCTTCATCCCAGGGATACAAGAATGGTTCGACATATGTAATCCATAAATGTGATTCACCACATAAACAGAAGCAAAAACAAAGACCATATGATCATCTCAATAGACACAGAAAAAGCATTTGACGAAATTCAGCACCTTTTTATGATAAGAACTTCTAAGAAAATAGGCATACATGGAACATACATATATCTCAAAATTATAAATGCCATATGCAACAAACCCACAGCCAACATCATACTGAATGGGGAAAAATTGAAAACATTCCCACTCAGAACTGGAACTAGACAAGATTGCTCACTGTCACCACTTCTATTCAACATAGTGCTGAAAGTCCTAGCCAGAGCAATCAGACAAGAGAAGGAAATCAAGAGTATCCAAATAGGAAAAAAAGAGGTCAAGCTATTACTGTTTGCTGATGATCTGATCTTATATCTAGAATACCACAAAGATTCTGACAAGAGACTCCTCAAATTGATAAATAAACTCAGCAAAGTCTCAGGTTCCAAAATCAATGTACACAAATTGGTAGCTTTTCTATA
>NW_012148461.1:7741-8575 GCF_000956105.1 Propithecus coquereli
ACACACCGTGTAAATAAATAGAATAGACTTTATCAAAGTTTTGGGGGAAAGGGTTGAGACAAAAAAAGAGTAGATTGTAAAAGCAGTATCAACTTCAAATTCAGCATTGGGAATTACATGCCCTACTCTCACACACAAATCAGAAATTTTACTGGCTCTAAGCTTTGCTAGAATTACATGATGCAGTATATCTAAAGCAGAATTGAGTGATATTTATGAGTGTGTTATGGAGATATTGAAATGTCAGGTCATTCTCTAGAATTATCCCTTATTAAGTTAATAGAAACAAGGGCTAGTGTGATTTCTCTGTCTTGAAGAATAAATGACATTTTAGGACCTTTCTATCCTTCAGCTTCTGTGATTGTATAGGTAGCAAACAGTTATTACTGTTTGCTTAGAACTTTTCTCTAAGGCTCCCTAAAACAATGTATTTACATATGATATCTACTCAGCTCAAAACTTGCAGTAGTAAGCAGTTCATTTAAAATTTTGGGACCTAAGAGACTAAACAGGAAGTCAGAGGAGCCGTATGTTAAGGAACTGCTAAACCAACAAAGGATAATTTCGGAAGCTTCTCGGAGAACTCTGTACATACAATACCCATTTCGGCCTAATTTACAGTACCCATGGCAAGGGAGGAAAGGTCTCCAGACCCCTCTCTTTTGCCTCAATCTGATTCAAAAAGCAATATAAAGTTATACTGCACGTAAAAACATAAACACACTGACTGCATAATCAAATTCAGTTATACATTGGTGATCTACACAACGTGCTGATGGGTTGTTATTCTTGAAATGATTAGACAGATCGGAAGAAAGAGAAAATCCTTACAAA
>NW_012148461.1:10695-11599 GCF_000956105.1 Propithecus coquereli
TAGTGGGTGATGAACACAGTGTATGGTACAAGATGAACAACGTGACAATCCAGGATCAAAGGCTCAATCATTGGCTTACACAATTTAAGGTAGCAATGCATTTTACTTTTCCTTTTTAAGTTGTACAAGCTCTGCCCTTAATATGTGCAAAGCCTTTTAGAAAATCGACCACGGGTTGAAAAGATATTGCAGTTAAAAAATGAACTGGAATAGCTTTTTCAATGACAATCTGTGAAAAGAATAAAGGTGATGAAAACAAATGATATACAACAACGAGCTGAAAACTGTATCAAATCGGATTCATCATTATCTCCAAAGTCAAAGGATTATTTGGGGAGCTAAGTTGTATTTCATGTTTATACCACTTTCTATAACAAGTATAAGATAAATAGCTCATATTTTTCTGTGCTATAAGACTGCTGTTAATAGCTACACTTAACATTCATGGAAACGGCCAACAATTTCCTAAATAAAAATAAAAATTCTAAATAATCAACGCGAGTTTTCTGAATGACTCAAATTACCATTATATGCTTTGGGTGTTATAAAATGCTAAACTCAATAGTCTCAAAATTGACACTACAAAAAAGGTAGTTCTTTTAATAACATAAATGATACAATATAAATTCACATATTTATTCAACAAATATTTGTTGAACACTTGCTGTGTGTAAAGTATTGTGGAGCACAGTGGGGATAAAGCAATAAACAAAAACAAGTCACTGCTTTCTTGGTGTTCGCACTCCAGAGAAGGAAGATAGAAAATAATTAATAATTAATCAAGTAATGATAATATGTAATATATCTAGTAGTGATAATGGCTGAGAAGAAAAGCACACTGCTAAGCAGGCAGGGTTTAGTAGATGATGTAAATGAGCTGTAGAACAATACATCCTTTTGTTGC
>NW_012148461.1:14708-15086 GCF_000956105.1 Propithecus coquereli
GCCAATGCTAGCAATCTATGTAAAGATGAAAACAGTATTTTCAGAAGGAATGTTTTTTTCTAAGTGATCTCCATTCAGATAGTAAAACTACCACACTTTCCTTTCTTTACTATTTTTTTTCCACCTCTGACTTCTAGGAATCTTGTGTATCTTAATGCACATTTCAAAATTTTTAGCCATTTGATAATACGTTGCAGCATTTGATAATACGTTTGATAGTACGTTGCAGACATCAGTAAACCAACTGATGAAATTCGAATAAGCTCTGTAAATCAGGTAATAGTACTGTATTAACTGCTAATTTCCTGATTGTGATAATATATTATGACTTTGTAAGACAATGTCCTTGTCCTTAAGAAATACATATGAAAGTATTTA
>NW_012148461.1:17236-18703 GCF_000956105.1 Propithecus coquereli
AATTCTTAAGGTCCAGAATTTCTGCTTGTTTTGTGTGTGTGTGTGTGTGTGTGTGTGTGTGTGTGTGTGTGTGCGCAGTGTTTTGTTTTGTTTTGTTCTATTTCAATCTCTTGTTAAGTTTCTCTGATAGGCTTCTGAATTTCTTCTCTGTGTTGTCTTGAAGTTCATGGAGCCTCTTCAGGACAGCTATTTTGAATTTTTTGTCTAAAAGGTCACATATCTTTTTTGCTCCAGGATTGGTCACTGGTACCTTATTTAGTTTGTTTGGTGAGGTCATGTTTTCCTGGTTGTCCTTGTTGCTTGTTTGTCATCTATCTTGATGGATGTTCATCAATGTCTGAAGCATTAGGTGTTTATTTTAATCTACACAATCTGGATTTGTTTGAACCCACCCTTCTTGAGAAGGCTTTCCAGATATTCAAAGGGAATTGATTATTGTGATCTAAGTCTTTGGTCACTACAGCCGTATCAGCACTGGGGGTGCCCCAAGCCCAGTAATGACCCTTATAGACTCCTAGTGGTACCACCTTGGTGGATCTGGGTAAGAAAGGGAGAATTTCCTGTATTAACAGGCAAAGTCTCTCATTCTCTTCTCTCACTCTCTGTGCTGGGTTGCTGGAGTTGGGGAGGAGTGATGTGGGCACTCCCCCAGCATCACCAGTGCCAGGTCATATCTGAAGCTGGCCCAGTCTTACCCAAAGCCTGTGGTGACTGTTGTCTGGCTACCTCTGATGTTTATTAAAAGCCCAAGGGCTCTTTAGTCAGCAGGTGGTGAATCCTGCCAGGACTGGGTCCTTCCCTTTAGGGCAGCATGTTTCCTTCCGGCCCAGGGTGAGCCCAGGAACGCCTTTTAGGAACTAAGGCCTGGGCTCAGGGGCTTCAGGAGTCTACTTGGCTCTTTATTTTACTGTGGCTGAGCTGGTACCCACATGGCAAACAAGTCCTCTGAACTTTTCCTTTTCCTTTCCCCAAGTAGAAGAAGATTCCCTGAGCCACATTGCCTGTAGTTGGTGGGGGACGACACAGGCACTGCCTTGGCCACCACTGCTGGCATCTCCCTGGGTCACATGCTCCCCAAGTCCATTGGCTCCAAGTCAGCACAGCTGCAGGAATTGCCCAAGGACGGCAGCCCTTGTGGCCTGACTGCCTTAAGAATTTACTCCAGGTCCCAGTCTTCTTTTTGTCAGCCATTGGTGGAGTTAGCCAGAACTCTGGTTTCAGGACAGAGGATTTGCCCCTGGCTGGGCTCCCTCCATGGGCACTGGCAGAATTCTTCCTGTGCTATGTTCCCCTGTGCCAGGGTGGCCCTGGGTTTCAATGCAAAGTCCCACAATCACTTCACTCTCCCTCCCCTGGGCACACAGATTCTCTCTGCATTCTCAAGGCACTGGGAGGGGATGATGAGAGGTGTAATGGAGGAGGGGTAGGCAATGCAATAATGCAAGACTGTCTTTTCTGCCCTCTTCA
>NW_012148462.1:0-457 GCF_000956105.1 Propithecus coquereli
CATTTGTCAACCTCAGTAATATTGAAAATTTGGGCTAAATAATTGTTTCTTGTGGGTGGCTATTTCACGCATTGCATAATGTTTTGTAGTATCCCTGGGTTCCAAATAATAAATGCCAATAGCAGCCCCCCCACCAAGTTGTGATGACCAAAAATATCTCCAGATATTGCCAAATTTCTGCTGGAGGTTAAAATCCTTGAACACCAAGGAAGCAGAAGACAGTCTAGTAGAAGATTATACAACCATCTGGGAAGAAAATGATCTAATTTTTGGTGACCTCAGTTCTAGTTTCAGCTTGTTTATTACTCTGATGTTCCTGTGTTATCTTATATCATTAGATTAATTTCTTGGGACTCAATTTCCTTATCTTTAAAAAGTACTGATTTCTGCCCTAATTACCTCAAATGCTTGCAAAGTTAAAGTAAAATAATCAATATTAAAGTGCTTTGAAAAGATA
>NW_012148462.1:4302-4819 GCF_000956105.1 Propithecus coquereli
TATTACCTTACTAAATAAAATCTTCTTTCCTGACCACCTGACATTCTCCTTTTCTTTCTTGAAATGACAATGGCATTTACTTTTTAAATGCTTTTCATGATACTTCAAAGGTTCATCACAATCTTATTCATTTATTTGACACAGGTTTATTGGTTTTTTTCTATACTACTCAAAATGATCTACAGATTCAATGCAATCCCTGTTAAAATATGAACGTCATTTTTTGCAGATCTAGAAAAATAATTCTACTCTTCATATGAAACCAGAGAAGACCCCATATAGCAAAAGAAACCTTAAACTAAAAGAACAAATTGTGAGGCATCAATTTACCAGTCTTCGAACTATACTACAAGGCTATAGTAACCAAAACAGCATGATACTGGCACAATAACAGAGATATAGACTGATGGAACAGAACTGAGAGCCCAGATATCAAACCACCTTCTAAATTCAGAAGCTATAGCAATGAATCAAATGAACAAGGTCCCTATCCTCACACTGCTCACAGTTTACTGCA
>NW_012148462.1:6339-6668 GCF_000956105.1 Propithecus coquereli
CTCTTTTGTTCTTATCTAGTAATGCCAACTCATTTGATGCTCTGCACACAGAAGCCATCAATTAGAGCTGTTAGCTATGTGCAGAATGTAATATGTCAGCCAGGTCAAGACTGATTCAAGAAATGAATCATAGGTCAGAGATGAATGTCAATTTTTACTTTTCCTTAAATGCGAAACCACACTTTCAATTGGTTTTTATCACCACTAATGGATTCTACTTTCCATCTTAGTTTTTATTACCTTACTAAATAAAATCTTCTTTCCTGACCACCTGACATTCTCCTTTTCTTTCTTGAAATGACAATGGCATTTACTTTTTAAATGCTTTT
>NW_012148462.1:12104-13016 GCF_000956105.1 Propithecus coquereli
GTATTTTTCTCTCTTTTAACTTCCAATTTTGTGGGCTTGATCAAATTCCTATATGTTCTTCTTTTACTCTTACTAATTTGACAATTCAACTCTATTTTTTCCTTTCAATTACTGTTAGTTTTCCTTTTCCGGTGAGAACAAACTTATATGAGTTCTCTATTATTATGTTAAAACAAAATACCAAATATTTTCATGATACAAAGACAATTTATACCCAGAACTTTAGAATGGTGTCTTCAGATACCATCTTCAAAATACATATGACACCTTGGAATGATTTTCTTTGCATTTTCTACTCCTACCTCACTAACTCCCAGGGCTTACTAAGATAGTCTAGGTTAGTACATATGATTCCAATTTGAGTGTGTACTAGAATTTTATTTAAGCCAAACATTATCTAGTTCACATGCATGTGTGTACATGTGTATCTCTTCAGGTGGCTAATCATTATGGATTTATATGTCACTGCATACACTAGATAATTCATAATTTGCCACAGGTTCCAGCTCTCTGTCTTTCCATAGCATGAGATTTCTGATCAAATGCATTTGTTGGTTGGCTTTTTTTTTTTCTAACGGTGTAGCTGAGAATGCATTACCTGGATTCTTGCATGTTTGCAAATATCTTTCTTTCTTCTTGAAAGAAAGATGATAATTTGCCTCAGTCGAATCTCACTTCGTTATTCGGTTTTCTTAGTTGTAGCTGCTATTCCACCATTTTCTAGTCTTAAACATTTCAAGTGAGAAAATTGATGTCTGTATTATTCTTTTTGCTTTGTAGTAACTTTTACTTCTTTATATGCAAGACTACAAGAAACCCTTTTTATGAAAATATATGAAAATGTTGTCTTTTTAAAATCTCTTCTGCTGGAACACTGTGAGAACTTACATTCTGCTGAATCAGAAAAATTTT
>NW_012148462.1:13729-14059 GCF_000956105.1 Propithecus coquereli
ATGCAGTTTATAAGAAACATAACAAAAACATGAAGTTACAGAATATTTGAAAGCAAAATGATAAAAAGTGTAAGATGATATAGTTATATGTAATTTTAGACAAAATACTGTTCAATATAAGTTGATTTACGAGAGATAAATAAGGTTATTTCACAAAGAAGAAAATCTTAATTCAGCAGGAAGAATCAATAATTCAAAATCCATCCACACTTAATAATATATCCTTATATAAAGCAAAAATTCTCAGGCATATGAAGATAAATATATTCTCATTATAGTGACAGATTTTCACATACCATTTCTAATAACTAATAAATACAACAGACAAAA
>NW_012148462.1:16364-16670 GCF_000956105.1 Propithecus coquereli
TAAAAATCATATGATCATCTTGATAGTGCAAAAAAGCATTTGTTGTAATTCAACATCAGTACATAATTTTAAAAAGCTTAGCAAATTAAGAATGTAATGAAACTTCTTTAACCATATAAAAATATCTGGAAAATCTCTGCAAGAAACATCACAGTAACTGGTAAAATTACAAATCTTCTCATTTAAGTTCAAGAACAAATCAAGGATGCTATTTATCATCACTTCTCTTCTTCAACATTTTACTGGAGATTGTAGCTAACAAAGTACTATGAGAAATGAACAAAAATAAAGTGTAAGCTATGGAAA
>NW_012148463.1:0-5050 GCF_000956105.1 Propithecus coquereli
ATTAGAAAATGAAATAGAAAAAAATTAGGGAAAGCATGCACTGAAATGTGGCTAGAGAACAAAGAAAATACAGAATCTGGAAATCCAAGGGGATAGGATATTTTGTAAAGGAGACAGTGATCAATCTAGACTCTAGAATGTTGCTGTAACCATGTGAAATTCTTCTGAGATCGTAGGGGATGAATAATGAGAAAATGCTTTGGATTTTACTGGAAAGGTGTCACATTAATTATATTAAAAAGTGCATTTTCAGGAAGATAAAAGGGTAATTGCTAAATAAAAGGAAGGAATATATGCTGAAAGAACAGAATAGATGATGAAGTAATTGTTGTAGGCTGAAAAGCTAACCAGACCTTTCTTTGGTCATCATTACAGTACATATTGCATGGATTTCTTTTTGCCCTTGCAAAGTCTAGTACTCAACTGAGGGTCCATGTTTTATTTTTTTGTCCCTATCTTTGGAGCTTGGTACAATGCCTGCACATAGTGAGCACTTACGTCATACTTCAGAAGATTGTCACAGAGTGAAAGGAGAGAAATAGAAAAGTAATGGAGAAGCGTTAATGACTAGCAAAGAATATAATCGTTTGCTTACTTGCTTATTTTTTCCAGACTATATAAGTGTCATACTATATATGAAGAGAGGAAGCCACAATTGTAGATACAAAGAAAAAAGGCTCAGAGTTGCATGAAATGATGCTGAAGGGACATTTCTTTATCTAGAAAGCAGGTAGGGAGGGAGAGATCCCCAATAATGTTTTGCAGGAAACAAGCCAAAGCAGATTGGATGAAATGATCTCAATTATTTTGAACAAAGATGGAGGTGGTTTTAATGGACCATGGATATTTGACTACTGTTGGAGATGTTTTTATATTTTTGTCTGTTACTGGCATTTGTGTGGGTCTCCCATACATTTTTAAGGGATCTTATTTATTGAATACAGCTGACTATCACTCTCCTTCCTTGGATGCAGCTGAAAAGGCCAATTTATAATAGGCTTAATTGTCTAATAATTTTTTATGCAATTTGTTTATTTGGTGTGTAACTGCATCTGCTGAAAATGGAATGCTCACACATTATATTTGTGAATCTCCTTCAATTTGAAATAGATCCAAAAGCTATGCTTTGAAAGATAGGCACCCTTTTTCATGTTTGCTCAGTAAGCAGATCCATTTACGGTGTAACACAGCATTGGTTCTTTGCCATAGGACTTATAATCCTTACAACTTCTCCTCTGCCATTCTATTATTATATTTCCACATCTTCTTAAGCCATGGAGTGGTTGCTTAGATTTCCTACGTTCAGTTGACAATAGCATTTTTAGATTTCCCAATCTTTGTCTGGGCTATTACAAATCAAAATGATTAAGACATGCCCCTGCCATCAAGATGTATCAGGCCAGGGTATAGACAGAGAGATATATAGCCCTAACTCAAAATTAAGAGGGAGCTCATGGAGCAAAGTGACAAGGAGATACAAATGAAAGAGGAGGCTTCTTCATGGGATCAGTTCCTAAGTCAAAGAGATGGCCAAGCCATTCACTGCACATGCAATCTTTTCTTTTGTCTGTTTTGACATAACTTCAAATATGAAACCATATGGTGATATTATTGGTTGAGTTCTGTTATTTTATTTTTACCCAATTGATGTTTATTGAGTAAAAATGATAACCACTGGGCTAAGACACAGAGTGTAAGACTGAGAAAACGTAACAGGGTGCAAGAAAGGTATCCTTCACATCTCTGAGAAGAGATGAACCTGTACCTCCTGATGGCCTGGCGGCTCACTCCTTCCTCACTTTCTTTGGTGGCGTGGTGTTGGTGGGATGAGCTGGTCCTACAAAAACTCCATTACTAACAGTGTGAATTCCTGAGCTGAGAGCTGGTCAGAGGCTATTTCCCTGACCAGGAAGCTCCCACTGTCATAGAGTCCCACCTTTCCTCCTCCAGCTGCCATATACATATCTAAAGCAACACAGTGCAGGGAGGATGGAGTGTCCTCTCTCCTGCAGCACTTTCCACCAGGGTCAGCTTCTCTAAGGGGGACTTTTGGCTGCTGCCTGACTCCCCTTATACTGTGTTCTACTTTGGGATCCTATTGGTCTTAGGGTGAGATTTCACTCCTGTGTAGAGGGGGCAGGTCTCCACTGAAGGGGAGCCCTTTTGGGGAAGAAAAGAATTCTAGGACAGAAAATAGGGATTTGAGAGGCAAATGTTAGGCAAGAGATGGAAAGAGAATTTATTTCTCTCTATGGGTCTCACTTCTTTGAGCCTGGACTTTGCTGAGTGTATACTAATTACTTTTTAAAATGATACCATTCAAGTAATACAATAAAGGGCATGTGTACTAGATCCAGCAAGGGCAGACTTTGAAGTTGGAATGGTGAATGTCTTTCTTCAGTGTAGTCATGCAGCCACGCCTGGGATCTGGTGATGCTCCACTGTGGCCACACGTTGCTGCTCACTGCCCCTCTCATGGCGACTCCTCCTCTTCCTTATAGAAGCTTCCATTTACAAGTGTTTCTCAGAGTGAAGTTCACAGACAACCTATTTCAGAATACCCTGGATGAGGATGGGAGAGTCCATAAAAATTCAGATTCCTAGGCCTAATCATAACTCTAGATTCAGTATATCTAGAGTGACCCTGGCAACTTTTATTTCTAGATTATACTCCAGTGAATCTTATGCTTCAAAAGTTTGAGAATCACTAGTAGCCTAAGTTTAATACATCATTACGGACATCATCTTTAATTAGTTTAGGTCTTGTTTTCCTACTGAAAAGGATGCTATCCAGGAATGAAATTAATTTTCAGAAACTTTAACATCAGAAGTTTAAAAAAAATACAAAAAATCTAGTGATATATACAATGACAAAAAGGTAAAAAGAGGTTTGTTGTGAAAATATCATGAAGAAAAAAATGGGTAAATGTGAAAATGTCACATACCTCAGGATTCGCTTTAATGCAAATTTTAACATTTGCAGTAGTTTCAACTGTTGCATATTTTGTTAAATAAAACATATTTTCATGCCAAAGTTTGCATTAGTTCAGGACCCAGGAGCATTTCAAGCCACACAGAACCCTGTGTGTGGCTCTCATTGCAAGAGATTGGAAAATAATGGCAGATTATTCTTTTACTTGAACTCTCTTTCTGGAGCCCTTGGCTTTTGAAAATGCTATAATCTTTCAGCGAGAATAATAGCAACAATAGCTCCCATTTATTAATGGTCACTCCATTTGTAAGATAATTTTAATATATTCTCTCAAAGTCATTCTATTTGTTGTTCGAAGTATTATTATCCATATTTTGTATAATATGACACTGATGCTGTTCTCCATGTGCATTGACTGACTAATCCTACAAATATGTTTTGAGTATTCACTATACATAGGCACTATTGTGGGTGCTGGGAATACAGAATTAAAAAAACACATATTCCTTGCTTATAGGGGCACTACATTTTGAGATGAAACAGACAAGTAAGTGATATCTTAATAATCAAGGTGATGATATCAGGCTATAGAAATGCAATTTAAAAATGAAACAGCCAAAAGCATGAAAAAGAATACATGAAAGAGAAATTGGTAAGATGAACTTAATATTAAAATTTAAAACGTTTGCTCTGTGAAAGACAATGCTAAGAAAATTAATAAAAAGCATAGAATGGGATAAAATATTTGTAAATTACATATCTGATGAAGGACTTGTATCCATAATACACAAAGAACTGTTAAAATTCAACAAGATACTGAACATTCCAATGAAAAAATGGATGAAACAACTAAACAGACGCCTCGACAAAGAAAACATGCAGATGGCAAATAAGCATAGGGAACAATGTTCAATATCATTTGTGATTAAGGAAATGCAAATTAAACAAGAGATTTTACTATGTACCTACTAGAATCACTAAAATTCCCAAAACTGACAATACCAAATGTTGGCAAGATATAGAGTAACAGGAGCTTTTATTCATTCGGATGCAAGATGATACAGCCACTTTGAATGACAGTTTGGCAGTTTTTTTTTTTTTTTCAATTAAAGATAGAATTACCTTACAACCCAATAATCCCAATCCTAGGTATTTATCCCACTGATGAGAAAACTTGGATCTACATGACATCACCTGACCCTGTTCCATTTTTTAAAGTAAACTTTTTATTTTAGGGTAATTTTATATTTACAGGAAATTTGCAAAGATAATACAAAAAGTTATCATATATCCCACACCCAGTTTCCCCAATAATTAACATCTGACATTATTGTATATTTGTCACAATTGATGGATCAATATTGATGGATTATTAATTGAGCTGAGCACAATAGTAAAGAAAAATTACAAACCTTTTTCCTGATGTACTTAGCAAAAATGACAAGAACACACACAATGTGAATGCTGAAACTATTCTTATTCTTAAGCTGACTTGCAAAAAATGGTAAATTATATGTCTGTATGAATAAAAATCAGAAATCTAGTTTAGAAGATTGCCAATTCAGGACTGTTTCCTTTAATATTCTTTATTGAGGTCTAAACTTGTCAGTCTAAGTAAAGCCGTTCTTGCCTTCACAGAAAATATTTAAAGAGGCATACTAGGATATACAAAACACAGAAAGAAAAAAAAGTCCATGGAAAAGAAAAAAGACAAATAAGGTCGGAGACACAAGAGGAGCCAGGAAAGTGACTAACGAGCATATACATTAATGCCCAGACATCCTGTGCAGACCTTTCCACATGAGGCTCGTGATGGGTGGAGTTGGCTTTGCAGAGGATCCAGGTTCAAATTCCAACTGTGCAGTTTTTATGGTGCCCATGCCATGTGACTTGAATAAGTCACTTATCCTCTCTGCTCCAGTGCTTTCATGTGTTCAGTGGGGCGCATCCTGTATACACTACCAGGACTGTTATGAAGAGCAGATGACAGGGTGCATGGAAAGTGCTCAGCAACAGACCTAGCACACTGCGGGCTAAAAATCCTGGTGGTCATCACCTTTATCATTGCCATCATTGTTGTTATTCTTGCTACAACTGGGCAACAGATTGGGCTCTTAC
>NW_012148463.1:14290-14996 GCF_000956105.1 Propithecus coquereli
GCTGTTAATTAACTAGAACTTTAATCAAAATACTCTTGTCCTGGTAGTCTGGGGTTTTATTCCAGTTTTTTTAATATCTTCCAAATATTTAGAAATAGTTTGGTTATTTGACAGTTTTGTGATTGACGATGAAGAGAGTAATTTGATCCTTCCTTTTTATCTTTCCTTGTTAATGAAGCCTATATGACTAATATGTTTAATGATTTTCTTTAAAATCTTTAATTTGCATTTATCTACAGTAAAATGGAGTTATAAACTCAAACCAGTTATTCCAGGTGAAAAATAAGATCAACGTTATTGTGTATGTCCTTGTTTTGTTGAATAATTCAACTTTATATTCATCTTGCACAGACTCTGATAGTTTTCTTTCATGCAGCAGCAATTGGTTTGAATTTATTGCACACTTTGATCCCCAGCTTCTTTCTGTATAGCTTTTTCTCCATTGCCTTTTTCATCCAGAAAAATAACTGTTTTAGTGTTCGTGATTTGTATGGTTTTCTTTTTTCACCTAGACTGTCAATGTTGTCTGTTTATATCCTATCTTTCTCTTTTATTTCAGAGGGCATCACAAGGTAAAAGGTAGCATACGCATAAGAAGTACTAAACTACTTATTATTTCTTATATAGTTTTCTAACATCTCTGCATAATGGCATCATTTTTCTGTCCCTATGGTAGTCATCATCCAACAATATGATCTAGTAATAC
>NW_012148463.1:17151-18240 GCF_000956105.1 Propithecus coquereli
CTTAAAAACATTTGCACACGTTGGGGTTAAGATGAAATGAGGTAATATATATGAAAGTACCTTGTTAAATTCTTGTCTCAATAAGCATTTGCTGACCTTTGGTTGAAATTATATTTATTTTCTTTAAAATTTGCAAGAGAAGAAAAAAAGTGTCTCCTCTATTTGTTATACGTTTTCAGAGACATATGTTACTAAATTTTTTTCCCCTAAACCATCTAAATTAGCTGTATTCTCTGACTTGAAATATTCCTTTTACTTATAAATAATCCAAATATTTTCAAGTATTTCTTTACTTACATGGTTTTCAAACTTCAGTATGTGTTAAAATTGCCAGGGGAGCTTGTTAAAATATAAATTCTACATGCACATTGAATAAGATGCTTGTATTTAGAAGGGGGAGAGAGAGGGAGAGACTTAAAGCTGTTCTTTGACTTCCCGACTCCCCTTCCAGTGGGATCTATCCCTACATCCCAGCATGCCCAAGCACTTCAGAACACACACCCACCTTCCCTGCATTGGAGGAGGGCTTTAGCTGGGAATCACATTTCTTACCACAGGAATATGGCAAAATCCTACTTAATCCTCAAGATGTAACTTAAAGGCCATCTCATCTCCAGAAAGGCTTCTGAACTTCCACAGTGAAGTGTGATCTTTCCGTTGCTGTACACCCTCAACACTTGGTGACTCTAGTGACGTGTATTCTGTATTGTTTGGTGTTACGTCACTTGCATACTCTCTCCCCTCTGTCCTTCTTCCATTCCCCAGATTTTAATTACTCTGAGAATATTTTTATTTGTGTGTATTTTCAGTGCCCAGTATACAGCTTGCATTTACTAGGTACCTATTTTTTAAAATGAATTCATTCTTGGGAACTTATCCAGCCTTCGTATCTTGAAACAGAACACAGGAGATATTCAATAACTACTTCAGAATCACTGAGTCCACAACAGCTTCACATGCCCAAAATTTTCAATTATAAAATGAGGTATTGTTTCTTCAGTTTGAGGGTTAAGGTTTAGGAGAGAATATTTATTAGTATTTTAAAAATCCAGGAGATTTATTAAATAAGAAGCTTTATACACATAAAGG
>NW_012148463.1:19155-22366 GCF_000956105.1 Propithecus coquereli
GTGGTATCCATTCACCAAATGTGGCCATTGAACACTTAAAATGTGACTACTGTGACTGAGGAACTGAGTTTTTAAATTCATTTAGTTTTACTTAATTTTCAATAGTCGTCTTATTGGGAAGTATAGCATTAGAACAGTGACCAGTTTTGCTCCTTCCTTCCAGGGGGCATTTGAAGTTTTTGGCTGGAGACATTTTTGGTTGTTATAAGTAGGGGCGTGCTACTAGCATCTAGCAGGTAGAGGTCAGGGATGCTGCTAAACATCCTGTAATGCGTAAGATGCCCCTCACCACAGAGAATTATCCAACCAAAGTGACAATAGTGCCAAGGTTGAGAAACCCTGGTTTCAAATCTAAGATTTTTGAAAGGAGGACTGCTTTTCCCACTCAGTGCCTGGCATAGTGCTATATGTATGTTATTTGGTTGATGGCCTCTGAATTGCAGAAAAATAATGAAACAACAGATATCAGCTGGCTAATATCCAAAACACTGGAATGCTTCATTTTAAAAGAAATATAAGGTAGTACAGAACTTAGGAGACACAAACAATGAAAGGAATAGTCTTTGTAAGCTCCTAAAGCAGTAATTACAATAAGTAAAGGACAGCACTAAAGACGAACAGACATACCATGAAAATACTATGTGTACATGGCGAAGTATATTCAATATACATAAAATTGCTTCATATTATTAAGGCAAACATAAGCATTTAACATTTGAAGAATAGGAGAAAACTATTTCAAATCAACACAGAGAACAAAAAAATATAAAGCATTATTCATTCCATTTCTGATTACCAAGAGGGATATATTTGCTCTTTCCTGTACTCTGTTAGTTAAGTAATGTTTTCTTTATTTTATAGTTGAGAGTGGTGAGCCTCAGAGAGTTTATGTAACCAGCTCTGGTTATGGTAGCTAGTGATTAACAGCAGCTGTTGGTTTCCAACCCAGTTCTAACTTCAAAGAAAGTGAAATCAATCCCTAACTTATATACAACCTAGCTTTCTATGTTTTTAAATGAAAAAATGACTGCAGAGAGTTTAAGAGAATTACCAAGTAACACAAGTAGTGGCAAATCAGGAATCAGATTTCAGATCAAGCTGAATGGCTTGTAACCTTATGAAATTTCTAATCACAGCCTACTTCTTGTCACTGAAAGACAAGGCTGCTTTTGTTTTGCTTTGTTTTGTTTTTCCAAATCAAACTACTTATTATGTGGTGAGGCATAGTGGGAAAATTTGTGATTTGTACTTATTTTTAGAATTTATCGTTTATGTAAACTTAATCCTTGCAGATGACATCAAAATAAGAACTAGTATATGCTAAAAAGTCAGAATTCACTAAGCTAATACTAGAACCATACAGCTTAAAAGTATCATGTACTCTGAAAGTCATCATCTTACTAAGTGGTTCATGATGCTCTTCCAAACAGAATTCTCATTGAGACTTTTTCTTGCACATTTTCAAGCTAATTATATACAATAAGAGTTTTATAAATATGATCACATTCTTATAAAAATCCGGTGTTACAAGATGTAAAATTTCATAAATTTTGTGTTATAATGAGCCTTTGCCCAAGTTAACAGTTACTTTTTTTATTTTATTTTTTTTGGTGGTGGCAGAGGAGGGCAGAGAAGACTTGTCATAGTATATGATACTAGAATTCATTTCTCTCTATTCCTCTTTCTCTCTGTCCATCCTCCCTCCCTTGCCTGCTTCCTTCCATGTTTCCTTTCATTAATATTTATTAACAACCTACAACACGTCAGATGCTGAGCTAAGTCCCTGAGATTCAAGAGACCTTAATCAGTTCCACCCACACTTCACACGCCATCTGTAAATAATCATTCCCTCAAGTGTCTGTGTTCCCACAGCTTGTTGTTTATTCACATAAAATCAGTTAAGGCACATAATAGGCTACTGAAACAAAAAGATGTAAAAATACAGTACTCTAGACCAGATGACAAGATAGTAGCTTATTTCTCTCCCAGGCAACAGTTCAGAGGTAGATAGGTGGTCTGGGGGCAGCTCTCCCATCTTCAGCATGGGGTTATAGTTATGGGATCAAGGTGGTGACTATCTCTCTGCCTTGACTATGAACATCACCAGGACTGGGAATGTTTGCTCATTTTTATGTGCCCAATGATTAGCACTGTGCCTGATTCATGTTAGGTCATCATTACTATCAGAATGAATTCCAAAAAGTGTTCAGAAACTTAAATGTAGCATTTTTAGTTGGTCTGTCAAACATAAAGTACAATTTTAGGAACTTTATCTCACTCTGTGATTAGGTAGGGTTAGGGTTTGCCTGCTTGCTTCCAGTTTTCTTCCCTATAGGCCATCCAAGTCCATTTACTTTCAGAAAATAAATGTGGACATTTTGAAAAGCATCTAGTAATACGGAAACAGCCATGAAGATTGGTAAGATTGGAGTGAACAGCACTAAACCACAAACCATAAACTGGAAGTATGAATTAAGAAGACTTTTTAAGGTACATGTGATAGAAACCCAACCCAAATTAGCTTAAGCAAGAGAGGAAGGTATCTTACAGGTAATGAGTATCTTAAGGCACCCACTGAGAAGCCCCTTGGAAAGCCAGAAACAAGCATCTTGAGTATTTCTGTGTTTAATCAATGCCCCTTTGTGATATGTGCCCAACTTCTTTCATCCTGAAGACCATCTTTTGTTTTTTCTGTACACTAGATGGACACCAACATTATCTGAGTTTCAATCAGAGAGAACCAGAGTTGACTCATTACTTCGTATGAGTGAGTTTAGAATCTCAGCTGCTGTGTTAAGCAGCATTTTGAGTAAGGTGCCAACCCCTTTGGGGAGATTGTTTACAAAGATGGTGGCCACAACTCCTCTCATGCTCCTTTACAATGTGGCCCTGCTGCTCCTGTCATTAAGAGTGGGGATCTTCCCTGCCCCATGAGTCTGGGAACCCGTATTAAGACTTGCTTTGACTAACAGAGTATGGCACAAGTGACACAAAGTGACTGAGTTCTGTCCCCAGGCCTCAAGATTCTTTGTAGCATTTGCTTTGCCTCTTTGTAATGCTGATATGAGAGAAACAAGGCATGAAGACCCAGGCTGAAAGACTAAATAGAAAAGGAAGTATAGCCATTCCAGCACATCCTACCTCCCAGCGAACAGCCAGTGCCAAATTGCTAAATGTGAGTGTGGCCATTTGGACCTTCTAGCCCAGCTGA
>NW_012148463.1:25866-30008 GCF_000956105.1 Propithecus coquereli
TGTCTCCCTTTAAATGTGCTCTCAACTTTAAGATTTTCTCTTTCAATTAACTTTGCAGAAGAGAAATTCTTCTCTTTCCTCACAAATGCAGCCTCATGGTACTGGCTGTCTTTCTTCTTGGGCAGGATGCCTAAGTACTTAATTGTACAGTCTCTACAGAAGAATCACTTTGCCCGACAATGAGATGCAGCTGCCTCTAGGTAGAAAGCAGCAGGCGTTGAGCAGCGCAAGCTCTACCACCCATCCGTTTGGGGCCTGGCGTGAAAAAGAACTCAAATCTATTTCTACAAAAGGGAAGAAATTGGTGGTCTACAGCCAGTGGAATTTTTGGATTTTGCAAACTTGGCTTTGCCCCCACCAGCATTCTCACTTTGCCTACGTCACCTCTTTCATAACTTTGGTGTGTTTGCTTCCTCCTCTGATCTGGACAGGGTTAGTCTTTTTTGTCTTCTGCCAGTTCCCCCCCACCCCCCTTTCTAGTTGATTCCCCTAAGTGTCAGCTGTTTGTGCTCAGTAATTTTCAGTTTCAAGTCAGCTGTCAACCAGAGTTTCCTCTTGAATATTTAGAATTAATCTTGACATTTGATGTCCCTCTGTGCACCCTGATACAAGTTCTTTAACATGCTGGTGGAAAATGAGGAGCTTAAGTGAAACTGTTGGTGTGCCAAGGGCTGGAAACCCTGTGCCAATGGGTGGCCAGGGACAGAATCAAAGGCTCACAGAAACTTCTAGTTAATTAGATTTGGTCATATGACCTCTGTGACTCAGTAAATTTTGAGAAAGAATTAGCCATACATTTCCAGGCTGAAGACTTTTGCCGATATGTTCAGTAAGCAGAAGTGAAATCTCTACTAGGGTTATGATTGGAGGGTCCTCGTAAACTGCACCTTTTCCAGAAATTCCTCTTAAAATTTTCCGGTGTAAATTTATTTCTCTCTTCTCTGCGCTTCTTTTATTCTTTGTACTTGGCAACTCATCACACACAATCATGTGGCATTCCCTCCGTTGAACCTTGCAGGACAATCTTGAGTGTGAAGAGTGGCTTAGCTCCTTACCGCCTAAGTTTCACTTCTGTCTTAATTTTTACTTAAATTTGATCGCTGCTGTCCCTACCATTCTTGTCTCCAGGAATCCCTTCTCTTCACTCCCACCCCTCTACGATCTTTCTCCATTTCTTCCCCAGACAACCATGAACACAGATTTATTTGTTTTAAAGCTGAGTGAATTAAAACAAGCACTAAAGGAGAGCAGTAAGATAGCACAAGAAAGAAAACAAAAGGGCTGCTTCCAAAATTTGAGGAGTTTGCATAGTGATCTAAAAACAAAACATGTCAACGTTTCAACCCCCTTGCCCAGGTTCTTGCTTTGTAACCCAGAGATAGAGATAGGCAGCGGGCACCACCTGGAACCCCAGGCACCACCTTCGAGATAATGAACCGTCCTGTGGCCAAGACAAGAGAACGTGATTTCTAGTCTGCAGTCTTTCTAGGATTTAACATGTTACTTAGGAATTTATAATTCCAGGTCCAAGAATGTTCTTCTTCAGGTAAGAACATTCATCTCCCCAGCTCCGCCTCAACACACACACACACAAACACACACACGAACAAATCTTATCTCAGTACTTTTAGTGGAATTTGCTCATTCTCCCAACTAGATCATAAAGATGGTTTCTTAATTTTCACAGATGACATTGAAATGACTGCGGTTGTGACTAAATATTGAGTTATGTGTAGGATAATCCATTCAACATTTATTGAACCTTACTTCGTGCATCTAATGGCAGCTTATTGCCAAAAAGAAACATACATTTTAAAGTTCTATTAATGTTAAGTGAATGTATTTTGGCATTATGATTAAATTAAAATGGAGATTCAGTTTTTCTTCTACTCATACTGAAATAAGTGAATGGAATAGGCAGGGCTTATGAGGACAGGAATGCCTCTTTGCAAGCAGATGATTGACAGCAGCAGGCATCCTCTCCCTGTCCCCTTCTCCCTTCCAGTGGCAAAGTCTGAGGAAAAGTCACTTAACCAAAACCAGAGCTGGCTTCATGCTGCTAAGTGTTTATATCTCACAGGCTGGTTCTTGGTTAAAGACCTACATACTCAAATGCCTCTAAGTTAAAGTTGTTGTATTCTCTCTGCCCTAAAGGCTGTCTGTCGTGTGCTTGGGCACAGTTATCACACAGGGGCTTCTCTAGTCACACTCACACCCCAGATAATTGATCTAACCTCATGGCTTTATGAGCAGGTCTCTCCTGCTGACTCTCATATTTACATCTTTCCCTGGAACTACACCCTCACATATCCGACTGCCTGCTGGATAGCTCTACTATATATCGCAAACTTAACACGTTCAAAACAAAATTCCTGATTTTTCTCCCCAAATGCTTGCCCCACTTTTCTGTATATCAGTTCCAATTTCTCAGATCGTATTTGGAATCAGACTCTACTCCTCTAATACCCCACATCCCTTCCATCTTCAAACTCTGTTGGCTCTACCTTCAAAATATATCCAGAATTTATATGTAGAATGTAATGTAGTCACACAATAGCATATCCTGTTGCATTAAGAACGAACTGTACATATTTAAGGTCACAATGTGGATGAATCTCACAAATAATGTTAAAGAAGCAAAACACAATTAAATATATAATCTATGCTTTTATTTACATAGAGTACAAAAACAGACAAGGCTAACCTGTGCTATTACAAGTGAGGTTGCTCTTGGAGGTTAGTGACTGGAAGGCAGTTTCTGAATGTTTAGTTGGTGAAAATTAATCAAACTATGTATTTAGGATATGTGCACTTTTTAATATATGCTATCTCTGTATCTCTGTAAAAATAATATGGGCATGCCCTGCTAACTCTCTGTTGCAAACAGCATCTTCTCCTGGTGGTGGGCTCCTGTTTGGTTCTTATGCTGCCACCATGCTCCCTACAGTGTGTGGCTGGAGTGATCTTCTAATATGTAACTCAGGTTATGCCACTTCTGTTCACAAGCCTCCAGTAGCTTTCCATCTTTTGCAGAGTCAAAGCCAAAGGCCTTTCAGACCCCACCTGATCTGTACATTGTCCCCAGTTCTCTAGGTTCATTTTCTGTTCCTCACCTCCTTTCACCCTGGGCGTCAGCCACACTGGACACACTCTTCCTTGTTGACCAACACTCCCTCTTGTTGACCACCTTTCGGCCTCAGGACATTCCTGCTGTCCTGTGAGCCTGCCTTGCATGCTCTGTCCCTGTATGTGCTCAGAGTGTGCTCCCTTGCATGTCTTGATCTCTGCTCCAGTATTTCCTAACCAGCGAGGCCTTCCCTGGTCACCCCGCATGAAAGAGCACCCCTGCCACACCCGAGCCACCTCGGGGTTTCTTTTTTACAGAAATATTATCATATGGAAAACTATATTTCTATCTTTTCTAGAATATTCCATGAAGGCAGAGATTTGGGGTGTTTATCCATGCAGTACATTCCTTTTTGTATATTCAGTGCCTAAAGAAGTATCTGACACATAGTTAGACCTCAGTGACTATTTGTTGAATAAATGAAAGCAGCTGCAAAACAGGTACTCAATTATAATTGAGTAAATTGGCAAGAACTATAATATTTACTAGATCCTACAATTTGGTATTTCTAACTTTGTAAATATATCTCAAATAAAATACATTTAAAAATAGCTACTTTCATAATACTGTGTATATGCTCTTTATAATTGCACACTTGATTATTTTTTTAATTAGAGTGATTATCCCTGTATTAGTTTCCTGTCATTGCTGCAACATATTACCACACAATTAGTGGCTTAAACAACACTAATTTACAAGCTTGTAGTTCTGAAGGTCAAAGTCCAAAATCAGTCTCACAGGCTAGATGTTGGCAGTCAAGTTCCTTCTGGGAGTTCTGGAAGAGAATTTGTTTCCTTGCCTTTTCCAGCTCCTAGAGAACACTGCTTTCCTTGGCTTACCGCCCCCTTTTTGGCAATGGCATCACTCCCACCTCTGCTACCATCATCACCTTTCTGACCCTCCTGCCTCTGCTTATAAAGACTCTTGTGATTACATTGCCCCTCCCCCCAGATTACCCTGAAAATCTTCCCCTCTGAAGATCCATCCTTTCACCACACCCACAAGGTCCCCTTTG
>NW_012148463.1:30058-32198 GCF_000956105.1 Propithecus coquereli
TCTGTTAACTGGTGAAGTTTTTGTCATTTTTTTACAAAAATAAATAATGAATGAATAGGATACAAAAGTAGAAAGGTACTATGTGATTCTTGTTGGCACGACGGTGTCTGGGTACCACCAAAGCAATTTCCATGGCATCAGACACAAAATGTCTTCATTAAAACTAAAGGCTTTCCAAGTTTATATTCTTTAAAAAGCTACATTGACATTCTAAGATAAATCAAGTACATAATAGTCAGGGGGGCACTATGTAAATCAAAATGAAACAATTAGGAGATAGCAGAACCCATCAACAACTCAAGTGGAATAGAATCACTGCCAAATATATCTGCACATTCAGGAATTCAAATCCACTTATAAAATAATTCTGAAATTCCAACTGAATATCTTATCTTTCACTGGTTTGTTAATCATATTTCAAAAACAATGAAACAATGGCATCGTATTTTTGTAATGATGTTATATATTCTTTAATTGAAGACAGATGGCTGTTTCTTATATTCCACAGAAAATACATTTCCTAATTATCTAGCCTAGGAGATAAAAGAATTAGCTTAATCTTCACCCGTTTTACTTATGTGAACCAAAACCACATGGAGTTTGTTAAAGAGCCCAGTCACACTGGTGTAATTTCTAATTGATTCTTTCTGAGGAACTAAGAGCCTATTCTGTAAGTAGCCCTTCACAAATAGTGAAAATACTCCCTTGGAATTAATGGACAACTTGATTTATGCAGGGCAGCCTGTCTCATGTATGTGAGACCTGCATGGGCTCCAGCTGGGGCAAAACATGTCTGCAACCAGTGGCCCAGATTTCCAGTCAGAGCTTTGTTGCTATTACTGCTGCTGTGGAGATTCAAGCTACAGAAAAACCAGCTGAAGAGGAGGACATTTATCTTAAGTTAGATTAAGGTTCATGGGACTCTATTATAAAAACAAGAGCTGCCTACTATACAGCCTGGGTCTCCTGGGGCTCTAACCTGGAAAATGATCTTAAGTAAAACAATCTGTAGACAACTGAATGATTTCTCTGCTATGAGTAGCCAATATTTCCTGAGCTCTTGGCCTATGCTAGACACCTTTTAAGTGTGTGTGTGTGTGTGTGTGTGTGTGTGTGTGTGTCTATTCATTTGTATTCTCTATCGCATTATGAGTAAGATGCTGTAATTACCCTTGATACATAAATGAGAAAACTAGTTCTTAGAGTAGCAGAGTGACTTACCAAGGCTGTGAGTTAATAATTACTAGAACAGGGATTCAGATGCAGGCAATGTGCCTTCCGAGTCCACTCAACTACTGCACTGTTTTGTGTCCACAGAGAGGTTGCCCCATTCTCTCTTCTGTGCAGAGCACTTGATGGGTGAACATAAGATATGAGATTAAAACCCACCTTCCCAAAACAAAGTATCAGGGAGATCATACTTGATTTTATTAAATGAATCTAGGATGCTAGACTGATTTCTCCAATGAGAGGGAAATAAAAAATTACATCCTCATTTCTAATCCATACTACTTCTCCAAATGAGTTGGTGGAAGATGGGGTGGATAGATATATGCAAAGAGGAAATGTCCAGGTAGCTAAGGTACACCAGCCATAGATTTTTGGGGGTTCAAGTATTTGATAACTGCTTTACGTAAAAGTATTTTAGATAGAACTAAACAAAGAAGAAAAGGTAGTGGATAGCCACAGAATTCAAATGTAAGGAAACTCTGGAAAAAGCATATGCGTAACTGATCATAATTTATGTGTGTGTGTGTGTGTGTGCGTGTGTAAAATAACAATTCTGAAATAGCTTCATTTAAAGGCAAAACAGACAACTATTTAGTCCAAAATCATACATTCCCAAGATTACAAGATCCAGAGGAGCCAGAAGGCCCAATTTAAACAATTTAAACTCGGTATAAGAATTGTGAAATACTTTTTCTTCTTTATTGTTTACTCTGTAATATTTTAAGGGAATCTAAAAATAATCAGAACTATCTCACCAAATCCTTTCTCTTTTACATCTGCTCTAGTTTAAATGGAATAGGCTTCGGGATTTTGCATTTGTACATGGATTTATAGTGCTCGAAATGAAAAATTATTTTCTGGTTTAGTGGCATTTATCGTTTGTCAATTTTTAAATATTTTTAGGATATGC
>NW_012148463.1:32248-33702 GCF_000956105.1 Propithecus coquereli
AAAAAAAAAAAAAAAATGGATACTCAACACTGCTGTGAGAAAATGCTTCCCCATGCAAGAATCTACTGCATTCATGCTTTCTCTGGAAAAGGACATGTTAATTAGTCTTTTTAGGGAAATAAATGCTTCTCTTCAAATATCCTTGTCCTCAGAAGAAATATCTGTTTTTAACAACACAACGGAGATCTTAGCACTTGGACACAGTTGTCTTTTGTGTTGAGGACATTGTGTGACATATCTAAAAAGGGTTTCTCTATGCCCTAAAAAGTCTTAGTCAGGAGAATGGATATTTAGGGATACGAGTTTGACTGTGCCAGTGCTGGGCACTAGATACAAACGACTGGATGCAAATCTGTTTTTAATACATTTATATTTTTGTTTGTGATATTGAGGGCATTATAAAGGGCCTGTGGACAGGGGCCCCTCTTAGCACTCTAAGGACAGAGGTAGACCTTGTAAAATAGGGAGAAAAGTCAGTATGCAGTCTTTCTAAAATTTAGGAAAGCTTTGCCATTATCGCTTCAACAGCTATTTAAAAATGGTCTAAACTATGCCCAGATTGGTGATATACTTATAGATAAATAAATGCCTCCCCTATACCTGCAACAACAAACAGAAACAAACACATAATCAGAAAAGAAAACCAACATATACACATAGTGAAAACGTGACCACAAAGCAGACAACCAGATTGCCTTAAAGAGACATGAGGGTACCATGACATTTAACAAGGCAGTGATGAAGTCCGCTGGGAACGGGTGGATGAACCGCTCAGATGTGTGGTGGTTAGACATGGTTGGCCTTTGGCAGGTCAAGGGTTTCAAGACAAGTAAGTGGATCAGATAGGGAAGAAAAATGCATATAGCAGCATCAGTTAGGTAATGAAAAGTGGCAGAGTGTGATCTAAGTGAGTTACTAGGAATGCAGATGCAAAGAATCCTCCCTGTATATGCTAAAAACGTGCAGCCACCCAGTCTTTATTGCACATTGCTACCATGGCCTGGCGTACTGTTAGCTCTCCTGGAGATGGAACAGTGCAGCGATGAGATGGATGTGATTCATGAAGCTCACAGTCTAGCTATTCATGTTAAATTGATCACTTTCAATGTGATTTGCACAGCTTCAAAGAAGGGCTTTCTTCCTCTCTCACTTCCAGCTCTGTTGCCAAAATTCCCATTAAGGTCATTACATTATGTCTTTTTTAAAGACATTTCAAACTGCAAACAATGTATCAAAAGTGTAAAACATTGTCAATACAAGCTGTTCATGTCAGAGTTGTATGAATGGGCTTTTTGTTGTTGCTCTTGTTGCACAAGAAAGTTGAGGGACGCTAATGAGAAAGTACTTCTGTAGTCATCCAGCAAGAACTCAGGTGGAGGCTGGGACGTGATGGGAAGCATGGAGGTGAGAAAAGCCCAAGCCTGCTGGGCCCAGATGATGATGTAAAAGAGGCA
>NW_012148463.1:33752-35692 GCF_000956105.1 Propithecus coquereli
ATACTTTATGGAAATCAGTGTAATATCTTGTATGTGATAAGCTGGGTAAATGTTTTGTTCAGTATAGAGACTTCTGGGTGGTATGTGTGTTTAGTGTGGTGACAATCCAGAGAACATGGGCCTAACTGGAATGACTCTAGTGAGCAGCGTGGTGACGTTGAAGTGGAAGGTGATGAGGGAAAACGAGGGCTCTTAAGAACTGTGAAGCATGTGCAATAATGCACTGCGTAGCTTGCCACAGTTTCAGAGATGCTGGTAGGTGACAAGAGATTTGTGTCGGAGCCTAAGGCCTTTATTACTCACAGTACACCAAGCAGCATAAGCCTCAAACTCACAGAGGACCCTCTTACACCAGGTAAAATTATTTCTGGGCGGTGAGGCAGAGGGGCTCAGGTAAAACTGGGTATGTAGTAGGGGTTCACCCCAACTGAGTATCCCTGAGCTAATGGAACCTGAATCTTTTATATTGGACAGTGAACATGCCTATCTATCCCTTGCCCCCAAGGGAATTATTATTTTTATTGGGTGAAATAATAAGCAAACCTGCCTTCTACCCACTCTGTCTTCCAAGGCTGCTCACTACACCAGAGTATGTGTAACAAGATAGTCTAAAACAAAGGGCAATTTGTATGTGTTCTCACGAGGTGTGCAGAAAGGCCAGAGAACCACCCATGTGGACAACTGCCTCACAATATCCAGATGAAGGGGAGACATCTTAAAGTAAAATCTTAACCTCCTTCACAATTAGGTATTAGGCTAATCCAAAGTATAGTGAAGAAACTTCAAGATAGAATTATATTTTATCATTGCATAAAAATCCCTAGTCTTCATTTTTATTTTCATCTCTTTTTCCAACTTTTCCTAATACCACACACACATATAAACACACACACACAGACACACACACACACACATACACACACAGGGAGAGAAAAACATGCAAGAAAGAAGGGGAAAGAATGTGATGCAGATTAGGATGGCAAGGGAAATAAAGACTTCAGAGAAAGGTAAATAATAACACAGACACAGGGATTTAGAGTATTTCAACATGGCCTGAGACATCTAGAAGATTAGAATGCTTAATATGAACTTCAACATGAGTATTTATTTATTTTTGTCATATATTAATAAAAAGTTGTGCATATTAATATTTAACGTATACAACTCAGTGAATTCTGGGATAAGTGTACGCTTGTGAAACTGTCACCACCATGAAGGCTGTAAACATATCTATCAACTCCCAAAGTTTCCTCCCACCCCCTTTATTTATTTATTTAAGTGGTAGGAACACTTAACATAACATCTATCCTCTTAGCAAGTTTTAGATATACACTATAGTATTGTTATCTGTAGGTTCCATGCTGTACAGCAGACCTCCTGAACTTACTCATCTTGCATAACTGAAACTTAAAGTGAGCCTTTAAATAAGAATATAGTATGTGAATCACAGTAATTATGTATATTGGGCCAAGAGATAATGGATAGGATAAGTCTTCCTTGTTTAAAACCAAGTCTAATATGTCTTTTAATATATATCATTGACTTCACCATCTTTTTCAGATTCTCTCTTCAGTTGACCATTATGAATAAGAGCATCCAGATGCTATATAACTGATTTGATTTCCTACAATGGAATAGGATGGGCTCAACCTTAATATCGGTGGGGCCCAGGGCAATAGTACAACTGGACGCCTACCTACCATATGGCTAAATATTTTATGAATCAGACTAACAAACTTCTCACTAAAATATGCTCCAGCCTTCTGTCTCCACAAGCATGCTTTCACAATGGTGAAAGATATGTGCAATGCTATACATTTTTATGGCAGAAAGTCAGCAAAATTTCAGGGTCATTTAACTTTAAATATTGTTGCCCAGTCTGGTGCTCTATTGATGCATAAGAAATGACATAAAGTTCCCTTACATAAATTATAATATAT
>NW_012148463.1:35742-37690 GCF_000956105.1 Propithecus coquereli
TAATGTGAGAAACACAGTGGGGTTGTGATTTTTAAATGAGGCGATTTAGGAGTTAGATTGTAAGGCCAGAGAATTATTACTGGAGCCAGATAAAATGTAAATGGAGCAATCAGTTGACTACCAATTATACCTATCATCAGGTCTTCTGTTGTTTCTTCAGCTTCCAGTTTTGATTGAGATTAAGAGTGTGTTGCTCCAATCATAGTTATGATGTCCTTTAATGACCTCCGTGCTGATCGTTGCTTAGGCTTGTAATGTGCATAATACGACATATTAACTATTTTAGATAAGTGGTAAATATTAGGGCCAAAGAATCATTTTCATCTGGCTTATTCCTAAGTAGAAATTTTAAATATTCTGCAAATCATTTAAAACTTAAAGGATGGATATTAGCTAGAGCCTGTTGACCAAACCTTTTATATCTTTCTTTTCTAAGAGTTGAACGAGTCTTTTATTTTTAATTGGTGCACACCTGCCTGTATCATACTTTGATTCACAGTTTACAAAGTGTGAATATATTGGGCAGAGACATAAAATTAGCCCAATATAATCATTGGTAGGATCGAAAAAACATTTAAATATTATTTAAGGACATCAAAGATAGGATAATAGTTTTCACCGAATGTTGAGATATTAACACAGCAGGTCAGAGTTTGAGTTATGAGACTAATAAGAATCTTGGGAGGCCCTTGCAGCCCAACCCAGCTTCTTTTCCCCATTCCTCTCCCAGGCCTGCCTCAACTGATCATTTTTACCTCTCCTTTCATCCTCCCAATGTCCAAAGGTTTTTAAAATGAAGAAATGGGACTTATCTGTAGAACCATGTCAACAACAATAATGGGTTAGGGTAATGTATTGAGATCGTGTTTGTTTCTTCCCACCTGCACCTCCTCCTCCTGTCTATAACAAGAAGGTAATTATGCCTCTGTGTGCAGTTGCTTTCTGGTGGCCTTAGTTATGCAGGATTTTTGTTTTATGAAGACATATACTCCTTGAAGGAATCATGCTAGTGGGGAGAAGAAAAGAGGGGGAGTAGTACCTTTGAGATTAGAGAAAGTAGAAAGAAGTAGGAATATTCTCCAAGATTGGGAAACAGAAGGAGGATTGTGTGTCCCACAAAGATCAAACCCATGGCTGAGCTCTAGGGGGATTACAAAGGATACGTTGTCCAGGTGCTCCCAGGGGTCCAGATTCCCAGCATTTGGAAAGGTTCAGGCCCATGTGCAGCGGGGATCGTGTGCAATTTGGACAAAGAGCTATGACCACTCTCTACCACGTACCAGAAGCCCTTCCTTAGGTATGGTAAAGACACACCTGTATTATCTGTAACTCTAAGGAGGGGGACAAGTGGCCTCCTGAATTCACAATTGCATTTCTCAGGAGTCAGATTTAAATAAAATTTCTCAGGAGTCAGATTTAAAGTTAAATAATGTGACATTTGTATACAATACAGTGTGGATGTAAATTAATACCAACTATTACAACTCTTCCATTTAAAAAAATATTTTGAGTTCTAATCAGATCTGTTCCTTCTCAAGTCTGGGAATATAGCCTTGTAGGTGACTGACATATTCCCTATTATCAGAGACCTTGAGTTGAGAAATAGTTCTCCATGGGTTTCTCATATTTCTGCACATCCTGTGAACAGAAGCACTGCGTGCGTATTAGACTATCTTTTCAAGGATGTTTGTATAGTAAATGGCCTTGGAAATAAAGATAATGTCTCCCTCTGGAGCAGAGGACAGACATGTTTGCTCTCCATGAATGATTGTTTCTCTAAACTCAGAGTTCTTCTCCTGTAACACAGACTCCTGTGGATACAAGCATCCATCTATGCTTAGCCCTGTTGACCCATGAAACTGTGGCAGGCTGTCTTTTTAGTATGCAATGTAACATCTTAGAACCTTTAGAATTATTGATACCTTAAATTCTGCTGGGAAAGAAGGAA
>NW_012148463.1:37740-41021 GCF_000956105.1 Propithecus coquereli
TCCATGAAGGCAGAGATTTGGGGTGTTTATCCATGCAGTACATTCCTTTTTGTATATTCAGTGCCTAAAGAAGTATCTGACACATAGTTAGACCTCAGTGACTATTTGTTGAATAAATGAAAGCAGCTGCAAAACAGGTACTCAATTATAATTGAGTAAATTGGCAAGAACTATAATATTTACTAGATCCTACAATTTGGTATTTCTAACTTTGTAAATATATCTCAAATAAAATACATTTAAAAATAGCTACTTTCATAATACTGTGTATATGCTCTTTATAATTGCACACTTGATTATTTTTTTAATTAGAGTGATTATCCCTGTATTAGTTTCCTGTCATTGCTGCAACATATTACCACACAATTAGTGGCTTAAACAACACTAATTTACAAGCTTGTAGTTCTGAAGGTCAAAGTCCAAAATCAGTCTCACAGGCTAGATGTTGGCAGTCAAGTTCCTTCTGGGAGTTCTGGAAGAGAATTTGTTTCCTTGCCTTTTCCAGCTCCTAGAGAACACTGCTTTCCTTGGTTTACCGCCCCCTTTTTGGCAATGGCATCACTCCCACCTCTGCTACCATCATCACCTTTCTGACCCTCCTGCCTCTGCTTATAAAGACTCTTGTGATTACATTGCCCCTCCCCCCAGATTACCCTGAAAATCTTCCCCTCTGAAGATCCATCCTTTCACCACACCCACAAGGTCCCCTTTGCTATATATAAGATGATATATTCACAGGGGCCAGGGATTAGGACATGGACATCTTTGGGGGAAGGCCATTATTTTGACTATCACAATCCCTACTAATGCCAGTCTCACTCACTCATTTGGATGAATGTGAATGAAGTCACCCTGAGTGCACTAGAGGTTGTGTCTGACCTATGGATTCCATCCCGCATGCATGTCACTACAGACAAATAATTGGAGAACTTTTATTTTGTATCAAGGAGCTTGCAAACTGAATCTGTCAGGTAATGGTGAACAACAATGCTTTTTAAGCAAATGAACCTGATCAGTTCTATATTTTAGAAAAATAACTGGTGGAAGAACGAGGTTGGTTGGAACACAGACTCAGGTGGTAAAAAGCCTAAACTCAGAAAGAGTGGCAATGGAATCAGAGTGTAGCAGACATTTCAGAGATGTTCCAGAGAGGATTCTGTGCCGACTTGGAAGTGTTTGCAGGGAAGTAAGGATTTTGAGGATGCCTTTTGAAGTTTCTAACTTAGGTGGCAGTATAAGAAACGACAACATTAATGAGCTTGGATATATTCAGTTATACATGCCTGTGATTCAGAATCAGAGGCTGCCAGTTATGTCGCAGAAAGTATAATGCACTCAAATTTGCAAATATGTATTTGGGTCTTACTTGGAAAGGTTAATGGATGCCTACTCAGTGAGAGGACTCCAAAGAATGGTTGCATGCATTCATACACACATGTACACACATACGTGTATACCTACATACACACATATATACATATGCATGCAAATACATCCATGCGCACACTTTATTGACCGTACTGACCAAGATAGAATAGCAGAAATGGTCAAAGCTTCCAGGTATCAATACTCTTTTGAATACAGACATTGCTTGCATTTCAGTCCATGTAGGCTCAAGCTCATTTTATAATGTTGCTTTGTACACATTCCATACCTAGTCTTATCTAAATAGAAAAGAAACACAAATTGGAAAAAAATAAATATTTTATAATACAAAATCAAGAAGATGTGGTTCTTGCTCTCAAAAGAGTTTAATGTCTAATGATGAGACAAATACCTGATCTGATACGCCATGTTAATTGTTAAAAATAGTAATAGCTAACATATATTTAGATTAAGCCTTATGAGATCAGCACTATGTAGCCTTTTAAGTGTGTTAGCTAATTAAATCTTACAGTCGTCATATGAGGTAGACATTGTGTGTAAAGTGTATAACAGAGAAAAAGGTTGACAGCTCATTTTTTGTCAGGAGTCAAACCTGAGTGGGTCAGGAAATGTCCATAGAGGAGCTAACCCTTGAAATGAGACTTCATGGATGAAATTTTAAAGGTCTATAAATGTGAAAGGCTTTCAAAGGAAGAACAACATTTGCAAAAGCTGAGAGATTTGAGACAGCACAAAGTGTCGGGGAATGAGGAGCGTGCCAGATTTTAAACTGCTGGAGGGAGAAAGGCAACAGATGAAGCTTGCCGGGAGCAGGAAGATCAGGTCACGAAGGACATTGTTGCCACAGTGTAAGGAGTTTGCTTTGTATCATATGGCTTATGGGAAGACCTAAATAATTTTGAGCAGGACAGTGAGCTGATTCAATTTGCATGTTAGCAGAGCTTTGATTACACAGAGTGAAGGATGCATCCCTGGGGAGAGGTAAGAAAGACAGGAATCTTGACAAACAGTAAGGGGTCTATTTGAGTAGTCTAAGTGAAAAAGTGATGAGGATTATATTTATGTGGTAGTATTGGCAGTGAAGAGAAGGACAGACATGTTACATTTGTTTGGTAGGATTGAGAGTGTGCGCTGAGTGGAATGGGCCATGAGGGAAACGGAGAAATAGCAGGTGGAATCCAGAGGCCCCTCATCAAGGTTGTGATGGGGAGAGGAGAGACAGGACTTCTGGGAAGATGGCATATTAATGTATGGATATGTTGCATTTGATATGCTTCCTGGACACGTGGGTGGAGAGGCCCCAAAAGGCAGTTGCATATATGGGCCTGAAGCTCAGAAGACATTTTGGCTAGACATGTAGATTTGGCAACCTGTAATGAATAAGTGGAAATTAAACTTCTGGGAGGGACTTAGCCAATTAGGGAGAACAGATCATGTGAGAAGAAAAATGGGCCAAAAAAGGGCACCTCAGGGAACATCTACATTTGGAAGTGTACTCCTGGAGCACAGAGTATAAATGAAAATCACAGATAGTGATTTTGTCGTCAGCAGTACATCAGTGATCGCTGAAATCATAAAAGTGGGTGCAGTATCTTAGGTAGCATCTGTGGAAGCAGAGTAGTAAAAGATGTAAATGGAACCCTAGGGAAGAGGAAAAGAAGAATCTCAGCCAGGAGCTGTTTAAGTGCTGTTAGGAAAACCACCAAGCAAAATGGTGTCAGAGGAACCAATGATGGGGAAAGGCCCAGGAGAGAGGAGGAGTTAGCAGTGTCAAAGGACACGGAAAGGGTGAGTGAGCTAACAACTGAAAATTGCTCTTTGGCAATTAAGAAAGCAATTGGCAACCTTTGTGAAAGTGATTTGAATATGGTGGTGAGGGTAAAATACCCTAAAGA
>NW_012148463.1:54576-55048 GCF_000956105.1 Propithecus coquereli
AAAGGCCCTATTGAAGATATTGTGGAAGAATCTCATCTTGTACAGCCGATCAAGAATGCTGCAGAGATTTAAACCTCCCACCATTTTACTGTACATAACAAAGATTTGTAGGTATTAGTTAGGCTGATTCTTTGGAACAAATAACAAAGCTTAGAAAGAGAGAGAGAGAGAAAGAGCTATTACTGTAGCTTTTAAATTTTTTCTTAAAATTGTTTAGCATCATTGAACAGAAAGGAGCCTCAAATTCACAGTCTTAATGTCACATTAGCATATTCTTTTCATTCTATAAACTATATTTAATTTATTTTTCCACAGGGTTATGGTAGTGATCATTATGAAAATGTATTTTATTTCATATATCATTAAAAAAGCAACATCTTAGACACAGATGTAGGTCAGTAGTCACGGTAATAACTTACTCAGTGGAATGGCATAATAATGCCAGTTTTGCTTAGAAGGGAAAAGTTCAGGG
>NW_012148463.1:57173-58413 GCF_000956105.1 Propithecus coquereli
GATTATAATGAGACAATCTATGTGAAGGGCTATATCTGTGCTCAATAAATATTAGCTTTTATTATTGTTAACATCAATGAATACCTAGATTGAGTATCTTTCATAGTAAATGCTGATAAATATTGGCATGAGTTCTGTTCTCAATGGTCACATTCAGCAGCAGGGATTATAGTGCATACCTGAAGAATATGTCACGGATATTCTAAGGGACAGAGAGCTTCCATATGCAAAGGGATAAAGTCTTAAACATGAGTAATTGTAACACTAGTCATATCCTCACAGAGTGTTTGTTCCCTTATTCACAAAGTAGAACTATAGGAATTAATTATTTCAAGAAAATTGTGATGTTGCCAAATGACTAGTGTTGTCAGAAAATTGAGTGATTTTCGTCCATCCTGGTCCATGTACCATTGCTTGTTTTATGATATTTCCAGGAGCCCTGATGACTCATATTCTTGGGCTGAGTAACCCCAGGGGTCACAGAGTAACTGATCTGCCTCTGGCCCACAATGTTCCAGTTATGCAGCCAGATTATGCACCTTTTCCTACCCTAGGAAGATCTCTGGAGGAAATGGTAATGAAGGCCGTCATTGTAGGAGTAGTTGTGGATACAGGGTGAAGCAAGGAGACCCAAATGGTGTTGGAAAACAGACTTGTAACATTAATATTCATTCAGTTTTAGCATGAAATGCATGTTGATTGTATCTTCACTGTTTTGGTAAAATGTCTTAGTTTCATGCCTCATGTGTTACTTTATGATTTGTCAGTTTAGGTGACAGAAAATGCTTTTCAAATTACTTGGGACTGTATCATCTTTTATTTTCCCTTTCTGGTCTTAATGTATAAGAACAAGAAAGCAGAATTATGTTCTAATACCAGTTAAATGAGATGACGGCTTTGAAACACTTTGAAAAGTTGAAAGCTATGTGAAAGTAAGTTCTGTATAAATTTAATATTGCATATAATATAATGATAAAAATGCATGTTTTTTTGTAATAGTGTTGTTAGATTGGTATGTATTTACACTGGTTTCTCATGGAAATTTTTGCAATGTATATTGTTAACATTGTTTTCAGAGAGTTAAATCTCTCTTGAATTATCTCACTTCAGGTAGTTGATTTTATGTTTTTCTTCTTCATTTATATTCTCCTTTTGGAATCTTGAAAAACATGTGCTTAATAAAGGCCTTAAAATATGACATAGTCCCTTAGAATTCAGTTAGTACAGTGAGAGAAAATAT
>NW_012148463.1:58463-59155 GCF_000956105.1 Propithecus coquereli
AATACTAGCTAACATTCATTGAGCACATTCTATGGACCAGCTACTGTGTTAAAATTTGCACTTAATCTCTCATTTCACCACCATAACAATCAGTGCGGTAGGTTCTATCATCATCCCCTAGCAATCTGAGTGAGGTCACATAGTAAATTTTAGAGCTAGAGTTCAAATCCATGCTCGATTCAATAACTTGTACATTAAACCACTAGGGCTGTGGACATAAAATACTTGAAATAAAGCAATTCTCATAGAGTTCCTTCAAACTAATAGTGTTCACTTCTCAAAGTAAAATGTGGCAGCCCCAGTGTGATGAAGTTTATAATGAGGGCGGGGCGAGGAGGCACCTGTCCTGAGTGTGACATGCTGGATAAAAAGAAGGCTGTGGGCTCAGATGTGTGCTTAAGTGTCCTTACTTTACCTGCCACATTTCTTGGCACTGATTCATTCCAATGAATTGTCACTAACTTTTTTTTCTTTTTTGATTAAGCTTGGAAAGTTTGGATCTGAGAGGATCCCAGACTTTAGGATCACAATTATTGCCCAAGATTGAATACTTTATGGTATTGTCACAATAGAAAAATTACTTATCCCTCTGCTCTTCAGTTTCCTAATCATGAGATGACACTCATGACACTATCGATTTTGAGTATTCACAAAATGACATATTTATGAAATCCAAAGAATCCTATCAGTGA
>NW_012148463.1:70770-72419 GCF_000956105.1 Propithecus coquereli
TGTGAAACTGAGTAGAAAGGAGAAGTGATCACATGATCCGGAAAGCCAAATGACTGATACATTTTTTTCAATTGTTACACAGGATTGTTTCCTATGGAACTTCACATCCATATGTGGATTAAACTCTGACTTCTGTCAACATTTCAAATTTTGCTAAATGCCATAACGTTGTCAAATAAAGTGCAAGAGAGAACACTTTAAGATGTGGAGTGTGGTGATCGAATCCAAATTTGGAAATAAAATGTATTTTTACAACAAGAGATTGAATGGAGATTTGGAAAGTTAGAAAACAGAATTGCTGGGAAACTTGAGTGTTATATTGTAAAAGAAGAGAAGGCTATACATCTTCTGGCGCTTACCATATGCTAGACTTGAGCTAAACACTAAAGATAAAATGACCCTTTCTCTTTTGGAGCTTGTATTGAGTCAACAAAAGATTTCCTCCCTTGACCACCCTAAGTCATAAATCTGCAGTCCTCACCTCTTTTTTAAACTCCAGGAAAGTGTCTTCCCCTGCATTTAGAAATATGCACTCCCACCCCAGATTCAATTCTGATTATTTCTCCGAAGGAAAATTGACTTTCTCTTCTGATCCTCACTTACTATTAGTATTACCTCTACTTGTGAGCACCTCAGCAATATGTCTCCAAAACTGAGAAATACAGGAAATGATAAAAAGAGTCAACTCAGATAGTCTTGACAGTGGCTTCTCTCTATGGAAGACTGACTGGTATCTTGTAGGGTCTAGGGGAGCCAGCCAGCAACAGATCCCATCCACCTGCAGAAAGGGGCAACAGCCAAGGAGGATGGCAAAGAAGGAGGAGCTCCAGTTCTAGGAAGGTGTGTTGATGAGAGTCCACCAAGAGCCCACTGAACTTTAGGCAGTAGCAGAGGAGAGTATTGCATAATCTGTACATTTTCTGATAACTTGCCTGCTGAAAGAAAATTGCAGTGTGATACATGGTTATTTGGGGGGCTTGGCAGATGAGTGCTGACTATTGTTTGGTTGCAATATGATGCTGACCATTGATTGATTGATTGAGCCTGGTCAGAAAGGCTCAGTATGCAGAAATTAAAAAAAAAAAAAGAAAGGCTCGGATCATTTAGGAATTATGAGATGTGGTTATGGAGATGTACTTAAAAGAACTGGTCCTTGGAACCTGGAAAAATATTCAGTTGTTGCTTCTAGATTAATATATCAGAGGAGCTATGAAGACATTTTAACCCAGCAATACGTGAGTCCAGATTTGTGCTTTTTATCAACCAAAGGTAATAGTGTGTAGTTTATGTGCTGATTAAAAGCTCTTCAGAGAAATTGGAAAGGGCTTGAGAATGGTTTCTCTAAATTTTAATTTATTAGAAATGGTGAATTACTCTCAAAATGGATGAGAGAATGAACTGGATACCTCTTACATCATATTCTTCAGCCATCATGGTGGTGGCCAGCTTCTCACTAATGTAAAGAGGTAAACGGTTGGCTCAGCTGTAGCCAATTTCTCTTACTTTCTGTCCCAGGGGATGTTTTTACCATGGACTTTTGGAACTCTTGGGGGAAATCATTTAGATATTCCAAATCATGTATGGACCCTGAGTTCCTGTTCACCAACGTCTCTTGACAAATGAAGGCATTAGTGCCCATAGATAAGTGT
>NW_012148463.1:79424-95728 GCF_000956105.1 Propithecus coquereli
GCAACTCAGATTTAGGGTATTTCTGGGGTCCTCTTGGCTAAAAGGGGGTCCATTCAGTCTTCTTGGGGGCTTAAGATTTTACTTTAGTTCACAGGCTTAAGAAGAAGCTGGAAGGATAAGTTGTAGCTGGGAAGAGGACTGTTCTGTTGGATGATTGTTTGATAAGCCCAAGGAGCCTGGAGAATGAGTCTCCTACTCCTCCAAGTACAGGTTGAGTAGCCCTTATCCAAAATGCTTGTGACCAGAGATGTTTTAAATTTTGGATTTTTTCAAATTTTGGAGTATTTACTTATACATTATGAGATGTCCTGGGCATGGAGATGAAGTCTAAACATGCAAAAAGTGTCAACTGTGTTTTGACTGTGACCTGTCCCCGGGATCAGGTGTTGAATTTTCCATTTCTAGCATTATGTCAGCATTCAAAAAGTTTCAGATTTTGGAGCATTTTGGATTTCAGATTTTTGGATTAGATACGCTCGACCTGTTTTATGCTTAGATAATAATAATAGCTGGTTAGTGAGCTCATTTTCCTTCTGTGTTTCCTCCTTTTCCTCTTCTTTATAGATCCCTGGTTTTCATCCTCCAATCTTCTTACAATCACTTTCCCCAAAAGACAACTCACTAATCCCTTCTTTCTTTCTTCTCTGGATTTTACTCCCATAACATTTAAAAGTGATGTTTGTGTAGGGTTAAAATCAAGCTTATTAGCCTTTGTCACAATCTGCATTTTTGCATATTAAAAGCATATTTTCTCATCTTAATTTTAAGCATTTTTTCTGCTTAGAAATAATTTAAATTGTTCCTGGTAACTGAAAACATACTCTATCAAATTTCACTTGACTGAAGGCATTGTTAATTCTTCCAGATTTACTGAATTTATTATATTTTATTCAGTGCTCAAACAGTATATTAGTTCTTTGAAAATTTTTAAAGTTTCTTTTAAAAAAATGAATTAAAGTGTCACATTGAATGAATAGCAATTACATTACACATTTAAGGAAGAAAAATGCTGATGTATTTAAAATCTTTTATTGACATTACAGCTGTCCCACTTGGCTTTAAAAAGCATAATGCTATTATATGAACTGTAAATACCAAGATATTGTTCTGGGGGAGGGGAGCTAAGAATGTTAGTAGGAAATTATACTTTTCTAGTATGGTAACTAGATTTCTTTTCTTTTACATTTATGAAGCCTCTTACTTTGATTTCAAGAGATTGTAAATGATAATCCAAACTTCCATTACTTTTCAGATTTTTCAAGTAGTTGATTACTACCATCATCTATCTTTCTTTAAAGATTCATCATGATTTTGATATCAAATCTGCCTTTACAAAAATTACTTTTTACATGACACTTAACTTATAGAACATAGTGTTTATAATTGAAATGCTGATGGATGTTATTTAAAGTATTTCAGACCAATTTCTCTATAGGGAATATGTCTCCAAATTCTTGCCAGGGCTTACCATGCTCTGTTTGATTGACACTATACCTACTGCGCAAGTTGGGTTTGCTGGAGTTAGAAATGCAAAAGATTTGTTGGGGGTTGCATGCATGAAAGATAAAAGGAAGAAGAAAGCAGGAGGAGGAGAAGGAAGAAGGAGGAATGATTAGTAAGGACCTCACACTATGGTGCAGCTCTGAAAAAACCTTGGCCAGGCTGGTGAGGAGTTCCACTGCCAAAATTGCCCTTCTCAAGAGTTAATCGTTGAGCAGAAATGGTCAGGCCCTACTCATTTGCTGAAGCTGCTTGGGGAAAGCCTGTCTTTGGCTTGAAGGCCATAGTGGATCTCAAAGCATCTGCAGCTAGAGGCTGTCACCTAATTTTAGGCCATATTTTTATTTTATAGCATCTTTCAAATAGAAGACTTTTTTATTTTATGAAATCTGGTTTATTAATTTTAATTCTTTTGTGGGTCATGATTTTCATTTTGTATGTAAGAAATCTTTGCCTAACCCATGGTCATCATATGAATTTCATCCTATGTTTTTTTCTAGAAGTTTCATAATTTTAAGTTTTACATTTGGGTTTTTGATTTATTTTGAGCTAATTCTTTTTATTATGTACAAGGTAAGGGTCAAAGTTAATATTTTTATTATATGGATGTCCATCTATGCCAGCATCATTTCTTGAAATAACTATCCTTTCACTACTGAATTGTCTTTTCACCTTTTCCAAAAGCCATTTGATCATATATGTAAGGTCTATTTCTGAAATTTATTCTCTTTTATCAGTTTATGCATCTATACTTTTGTCAATATTGTAGTATATTGATTATTGCATCTTTGTAATTAATCTTGAAGTCAGATAGTGTGAGTTTTCCAACTTTATTCTTTTTTCAAATTTTTTTGGATATTTGAGTTCCTTTGCTTTTCTACATAAATTTTTATGTCATCTTTTTTATCTTTAAAAAAAGGAAGAATTCTGCCATGATTCAGATTGGGATTATGTTGAATCTATGGACTTATTTGGAGAGAATTGACACCTTAACATTATTAAGACTCCCAGTTCATGAACATAGTATATTTCTTAATTTGTTTAGGACTTTGTAAATTTCTCCTCAGCTTTGTAGTTTTCAACATACAGATCTCATATGTATTTTATTAAAGTTATAACTGAGCATTTTTGGTGCTATTTTAAATGGCACTTTAAAAAAAATTCAATTTCCAATTATTTATTGCTACTGCATAGAAATACAGTAGTTTTGTTTTGTTTTCGTGTCTGTGCACAAGTGTGTGAATTGACCTTGCATCTTGTGACCTACAAAACTTATTTATTAATTCTATAGCTTTCTTGTATGTTCTTCAGGATTTTCTATGTTGACAATCACGTAGTGTTTGAATAGGGATAATTTTATTTATGCCTTTTCATGCTATATTATTTTCCTTTCTTTTTCTTGCCTTATTGCCCTGGCTAGGAATTCTATTGTGATGGTGAATAGGAGGAGATAACTGTAGTCATCTTTGCCTTATTCCTCATTTTAGGGAGAAGAAATTCAGTCTTTTGCTTTTAAGTAAGATATTAGCTATCGTTTTTCCATAGATTTCTTTGTCAAGTTTAGGAAATTTTGTTCTATTGCCTATTTGCTGAGTCACTAGCATGAACAAATGTTAAATGTTTTTCAAAGCCATTATTATTTTTTTTTACATCTATTGCAATGATCACAGGAAAAGGAAAAGGAAAAAAAAAATGGTTCCATAATGATTTCATGGTCAAGCTTATTTTATTTAACTTAATATGTAAGAAACCTTGTGATCTGAGTCCTACCTACATCTCTCTAATCTTGTTATTCCCTACATGCACCTTCACTTGTTCTAGAACAAGGAATTGCTTGCATTTCTATGACTACATCATGCTTATATTTAGCAAGATATTTATAATAAATGCTGTGCTATGCCACCTAGATTCCCCATGAGACATGAAGGACCTATTCCCCAACCTGGGAGTACTGCTGAATGGTAGACCTCAGGTGTCAGCCCTCCCCACAAATCACCTTCTGATGCAGAGAGCTGACTTACACAAGGTTATGCCACCTTCCCTAGAACATCCTGTGTCTAATTCAGGGGCGTAAAAACTCAGCCCTCTCAGCCCAGAGGGACAGTGACACTGCGGGCCCAATTCTGAAGGACCATTGCCAACTTCACAGGCCCACATGGGGCAGTTGAGACCTTGTTATGAGTCAGACTTGTTAGACAATGTGGTTGGGATACCAATGGTGCCAGTTTGCCCAGAGCTGAGGGGTTTCCCAGGACACAAGATGTTCAGGGCTAAAAGCAGGAAAGTCCTGGGCTAAGCAGGATGGCTTGGTCACCCTAAGCTTCACAGCCTGAAACTCCTCTCTCTCCCAAATCCTGTTTTACTCCTTTCTGCCACAGGTGCTGATCTGATCCTCCCTGCTTCACTCTTCTCATGCCCATCTCTGCTTTGGCACCTGGCTGAAACAGTGGATGCCAAAAGGACAGAAGAGGAAACAGGGAGGCCAGCGAGGGAGGCAATTACATCATTCCGAGAGGGGGAGAGAGAGAGAGAGATGGGAGTGTCATGCCTAGGGGCGTGGCGGGAGCAAAGATGAAAGATAAATAGATTCAAGATTACTTTACAGATCAAGCAAACAAATATTATTGATGAATTGATTTATGGGTCATGGGAGCCTGCTCAGTGTTGGTGTTGAACAGCTAAGTGAATGGTGGCATCATTTACTGAGGGGGGAAAAAGTAATTACAATTCACTATATCTTCAATTTAGTATGGGATATGTGAGTGGAAATTTCAAGTAGACAGAAAGTTCTAGAGCTAAAGAGAGGTCTGGGTTGGTGTTACAGATTTGGGAGACACTGACGTCCCAAAGGTTGCAGTTAAAGTAGCGAGAGTAAGTAGGATCGCCAGAAGGGAGTGCAAGGAACAGTTGCTCTGAAGTTTCCTGGGTTTCAAGTTCTTTTGAAAATCTGATGAAAGCTAGAAACCTTTTTAGAAAAAAATCACCTTCTCATAAATATGCTGTTTTATTAAATGCTAGGACTTCTGTAACAAGCTCCTTGTGGTGGCTGTCACTTCTGTGCCTTGGCTTGCAGCTGCATCACTCCGATCTCTGGCATTGTTGTCACATGGCACTCTTCTGTCTGTGTGTCTCTGTCACCTCTGCGTAAGGACATCAGTCATATCAGACTAAGGGCCCACTTTACTATGATATGACCTCATCTTAACTAATTATATATCCAGTGCCCCCTTTTTTTACATAAAGTCACATTCTGAAGTACTGAGAAGACTTCAACATAACTTTGGAGACACAATTAAATGCATAACAAATTTCCTACCATTTTAAGGATTCAAAAATCTCTTAAAGTCCAACCTCCCAAAGCATAATGCCAGGCTCACCAACATTTGAAGGATGGATGCAGGAAGAGATGATGGCAAAGAGAATGAGAAAAAAACAGGAAGAGCAGGAGCATATGTCTCCTTTCAAAGAAGCCAAAAGAAAAGTGAGTTCAAAGATGAACACAGGGACCATGCAAGAAAAGCACTGCAGAGAGTGCCCTAGAAACCAAATGAGACTCTCTGGTTGCCCACAGGCAGCTCTGCACAGCATTGCTGATAATACTAGTGCTGTGTGTTAACATTTTTGGCTTTTATGGATGTCGGTCACTATTCTAAGCACTTTTCATGTATTATGTTATTTAATCTTCACAACTCTGTTGTTCCCATTTCTAAATGAGGGAACTCGAGAGTGAAAATAGCTTACTTACAGTGACATACTTAGTAGGCAAAAAAGGCATCTTAAATCTTAACGTGTTCAAGTCATAACTTTTGGTTTTCCCTGCCCTAATCGGCACATCCTCATTCTTCCCCATTTCAGTCATTAAAAAAATCCTCAAATCATTGACATTTTGTTTCTTAAATCAGCTCATCTCTTCATCTCATTTCGTGGATTGAATAGATTCATTTTCTTGGTTACCTAAACCAGAAAATGTAGAGTGTTATATTTCTCTTTCGCCCTTTTCTGCCCTTTTCTAAGTTAAATCAGTGATGAAATGTTGTCAGTCTCCTGCTTAACATCTGTCAGTGGCTCTACCTTGCCCACAGAATAATGGGTTGAGATTAGGCTCTTGTCTAAGTCTTCAGCCTCATCTGTCAAAGCGCTCACTGTAGCAAGACCCTCCTTTTGCCGTATGCTAACCACGTTGAGCTCAGTGTTATATCTCACCCTCTCCCATTGCACTATCTGCGATGGGTTTTCCTCTTGGCACCTGGTGACCTCTCTTGGAATTTCCACATCCAACTCACAGGCACCTTCTCGTGTGAGATCTTTTATGGGGTCTTATGCCAAAGGAAAAGCCAAAGACAAAAGCAAAATGAAGAAGACATGAGCTTTGCCTTCAACATGCATTTGATTTTGTCAAAGTTGGATGTGAAAAAGACGGGAGACAAACCAGATAGGTAACTTGATTAAAGGACAGAACGGTACTGACAACAAATTGCCATTGAGTTTTAAAGACAAACCATCAGCGGGAGCCCTGCTCCCTCACAATATTTTACCATCAATGTAAATAACTCCCAAATGTAAAAAGCTCCCAAAAAGGGAGCTTTGTGAAGCTGTGTAGTGAAGAACTTTATGCTGATCTGCTAAAATCACATTTACTCACTGGCATATTTGGCTTCAATTTTTAATTTACTGTTTTCAATAAGCTTCATTAGTCCTAAGGTTATTTACACAGTTTTTAACTGATCCTAGTTGTTTGCTTTTCTGAGTACTCTTTAGCTTAAAAATAATGGCTATGACCTCTTATATTTTCCTGAATTGAGCTTGAGCCCATTATCTGAAATGAGGTATCACAAGATCAGAAGAATGGGCTCCACTTGTACTCGCCATCAAATTGGTGCTAACTCATGAACACTAGGGAGCTCACATGGCAGTAATATTCTCCAGGGATTAGGGGGATGGAGGGGTAAACCCGCAACTAAAGGACATGGGGAGCATTGTGGAGGGGAAGGGCATGCCTCTAACCCTCCCTTGGGTGACGCAAAGACATAAAATGTAACCATAATGTTTGTACCCTCATAATACCTGAAATAAAAAAAAATAATAATGGCTATAATTATATAAGTCAAACTACAACAGACTTTACTAGGAACTTCACTTTTTGTTCAGTTTCACATTATACATTTTTTATACATTAGTATTACTAAAGATATTATCTAAATATAAAAATTAGTGTATTTGTTGTTTTTCTTGAGTGTATATTATGAATTCTAAGACTGTTAGTGATCTTTTGGTAGAACTGAGGAATCCTGAACACTAGAATATTGAAATTTTAGTTCCTTTATTGCCCAAGTTCTATGTTAGGCAAATTACATAAAGAGGCCTCCTGTTTTCTGCTTTGAGACCTTCAAATTCCATAATCCTCTCAGAGTTTTCTCTCTCTCTCTCTTTGAGGTTTTTTTTTTTTTTTTTTTAGGTTTTGTTTTCAATTTTGCTGCAAATTTTGTTATATACTTGGAGATTTAAAATGCAATACCAGGTAGATAGAGATGTGTGTATGTGCATATGTACATATATGTGTGTATATGTATATGTATTTATAGTTCATATCCTATCAAACTCTATAAACAAAGCACTAATTGCAAAAAATGAAAATATTGTTTTTGCCCTATCTACTATTTCTCCTCCATTTTCTGAACTAAACATAACTCCATCCTCTGTGCTACATGACTTCATGTTTATACTCTTATGTGATACATATACTCTCTTGTAATTTATTGGTTTACTTCTATCTCTTCCACTCTTTGATGAACTTTTAAAATATAGAAAATCACTTGCATTTTTATATGTCCTTAGCACAGTGCACAGGTATGATAGGCCCTTGGAGAGTGAATGAATGAATGCTTGAAGTTTACTGAATGTTGTGAGTCTCTTAAAGAGTTCAGCATTTTACATGTGTGCTAAGAACATGAGAAAAAAATGACATCATCTGTTGACGTGTTAAGGTAATTTCAAATGGAAGATAAAACATTTCCAAAATTAAAATGGAATTGAATTAGAAAATGATTAAAGGGCCACACAGTTTTTCAAGGGTCATTTATTATTTACAGTAATGAAGGCTGATACGGTTAGTCGATAGTTGTTTTGTATTCTTCCAGCATACGTATTGCCCTTGTTACTGGATCTTCTATTAATTCTCTGGGAAATGTGGGTCATATATTGTTGTGTATGCTTTCCTTTTCTTTTTTTTTTTTTCTTTTCATATGTGGAAATTTTATCCCAATTAACTAGTAGAACTCAAGGAAAAGTTTATCTTCAAAAATAGAAGTTCAATTGCCAGGAAACATTATGACAGTAGCAGGTACTAAAATCATAAATGACAGATGGAAGCTATGTATTTCCCATTTGGCTGAAATCCTCATATTTGGAATGCCTTTTGATTTACTCATAATGGTTGAAGAAATGGGGGATCTTCTAGTCCTGGCTTCCCTGGGACCAAAGTGATATGTTTAATTCTAATTGTATGTGTATGTCAATATGTACTTAACAAATAATAGCCATTGTTCACACACTTTTATTGTAAAGTGAAGGAGGGAGGAAGGAAGGAAGGAAAGATTTGAAATTCACTATGTTTATTGTGAAACATATCTGAAAAGTTTAATTACTCCTCTTTTAACTTCAATAAATCTCAAGTTTCTCAAAAGGAAATGATTTGTGCTGGGAAATATTACTGCTTAGCTGCAGAGTGAAAGTTTTAACATAGGCCCCTTAATCTTCCATTCAGTATTTATCTCATCTCTCTTTTCTCATTATGAATTGAAATATTACATGACAAAGAGTTTTTCCAAAAGGCAATTCTGCAAAATGTTCTTAATGGTTATTGTCTTTTATGTATTTCCTGAGATGGTTGGTTCTATAACAATTAATATGTTTATCTTTTCGTTAGGTTTTCTTAATACTAATATAACATGAGCAAAATAAATCTCAGAGTAATAACACAAGAATTGATAACTAATCATTTTAATGATATCAAATCTTTAACTTGTCACATTTAAAACAAAAATGAACAATTTAGGATGAACTACTAATTCCCCTGCAAGATAATGAGAATTCATTCAATCATTCATTCATTTATCTATTAATATTATGTTTTAATTAGGTAGTTTTAAATGCAGAACACTCTTCAAAGGATGAGGGGAAAACATAAATTATCTGGAGTACATAAGATTAGTTGGACACTGAACATATAAAAATTAAAGAATAAAAGCAAGTAGAAGAAACAGTTTATAGTGCATATCAAATATTGAGGAAGATAGCAATATATGTAATTTTCCTGGAAAAAATGAATTATGAATTTTACTTTTTAAAATAAATAGATATCTTTGACAGATAGGAAACCAAAGTCTTTGTCCCATACAGTCAAGTGGAATAAGAAGCTGGTAGTGGTGTTTCTTACTTTGCATTTATTCTGTACCTACTATAGTACATTGGAGAATAACTTGAACTGATTTATAGACTGAAGCCTAGAGCTCTGTTTCAGTCCTGTATGTATTTTATAAACCTGAAACTTAAGAAAAGTATAGCAATGGTTAATACATTCTTGAAATAGAATGATTTATTTTATCTTTTTTCATTAATCATTTCAGTTATAATTTATTTCACATAAAAGAATACAGTATTTTTGCTATTACAACCACTCACATGTTACACTTCAAAACAAAGTATTTTCCTATCTTTGGTAGCTTTATTTCTGAGAGTTGTAATTCTTTTGTCAGTTACTTGGGTGTTGATATTTGATTCCAGTGTTTTCTTTTCTCGGTCAGTGATTAATTAAAAGAAAATACATGTTTAAGAAACTAATACTATTTTATCATTTCCCTACATGTAATAGAAATTCAGTATCTTTTTTTCCTCAAAAAGTCACTGTGAATGAACTCACTACATTTCAAGCTGCCAGTTTAGTTCAGGGAACAATTTTTATTCATCCAAATAAGCCTAAGGAAGTACTTCATTCCTGTAAGCAAACACGAACATTTATATTTACTGTAAAAATCACATAATGTGGCACTGTGACATCGTTCTAGTCCCTTAACCCCTGTTGTCTGTAACTTAAATGGAATTCATGTTAAATGGTATGAAGGATTTAACATAGGAACTGTCTGTCCACCATATGTTTCTGTCCCTCTTCCCTGGTTTCCAGTCTGCCCCACATTGGGCTCATTTTGTTTCAGAAATATCCTTCAAATCATTCTTCCTTTGTCCCACTCTCAATATCTCCTAGTCCAAATCATGGTTTGCTCTCATGACCGTTGCAGGGGGCTCCTCACAGGGCCACCCACATCCCCTGTGGCCCTTAATGGTCTTTCCACTGGAGCCAAGGGGCTCTTTCCAAAGCACATGCCTCATTTCCTCCAGATTTAAAACATGGCAGGAGTCTCTCTGTATTCTTAAAGACAAAACTCCTGAGTGAGGCCTGGAAAGCCATGTATGATATATCTTCTCTTGGCCCCTTAAGACACGTTTCTTCTCCCAGTCCCCCCCAGCACCCCATTCAGATCATGGTCCCACAAGTCTTCAATCCCCTGACCTCAACAGGCTCTCTCTTGCATATGTTGGTCTTTTGTCAGATCCAGTTTTCCCCTCCTCATCATTCAAATGTCAGTGAAGTGTGTTTTCTTCAGGGAAGATTTCCTCAACAACCTTACCTGGCTCAGATCTTCCCATTATAGCATCGTAGCAGAGCAGCTCTTGTATCTGTTGCAACTTTTCATTCATTTGCTTATTTGTCTACCTTCCTTCATAGATGGTAATATCTAGGAGGGTCTATGCCATGTCTGTATTTACTTATTTTATTACCTGGGTATAGGACGTGGTTGGATGAATAGTAGGCAATTGGTAAATATCTGTTAAGTCTATAAATAAGAAGGCTTTATATTTTAACATCTTATGATGATGAATAATTTAAGAGACAGAGCAACTCATCACATGGAGTATATGTATGGTATTATCTCTTAAACAGTCAGAGAAACAGGGATAGATTCTGTGGCCAAACTCCTGTTTTGTAGACTCAATTTTAATCCTGAAGAATTTTATTACTTAACTACAAATTCTTCATATTTTTATTGTTATAATAACATTTAAATGTCACTGTACAAATTAATGGTAATGGAAAGTGATATAGGAAAATAAAGCTGCTTGTTATTTTTTGATACCTTCCCCCCCACTCGCTGCTCCCCACCTCCCAAATGTCACCAATTGCTCTAGGTAGATAACAACCCTAGCACTTGGTTTTATATATAATATTGAGTCTTATTTAGAGGGATTGACACAGTTTGTTTACCCCTGAGGATTAAATGTAAAGACTTTCCAAGAAGCCAAAATAGTGCTAAATCCTGGGAGCTGTGTCTATTTAGAAAAGAAGACAGAAATCACACTTAAAAGAGGGAAAGGAAATGAGATAAGATTTTGAAAAGCATGTAGGGAGAAGTGAAAACAGACACAGCCCAGACTTTATCTTTTCAAGCAAACTATGATGCTTCAACTTTTGAACATCTGAGAGTCCAAATAATGGTGTCTATATCAGATCTCCCCTGGAGTCCTGTTTTGATGCTGATAAATGTTGTTTTCACTACGTGCTGCTGCCAGATATGGTTTCTCTGAATTACCCAGAGGCCAAACGCCATCCTCCTTTCTTCTTTTTTCCAATTTATTTTGCAGTTATCATGCCTCAAGCATGGGTCATCATAGTTGGAAATAACTTTTAGTAGTTGCATGAGCCAATAAATGAGTGTATCCATGGACTGCTTTGGGGTTGTATGGTGATTTTCAAGAGCATCACAATCAATCCTAAGACATTAGTCTGAGAACAGGGAGAACCATGTCTTGTGTTTCCAGATTGCCTCTCAAGGAGCAGGCCCACTCTCCCAATGCTTATGAGTCTGAAAACTACTTAGTGTCATTAATACCCTCATCTTCTCAATATCTAGCCTAGTTTAGTCAAATAGCTGGCATTGTCTTTTCAATTTATGCAGAAGCAAAAATCAATCTGAATGCTCTTATACAAAATATTTTTTAAATGTAAACTATTCCACAGGGTCAAGGGAGATTGGACCCATAGATTTTACATTGCATAGCTACCACAGATGCCCAATAGTCATTATGATGTACCGAGATGAGTTGTGCCCAGATATACCCTCTACATCATAACAAGAAATGAGCTCGTTTTGGTACAATTTTTATACTAAATATATTTTGTTTTCAAATTCCTTGACATTTGTTACCTTGCTTTTTGTTTTCATATTTTTATTAAATATACTTTGTTGGCCTTGAATCTTTGTTCACCCTTACATTTTAAGGGGTAACACAGTAGGATTATTATAAGCCTGATTGGTGGGGCTACAAGACCAAGATTTGAATCACCACTCAGCTACTTGCTAGTTTATGATTTTGGCCACTTACTTGACTTCTCTGTACTTCAGTTTTTTCCTTTATAAAATAGAGATAATAATAGTATCTAGCTCTTGAAATGAGTTAATACACACGAAACACTTAAAACAGTGTCCTCCCCTTAAGAAGAACTAATATATTGATGTAATAGTGATTATCATCATTGCCATGCTTATTGTTATAGAAGATTATTTATTTATTTATTTATTTTATTTATTTATTTTTTTTGATACAGAGTCTCACTTTGCTGCCCGGACTAGAGTGCCATGGCATCAGCCTAGCACAAAGCAACCTCAAACTCCTGGGCTCAAGCAATCCTACTGCCTCAGCCTCCCTAGTAGCTGGGACTACAGGCATGCACCACCATGCCCAGATAATTTTTTCTATATATTTTGTTGTCCAGCTAATTTCTTTCTATTTTTTTTAGTAGACACAGAGTCTCACTCTTGCTCAGGCTGATCTCAAACTCCTGAGCTCAAACAATCCTCCTGCCTCGGCCTCCCAGAGTACTAGGATTATAGGTGTGAGCCACTGCACCCGGCCTAGAAGGTTATTATTAAATGCCTACTATATGCTACTGAACGATTTACTGGCGATGGGAGACATTGACGAACCAATCATAAATCAGGAGCTTAGAGCCTGGTGAGCAGAGACAGATGATGAACTAGTAAACAAAAAGTAAGAGTATCACTAAGATAAATTAAATGAATGGAATACTATGGCTTTGAATAATGGGAGAGAATGACTTCAGAGGGGATAGTCACTGTCGGCAAGTCTGTAGGGTGATTTAATATGTAATCTTAAGGTTTAAAGAGAGTCAATTATGACAAGAACAAGGACGGAGTTGCTTTTCAGACACAGAAAACAGCCTGAGCAAGAAGATTCTTAAGAAAGAAAGCACTTGCTGAGGTCTAGTAAAGGGAAGAGGATTGTTGTGGATGGCATGAGAGACAGAGAAAGCAAGATAGAGAGGAACAAAGCAAGGAGGAAGGAGGCAGCGGAGGCTGAATCACGCACTCAGCATGAGTTCAGTCTAAATTCAATGTGAGCCATTACAGGACTTGAACGTGATGATGCTTTACAATTCTAGATTATTCTGTGCCATGTTGAAAAATTGTTTGGAGGGAAAATGATGGTGCACCAGTTGGCATTTTTTTTTTAAATAGTTTGGGTGAGAGATGCAATGGCTCCAAAATAGTGACAGTGGAGATTAAGGGAAGTATGGTATATGTGAAATATGGAAGTCGAGAGGAGAAAGAAAAATAAAGCATGAATCCTAATTATGTGGCTTAAGCAACTGAAGGGGAGAGTGGTGCTATTACTGAAAGGGAGAAGACAAGGTGAGGAATAGGTCTGAGCAGCAGAGGAGAGGATAGAATGGAGAATTCAGTTTGAGATTAAGATTAAGATGGCTCTATGACACTGAAATAGAGATATAAAAAATAATTGGAAATATGAATTTGGAAATCAGAGGCAAGGTAATAACTCGAGATATAAATTTAGGAGATACCATATAGATGACATTTACAGTCATAGAGATGGCAGAGTTGATTTAGGAAAAGAATGTAGAGAGAGAAAAAAAAAAATGCAAAAGCCTGGGACCAAGCCCTGAGGATCTCTGACATTTAGAGGAAGACACAAATATTCCATTTCGGATTACTCTGGATAAACTGGTGGTTGCTTTATCATAATATAAGGCTGTAAATATCAATATATCATTATATAACATAGTAATGTTATATATTATATGATATTATAATATGATGTAATGAAAAAACTGCAAATGTTATCTCCCCTCTTTGCACTCTTTTGTTTGGATCTCTTCCACTCACTTTTATAAATATGAAAAGAAGTAAGTTATTCTGAAGTATATCCTAGACACAAAGTGACATATATTAGCAAATAAAAATAATTAGATGTGAGATATGCTAGTCCATACATTTTTCTGAATAATTTGTAGTAACCAGTAAAAAACGAAAAGAAACATAACAGTAATTAGTTGAATCATTAAGATTCTATAAGTGACCATGTGCATGGTGTATTTCTTCTTTCATGAGTACTCTTTTGAGAAAGAAAAAGTCTTGGAAACTAAGGGACATTTATGAATATAAGAAAATTTGCTAATGGTCAGATGAAATTATCCAGATGCAAAACAAAAAAGGATGTATTGGATCAGAGACAATATCTGTGACTGCAGGTAAGTGTTTGTTGTTTCTTACAACTTAGCTTCCCCTGCAGTCCTGGTAACGGGGCAGTAGCAGTCATAGGGATTTAAGGCAAAAGAGATTTGGCCTCAGGCAAATCAACTAAGTACTCATGGCCTCCTGGAGCTGCTGCCGTCACTGTCACCTTCACATGTGAATCTTGTGGGACACAGCAAGGAGTGGAGCTCAGTGTCACAACTCATAATGCCAAAGAACAGGAAAATGCGCACATGTGCATGTGTGTATCTCGGCATGTGCTTATACAAGAGATTTATTAGACAAATTTTGGCTTCTTCTATTACCTTCAACCACCTTCATTCTTTTCAACAGGGGCTGTGTGTATAGGCTCTTTTCTGAGTTCACAAGTATAATCACTTCCAAACATAATGATCAAGGAAAAGAGAATAGAGGGTTATTGGGGCAAGTTTTCAGTTAGAGTGGCATAATTCAATTAAAGGAGATAATTAGATTACATCCAGACTCAGGAAGACAATGAGGAGTCATTAAACTAGCTTCAGAGACACTGGCCACTTTATTAAAGATAGACAGGCTTATGGTATAAATCCACCTGATATTTTTCAAGAAAATCTTATTTTCTTTGAGCATGGAAAAATGTCTGAAGTTCAGGCTACTCTGGTGGCTTTAAAATATTTAGCCAAAATACAATTACTGACATAACAATTAGATTGCAATTTTTTTAAAAAGGCAAATAGTCAACCAGGATGTTTTCATAAACGCAGCTGGAAGGTGGGCAAAGTGTAGTTGGCTTGCAGATGGAAAACCAACAAGGGGCCATCGGCATGTTAGCAGGCCTAGGGCAGCGGGAGCCATTTCCCTGATAGCAAAATGCAAAGAAAAAAACCTCTTGTCCAAAGAGTAGCGAACCTGCATATGGGTGATGACCAAGGAGTATGACAGAAGGAATGCTGCTCCATGTCCCTGAAGAGACAACTGCAGCCAGCAATGGACTTCACAACTGGTGCTCACCTAGACACTTCTCCTGTAAATAGAAGCAACTCTATTGATATCTCTGAAAGGAATAGGTATCGTTTTAAACTCTCAAGTGTAAATATGTGATTTTTTTTCAAAGTCTTATACTTCAACCAGACAAATTATACTTTAAGAAGCAAAGGAATAAGAAAAGAAAAAAAGCTATGGAATGAGTGACAGCGATTATCACACTGTCATGTAGTCACACCAGATGAACTGCATGGTAAATGCTGACAGCCCTATACCAGGTTTCCATAATTGGAGTTGTATCCAAGCAAGTTGATATTAGGCCAAACTTTTACTTTCCAAAAACCAAATTACATTTTTATATTTTTTATCTTGTCCATGTAAAACATTATTATGGTCTTGAATCTAAAAGAAAGTGCCTGTTATGCATTCTTTTATTTCTTTGTTGGTCTCTTCCTTAATAACTGTTTTTTAGTTATATTATCTTATATATATTATATTATAGAGTATAAGCAATATCTTACAGAGGAGGCTAAAATTAGGAAGGTATGAGAAAGTAATAACCTTCTGCATCAGTTCTTTTCATTAAAGATATCTGCATTTGATAGTTTTTCCCTTCAAGTTGTTATATTAAAATAACCTGAAAGTCTCTTATTTTTGGTTTTCCATTTCTGTATAGAAGACAGCACTTTCAACATACTGTCAACTGCTGTCTTTGCCAATCAAATCTCAGATGTAACATTTTGAGACATAATCATTACAATTGTTATGACATTTTACTTTTGTTCATTTACAAGCTAGAGTAGTGCAAAATAATGCAAATACAAGTAGGAGTAAGGACAACCCCTGTCACACTCACTCACTGGCTGGTAGAAAATTACTTTCACTACAGAATAAATGTAGAGAATTTACTTTTACTCTACAGAGTGATGTCTTAAAGGAGGTAAGTTTAGCAGGCAAGAAATAATACTGGAAAAACTATATTAAAGGTCACCTGCAAAGTAATGGCATTGCCTTTCAGGAAGCCAGTAAAGCAAAAAGGAGAAAAATCCTAGGAAGGAGGTGTTTGCTATAGGCCGAAGTTTCAACTAATGGAAATGCAAAAGAGTTTGTTGAATTTAAAGATATAATATTTGAGAGAAGAATATAAGACACCTCTGGTTTGAGAACTTGTTAGAAAGTTCTCAGCCCTACCCAGATCTATTGAAACAGAAATTC
>NW_012148463.1:96123-97638 GCF_000956105.1 Propithecus coquereli
TCTCGCTCTTGCTCAGGCTGGTCTCGAACTCCTGAGCTCAAATAATCCGCCCGCCTCGGCCTCCCGGAGTGCTAGGATTACAGGCGTGAGCCACTGCTCCCGGCCTATGAGTTCTCTAAGAGCAGTCAGTTTCTGCTTGAAGATGAGAATGGTTGAGATCTCACCACTTGAAAAGTAACACATTGTTCTTAGTTCAGGCAATTGAGTCTTACATTTTGATGACCTGTGTTCCTCTGCAGAGGAACACAGAGGGAAACTGTTTATTCCTTATATAAAAACCTGCTCCTATAAAATTCTTATATTCACCTGCTAACTCATGTCTGTTTTTAAAAAGGGCAGTTTGTATTCCCCTTAGGGAGATGTCTTAAGATGCAAATTATTCATAAATAGGGAAGACACGTTGGCCTAAATGCATGCTAAGATATCTTCCTCCGTTATTTAATGATATCAGGTTTTGATTGGAATATGTCTGTTTCAGTGCCTCGAGAAGCTGACTCCAGAAAAAGATTTCAATGCAAGTAGTTTATTTAGAAGATCAACCCAGGAAACACTGATAGGGACTTAGAGACTGAGACAGACAAGTGTGGGAGCCAGCGACAGCTTCTGTATGTAATTGGGAACTTCTGGAACGTATGTGAAATACGTCTCAGAGTTATCCTAGGAGGGTCCCTAAGGGAGATGTAGTATTTACCCAGGGTATTTTCCACTCCTGTCTGTGACTGGTGACATGCTGGAAGAGGAAGTAGAGTATATTTCTTGGAAATGGGCACACAGGACAAAGGGGAGTTCCGAGGGTTCATGGGCTGGGCACGACAGCATCTGCTTCAGTGCAAGTGGGTAAGGAGTTGTAGATCAGTGGATACCTAAAAGGAGAAGTAGAGTGGGCTAAAACAAAAAATAGATTACAACAACAAAACAAAACAATAATCTCGGCTTTCCCAAAGGGAAACTTTGTCTACTTCACAGGGTTGCCCAGGTGTGATCCTGGCACTCGGCCTGCACGAGCGTTTATTTAATGTTCACCTGCACTTGACATTGTGGTCTACCCCAGGAAGACAATCAAAGCAATATGGCTTCTCGCCTGAGGTGCCCGACAAGCTGCTCTAGGAGCAGGAAGCAGAAAACCGAAGCTCCCAGCTTCCGTTCAAAATGACAAACGCAGGCTGTAAAAAGGATGGCCCTGGTGTTTATGGAGGCTACAAATTAAATGCAACCTGCCCAGGTTTGATCCGATGCCCGTTCCTATTACTGTGTACTGACACTTCCCAGAGAGTTAGCCCGTGTGCTTCCAACAATACTTTATTATTGCGCACCTGCCGCAACACCAAGCTTGGTATGACGTAGGATGTGTACGTTATGAAATATTAAAACTATTAATTCATGATAATTGAAAAAGGTGCTAGTGGTAGCTGGCTTCTCTTTGAATGATTTAATTACAAATTGACATTGCCACTCCTCATCCACACCCCTCTTTTTTTCTCTTCTCAATGCACAGTTTGAAAACCGTAAATCACT
>NW_012148463.1:100043-102379 GCF_000956105.1 Propithecus coquereli
TGGGGGATTGCAACTATCCCATAGGGCTGGTGAGGAAAATTCTTCCACTTGGTAGGGCTTGATTTTATTGCTCTTCATTAAGTGTCCCAGAAAAGCCAGTATATTAAATATGAAATGCCCGATTTCAAATCAAAAGTGTAGGGTATTATATCTCAAACAAGAAATAGTACAATTAATCAAAGTATGGGTCTAAACTATCAACACAGTTTTTCCCTCTTAATGGTAGCTTGTTTATGTCAGCAGTAGAGAAGCCTGGAGAGTGAGTGGTGATTAAATCGCAAAAGGCATTTTTTACAGCTTGTTGAGAATTTAATATTTTTTCTTGTAAGACGTGGTCCGAAGCCTGGAAGAAGTGGCATCAGTCAGTGCAAGGTCTGGTGAATACAGTGGATGACAGAGAGTTTCTAAGTCCAGTCTTTGTAGTTTGAGCAGTGTTGTTTTTGTGACATGTGGTTGAGCATTGTCTTGCAAAAGGGTTGGCTGGTCTCTATTGACCAATCTTGGCTATTTAATTGCAAGCATCCTCATCATTTCGTCCAAATGGTTGTAGCAGACACCCACCATAATCGACTGACTAGGTTTTATGAAGCTGTAGTGGATAATAGCAGCGCTGGACCACCAAACAGACACCATTAGCTTTTTTTGATGAATATTTGGTTTTGGACAGTGTTTCAGCACTTTATCTTTATCCAGTCATTGTGATGATCACTTGTGATTATCAAAAATAATCTATTTTTTATTACACATAACAATATGACATAGAAATCATTCACCTTTATGTCATGACAGCAAAGAAAGGCAAACTTCAAGATGATTTTCTTTTTGTTTAATTTATGTAGTACCCATCTATCCAGCATCTTTACCTTGTTGATCTGTTTTAAATGGTCTAATATTATTGGAATAGCAACATCAAACTTTGTTAATTTATGCATAGGTTGATATGAATTCACTTACATTACAGTTTTTAGTTTATCATTATCCACCTTGGTCTCAGGTTGTCCGTGTGGCTCATTTTAAAGATTAAAACTACCAGAATGAAACTTTTTAAACCATCGATATAATGTGTGTTCATTAACCACATCCTTTCCAAACACTTTGTTGATATTTTGAGCTATCTGTGTTGTATTGGTTTTACGACAGAACTCATATTTGAAAATAATATGAATTTTTGACTTATCTATGGTTGTACAAAAATTATTCTAAAAAATGAGAAGTGAAAATGTACATTCGAGAGAATGAGGATATATCTTTACAATAAAAATAAAATAATAAGTGTCAAAGTGAAATGTTACCAATATTAACTGTCAAATTTAGTACTTAAGGACATCAGATGTTTCATACTTAATAACCTAATAATATTAGTGTACCTCTATATAATCCTTTTATTGCCAAATAGAAACCAACAGAATATCAACAGATATTCCTGGAATAGATCCATCTATTTCTCTTCCTGCCATAGGCCAGACGCAGTGGCTCATGCCTATACTACTAGCACTCTGGGAGGCTGAGGTGGGAGGATCTCAATATCTGAATATTACTTGCCATTTCAGTTTTACTAGTGGACCCATGGATATCCTTCAACCAACTGTGATTAAGTACCTACTAGTTACAAACCCTTAGGGCATTTGTCTGTAGACATAGCTTAAGTTCTATGGACACTATCATTATCACCATAGCATACCTGACACATTAAATAGATAATCAATAAGAGTATTATTCAACAATATCAGTAGTGTTATCATTAGAACATTAAAGATAAGTTATAAACATTATGCTAGGCCATGATCTATTATAATAGATCTATTAGATTAGGTATTGCTTAGCTATGCAACCAAAATCCAAGTGCATCATGATAGCTCATGTTTATGATAATGTCCCTGAGGTATTAAGAAAATGTTTAAAATACAGATAAACATTTAAAGATGTTTAATCATACTAGCCATGTAAAAATAAAACATAATAAGCAAAAACTGTAAATCCCTAGGAATGAAACTAACAAAAAGGAAGAAGATATTTTGGTCTTGTAGGAAATTATGAAATGACTGAAATATACAAAACAAAACATGAAAAAATATAGAGCTATACCTTAATGATGATTAAGACTCAATATTTTAAAGGTGTAAATTATTTACAAATCAATCTATAAATTCATTGGAATTATAATCAAATTATAATCAAGTTGTCTTACAGAGAAACATGATACTAAAATTCTGACTGAAGAAAAAAGGACCAATAAATAATAGCCAAGATGATTCTGAAGAATTTTAAAATATGGAGATAAAGTGTTGCCCAGATATCAATATTTATTAATAAGCTATAGTAACTGAATCAAAGCA
>NW_012148463.1:102429-109471 GCF_000956105.1 Propithecus coquereli
TGTCTTTTTGATCGATATGAACATAATGAGCCAAAGTACTATACCTTGTTTAATCATTTTATTTTAGAAAAAAAATTAATTCTATTTTTCCTTATAGACAAACTTACAAGTCTCTCCCAGTAAATTAAGATTTTTATGTGAGCTGTTATTTGGTTTTAGTCCTTAGACTGAAAAATATTAAAATAAATTTGGACATAAGGAAAATAAGACATTTTTTTTCTCTTCAGGGTATAGCATAGTTATTTTAAAATTTGTTTTTATGTTTTCTCTCCTTATGCCAACTCCAGCATAATCATATATACAATGTTTTCATTTTAAATCCTTGCATTGTTCCGTTCCTTAATTCTAACAGCCCAGAATCCCTTTTCAAATACTTTTTGTTAGTGTTTTTAGATAAACAAGGCATTTTTTTGTGTTTGTTGCTTTGCATAGCTTAAGAATCATTGAATCTGTTTCATAATTTTTCCTTAATACAATTTGAATCCAAAATCACATCAGAAAATGTGATAACTCATTCAAGTAATGCTCTAGCTTTTCCTTTATAAAGGTTGTAGCAAGGTAATTGGTAATTCAGCTATTTCCTCATGCCTCATTTCCAATTCCTGCTATCATTTTACTAGATGAATTCTTTTGTTCTCAGTGTTTATTCACTGCAAGTACACATTTTTTTAAATCGTTACCAGAGCAATTTCAATCTTCCACCCTTCAATTAAGAAAAAAAGTTTGCATTCCAATATTTCTTTTTATTCCTTATTTACTTATCTTGGCCTCTAAGTCATTGTATATACTCCAGTCAATTTTGAGAAGATGATTCATAATTTCTGCATTTTGTTGAGTTTTGATTTCTATCCGACATTTGATCATTTTCAGTTTTCCTTAATAATCTTCTCAGGCATATGAAACTAAATTGTAGTTCACTTTTTCCTTAAAGCATTTGGCTTTTTCTCAAGTTTTTGGCTCTAAAATAAAGTGCCTGTAGTCATTTTCCTGTTAAGCTTTTCAGTTTGGTAGTGTACTCATTCACTGTGTAATATACCCCCAACTTCGATTTCATCTATCACACTTGGCGCAGTTCTCAAATGGATGGCCTGCTTCGCCTATGGCCACGTTCCATATGCAAGAAACTGTGAAAGGAAACACTCTTCCACTACCTAGAGGAATTTGAAAGTGTTCCATAGCTATTATCTGAAATAATAACATGATTAATCCCCCATGGTGAATGTTCTGACTTGGATTTAGGCCTCCCTGATTTTTATAAAGCATTTACTAATTTAGTGCTCTTGATTTTCTGAAAGATTTGTCAAATTAAACAGAGTTGCCTGTGCTTTTTCCTTAACTTTCACCTGAGGAAGTTATTTATTTTGGCAACTAAATTACAAATATGTTTCCTCTCATAAATATTATACCATTTACATTGGCATGGCCTGGTTTTTGTCTTTCCTTACCTTTCATAACTTGGCAGTTTTCTGGTGTGCATTTCCCAGCCATTATCCTTATATATAAATAGTTCACTCATTGGTTGTTTCGTGCTTTGTTTTGCTGGAAGAGATCTTGAGAGAGACTGAGCACTGCCCTTTGTCTTCACGTGCATCCAAACAAAAGCAGGCCTGTTTGTGATTTCATTTCAGCATTGAGTCACTGTATATGCGTTCCTGAATCAATGAATATTAAACAAATGAGCATTTGTTGAAGGTCTCCTGTATGCCCACAGGAGGCCTTGCAGTGCTTGTTCAAGTTCCAGTACCAGATGTGACCCTTTCAACAGTATATCTAGCCATTTCTCCATCAACCATTGTCTTTTCACTATTCTTGTAAATTTTAAATCTTATTTGTTATCTATTGCTACTGATTGTATTTATCCCTTTTTTACCTATTTTGTTTTAGTAAATGAAACTGATTTTAACATTTGCCAACATTAAAGCCCTAGGACAAATAAGGTGTAAACACAGTAATGTACATACAAATTAGAAAGCTCACCAAATGCAAACAGAAAGGATCTAGGGCATGAGATCACCTGGAATATCTTCCAGCACTGGATTTTGAGAATTGACTTGAAAACTTGATATTCCAATTACTTGGAATTTCTTTAATATTTGCATTAATGGTATTACATTGGGAATGTCATTTACCAAATTGCATTCTTCTCAACATTAACTTGGAACCAAATTTCATGGATCCCAAGAAAAATTTTACTGTGGCTAAAATGGAGTAACATCAGAAAGGCAGGCCATCCCTAGGCAAAATAGCGAAGTAATAAAATTTTGTCCTCCAGGGTAATTGCCCTCACCTCCCTCCACCCCTGCCTATTCTTTTCTTTGGCAAATAGCTTAGGAACTCACTGCCATTTTCTTTCCCTTCACTACACAGAATGCCTACCTTTGTCAGACTCCTTGCCTAATCAAAAGCAATGTTCTTAACACACTTACCTCTTTTTCTTGAGAGTAAATTTTAGTGCAAATTGTCAATTTGGAACTAATTCCAGTAATCGATACCCTTTCTAGACAAAATGATCTTCAGATGTAAAACCTGGGGGATTGCAACTATCCCATAGGGCTGGTGAGGAAAATTCTTCCACTTGGTAGGGCTTGATTTTATTGCTCTTCATTAAGTGTCCCAGAAAAGCCAGTATATTAAATATGAAATGCCCGATTTCAAATCAAAAGTGTAGGGTATTATATCTCAAACAAGAAATAGTACAATTAATCAAAGTATGGGTCTAAACTATCAACACAGTTTTTCCCTCTTAATGGTAGCTTGTTTATGTCAGCAGTAGAGAAGCCTGGAGAGTGAGTGGTGATTAAATCGCAAAAGGCATTTTTTACAGCTTGTTGAGAATTTAATATTTTTTCTTGTAAGACGTGGTCCGAAGCCTGGAAGAAGTGGCATCAGTCAGTGCAAGGTCTGGTGAATACAGTGGATGACAGAGAGTTTCTAAGTCCAGTCTTTGTAGTTTGAGCAGTGTTGTTTTTGTGACATGTGGTTGAGCATTGTCTTGCAAAAGGGTTGGCTGGTCTCTATTGACCAATCTTGGCTATTTAATTGCAAGCATCCTCATCATTTCGTCCAAATGGTTGTAGCAGACACCCACCATAATCGACTGACTAGGTTTTATGAAGCTGTAGTGGATAATAGCAGCGCTGGACCACCAAACAGACACCATTAGCTTTTTTTGATGAATATTTGGTTTTGGACAGTGTTTCAGCACTTTATCTTTATCCAGTCATTGTGATGATCACTTGTGATTATCAAAAATAATCTATTTTTTATTACACATAACAATATGACATAGAAATCATTCACCTTTATGTCATGACAGCAAAGAAAGGCAAACTTCAAGATGATTTTCTTTTTGTTTAATTTATGTAGTACCCATCTATCCAGCATCTTTACCTTGTTGATCTGTTTTAAATGGTCTAATATTATTGGAATAGCAACATCAAACTTTGTTAATTTATGCATAGGTTGATATGAATTCACTTACATTACAGTTTTTAGTTTATCATTATCCACCTTGGTCTCAGGTTGTCCGTGTGGCTCATTTTAAAGATTAAAACTACCAGAATGAAACTTTTTAAACCATCGATATAATGTGTGTTCATTAACCACATCCTTTCCAAACACTTTGTTGATATTTTGAGCTATCTGTGTTGTATTGGTTTTACGACAGAACTCATATTTGAAAATAATATGAATTTTTGACTTATCTATGGTTGTACAAAAATTATTCTAAAAAATGAGAAGTGAAAATGTACATTTGAGAGAATGAGGATATATCTTTACAATAAAAATAAAATAATAAGTGTCAAAGTGAAATGTTACCAATATTAACTGTCAAATTTAGTACTTAAGGACATCAGACGTTTCATACTTAATAACCTAATAATATTAGTGTACCTCTATATAATCCTTTTATTGCCAAATAGAAACCAACAGAATATCAACAGATATTCCTGGAATAGATCCATCTATTTCTCTTCCTGCCATAGGCCAGACGCAGTGGCTCATGCCTATACTACTAGCACTCTGGGAGGCTGAGGTGGGAGGATCTCAATATCTGAATATTACTTGCCATTTCAGTTTTACTAGTGGACCCATGGATATCCTTCAACCAACTGTGATTAAGTACCTACTAGTTACAAACCCTTAGGGCATTTGTCTGTAGACATAGCTTAAGTTCTATGGACACTATCATTATCACCATAGCATACCTGACACATTAAATAGATAATCAATAAGAGTATTATTCAACAATATCAGTAGTGTTATCATTAGAACATTAAAGATAAGTTATAAACATTATGCTAGGCCATGATCTATTATAATAGATCTATTAGATTAGGTATTGCTTAGCTATGCAACCAAAATCCAAGTGCATCATGATAGCTCATGTTTATGATAATGTCCCTGAGGTATTAAAAATGTTTAAAATACAGATAAACATTTAAAGATGTTTAATCATACTAGCCATGTAAAAATAAAACATAATAAGCAAAAACTGTAAATCCCTAGGAATGAAACTAACAAAAAGGAAGAAGATATTTTGGTCTTGTAGGAAATTATGAAATGACTGAAATATACAAAACAAAACATGAAAAAATATAGAGCTATACCTTAATGATGATTAAGACTCAATATTTTAAAGGTGTAAATTATTTACAAATCAATCTATAAATTCATTGGAATTATAATCAAATTATAATCAAGTTGTCTTACAGAGAAACATGATACTAAAATTCTGACTGAAGAAAAAAGGACCAATAAATAATAGCCAAGATGATTCTGAAGAATTTTAAAATATGGAGATAAAGTGTTGCCCAGATATCAATATTTATTAATAAGCTATAGTAACTGAATCAAAGCAGTATACATAAGAAATTGACCAATAGAATAAAATTAAAGAGCACTCAAGCTGTGATGATGCCACTGCACTCTAGCCCCGGTGACAGAGTAAGACTCTGTCTCAAAAAACAAACAAACAAACAACCTGCCATAGAGCAGTCTTACCATGAAGAATCTTTTGTTTTCTTTTGGCATATGAGTATCCATGCATAAATAATACATATTATTACTTCTAGAACTGACTGCTAGTGTCACCTGGTACAGTAAGCTACTGGACATTTGGTATTCCCTCAGCTTTGCTTGCTCATTGGGCAACGGAGATTCTAATAGCTTTCGGGCAATACCTCCCTACATATCTGTGCATATATGCTGAAGAGCTATTCTAAGTCTTCTGTGTGTCCCAGCGAGAGTGAAGCCACTAGATGTAAGAGCTGAAGGATCCTTGATACTTTCTGTACTGCAGAACTGAATCTCTTCTTCTTTGACTCTCTCATCATTGACTCACGCACTGCGGTTTCCGCAGCTCAGTACCCCAGCACCATTTCTATTTGCTTCCATTGCTGATCTTCAGTTTTCCTGTTTTTTGTTTTTTTGCCTCCTATCACTTTTGTCTCACTTCTCAGCCTTGCATGGAAGGATGCCTTTTCACAGACAATTTTTATCAGTTGTGTTTAATCTTTGGAGCATCAGATCCTCTTGGCAATATATCTCTCTTTTCAGCATTTAGGGAAGCTCTTTTTTGCTCTTTAAATTGATTACATATTAACCCTGATGACTTTTAGGTCAATAGTCATTAGAAAAGCCTGTGATTCTGGAAAGCTGGTCCCTGGATGTCTGAAATTTTACTGTGACTGTGAATTTTAGTGGCATCTTCTCAATCTCTTGCGGAGCATCTTGGTGGTTGAATAATTTTTCAGTGTTCTAACAACCAAAGTTGAGATGCAGAATACATTAAAAAATATTTTACTTAAATGCAGCATTGTACCCTCAGAAATGGGGTACATGTATCTCTCACTGTATTAGGTTCCTAGGGCTACCATAACAAGTTACCACAGACCATGTGGCTTAAAATGACAGATTTATTTATTTATTTATTTATTTTTATTTTTATTTTTTTGAGACAGAGTCTCACTCTGTTGCCCTGGCTAGAGTGAGTGCCGTGGCGTCAGCCTAGCTCACAGCAACCTCAAACTCCTGGGCTCAAGTGATCCTACTGCCCCAGCCTCCCGAGTAGCTGGGACTACAGGCATGTGCCACCATGCCTGGCTAATTTTTTCTATATATTTTTAGTTGGCCGATTAATTTCTTTCTAATTTTAGTAGAGGCGGGGTCTCGCTCTTGCTCAGGCTGGTCTTGAACTCCTGAGCTCAAACAATCCGCCCGCCTCGGCCTCCCAGAGTGCTAGGATTACAGGCGTGAGCCACCGCGCCCGGCCGACAGATTTATTTTTAACAGTTCTGGAGGCTAGAAGTCCCAAATCAACATGTTCGCACGTCCATGCTTCCTTTGAAACCTGTAGGGGAGAATCGTTCCTCGACTCTCTTTGTTTAGCTTCTGGTAGTTTGCTGCCAATCTTTGGTGTTCTTTGACTTGCAGCTTCAATACTTTAATCTCTGACTCTGTCATAATATAGTGTTCTCCCCTTGTACTCTGTGTCTGGTCTCTTTTCTTTCTTGTAAGCACATCAGTCCTATTGGATCCGTGTACACCCTAATTCAGTATGACTTCATCCTAGCTTGATTACATCTGCAAAAGCCCTGATTCCAGATAAGGTCATATTCATAGGTATTAGAGATTAGGACTTTGATATATCTTTTGGGAGACACAATTCAACCCATCTGAATCTACCCCATTGAATAACATCATGTGTCAGTGGTCTCCCGTGAGCATAATCACTTAGGGATGGAGGTTGGTGATGTATTCTGTGATTAGATATATATATGGAGGGGTGTCAAGGAAAGACTTTCTTTCTCCTTTCCTATCCCTTTCATTATCTTTTTACTCCCAAGCCCTCCAACACATACTCTCATTTCATAATTTACTTTTAGAGAGTGGAGAAAGAGTTATTTAAAAAAATCAATATTTGGAAATATAGTTTATAAATAGTTTTAGTCTATGGGGAAATAACCCAGCTCTTCCAAAACATCTCTACTTTTATTGTTCAGACATAGATCCATCTATTTCTCTTCCTGCCATAGGCCAG
>NW_012148463.1:115102-115657 GCF_000956105.1 Propithecus coquereli
GTTTACTAAGATCACAGACTTTTGAGTCCAACAGCCTTAGATTCACATCCCAGGGATGAAGCCAATTAGCTGTATGACCTTGAACAAATTAATGAACCTTTCTGAGCTAAGTCATAGGTTACCCCCACTATCTTTGAAATGGAGCTAATGTCATCTACTTCCTTGTGAGATTTTGTATATAAACTGTTGAGCATTGTACCTGGTACCTAATAAGTACTTTATAAATTACAGCTGTTACGGTTTTTTGCATCTAGAATTGGAAGGAGTCCTTGAGATTATTATCACTTAGTGTCTAGGGAAAAGTGAGATGTGCTAAAAGTAAGAGGTAAGGAAGAAACATCGATTAACATAGAAGAGATTCACATAGACCAGAGCAAAATAGGTTTTTGCAATGCTGCCATTTTTGGAAATAATCTCTAGCTGCATCTGTTGATTATTGAAAATATTAGATTTGGGCATTATCAAATATAATTAAACTGTGTAGCACATGAAGAAAAAGAAGCCTTAAGGCTAAATTCTATAAATCATTTCATTGACTGGTTTTGCCAGCTCTTG
>NW_012148463.1:115707-116970 GCF_000956105.1 Propithecus coquereli
AGGACACATTTTTTCTGGTTAATATTTTCACTGGCTTAGCAATTTAAGAATCTAAAATTTATTGTGGGTGGACAAATTTACAGTTCTATTTTTTGTGAGGGTCAAGACATTGTCCTGTCCCTGTGTGGACATTAAAACTCTAGCTTGTAAGTTATTGAGATTGCAAATAATTCTAAAGTTGCCATGCTTCAGACTCTGCTTACATTTTGATTTCAAGCTTAATAATTTCTTTCTCTTTTCTTTCCTTATTTATTTTGGCTCAGAGATTTCCCTTTCATTTATAAAGATGTTTGCCATGCTTTACATGTTTTTCAAGGTGTTTTAGAGACTTTTTTATGCTATTCAATCTTTCACATCCTCTCATTTAACCTTTAAAATAAACCTACTCATTTTACTGATGAGACTTAGGTTAAGTAACCTGTACAAGATCAAACAAGGAAAAAATATGAGAATTGGTCTTAAACTCAAGAAATCTGAGCCCTGTTTTATCACAGGTATGTTTTCAGAGACTTAACACAATTGCTTTAAGAACTTGTCTTACTGGTAATTTTTGTTATAATTTACTAGAGAAATGTTAAATACTATTAGCATTCTTACTTTTATTCTTTGTTTCCAGCTGTAAAAGTTAATAAGCCTGAGATTCAGAGGAGCCCCAAGCTTCAACTGAAAAGAGTTAGTAAATGATATCCAATTACATTTTTAAGAAGGTGGAAATTTAAAATGATTAACAAAAATCTGGCATGTGCTAAAGTATTAGCTCTTTTTTGTTGCTTCTTTTGGTCTCTAATTAGAGGGCATATATGTGCAAAATAGTTGCAAAGCAGACTAATTTCTGTAGATGATTAATAATTTCTCATTCTGCTATTAGGTGTGTTTTTTTTTGGAAAACAATATGTGATTTTTGCATGCACAATCAGCAATCCTTTAAATATGTCTTCAATCTTAATAAATAAACCTTAACTGGACACCATGATGGAAATCATTATACTCTACAGACTACAAGAAAAGTCAGATTTTTTGCTTGCTCTTGAACTGTTGGCTACCTTCAGGCTAAGAACATTCTAAAGTTGTCTCTAATTATGGATAAAAGGAGTTGGGATTGATTACAATGTGATATCCATAATATTCCTGTTGAACATCTATGAATCAGGACAAACACGAGTACTTGTATGTCTGATTTGGCAGTGAAAGATAATGGCCTTCTTCCTTTGTATTTCCTACTTTATATATCCCTTCATAATTTTATTTTTTTCCATAGTGTCC
>NW_012148463.1:120680-122031 GCF_000956105.1 Propithecus coquereli
ATGCAACTAGTGTGATAAGATGGGGCCCTTTGCCTTTGGAAATGTTATTAGAAAATCAAGTGGGCCTAACAGAGAGGGATCTTGGATCCCTAAAACCCACTTTTCACTCATGGCTTGACATCAGTAGGTTAGAGAGGCCTTGAACTCTCACTGTTGACTCAGGCTTGTTCAATATGGGGTGAAGAACTATTTAATGATGAAGAATGCATTTTCCTGGGACATTCTCATCTCTACTCTTTGTTCTTTAGCAATCTAGCCAGGAGTGGAATGAGGGGTGGGAAGTGTGTGATTGATGTCTGCCATCTCTCAGAGTCACGGCTAAAAGTTGCCATTGGAGAGATAAAGAAAGAAAAACTTAAACTACACACACACACACACACACACACACACACACACACATACACAGAGTTACTTTTTGGCCACTCGTGCCTATTATTACAGTTGACTAAGAAGCCCTGCATGCTCATGATTCCCAGCTCCCTAAATGTAGCTGCTTATTTCTTGAATTTTTAAGTATCTACTCAATGGACATTTCTCTATAGATGTTCTGCAGATGATCCTTGTCAGTCTTTCAGAACCATCAAATTGGAAGTAAGTAGAAGGCAGGAATTGTGACTTCATCTTGAATATCTAGGACCTAGCAAATGTCTGCCACATAGCAAGTGCTTAATAAATGCTTATTGAATGAATAAAAGTGAGAAAAATATGCAACTCTTTATATACTTTACACAGAAGCACAAGTTTTATAGATATGATCATATCTTCAACTCTGAAAACTAAGGCAGTAAGGACAGGACTGTCACTCTGCTACCCTCGATCCTCCAAATTCCCCTCACTCTTAAGGCTTCATGTCACCTTGTTGGGACATTTTTACTTTTCAAGTTTGATGTTAGTTTTAACCTTATTTTACTTATTTTAAAAATGTACTTTTGAGTTGGAAGGAGAGAAACCTGTCTGAAATTCATCATGACCCTAGTGACAAGCTATAGATCACGGAAGTGAAGAAAGCTTTGATTAGCACATTTTGGCAATTTGTCTCTTTGGATTTAGGGTTTTGAGTTACCTTAAATCAATTTTGTTTATCACCTATTGCCAGATCCTCCTGCCACACAAATATATTTTTGTTAGCTGTGTTTCATTACAGTTGATATATTGATGTTAATTTAAATGTTGTGTCTCTTCGAATCCTCCTAATATAGAAACCAGAATGGTGGTGACATAGGCACCTCCTGTCAGTTTAGTAAAGAGAGCTTGTGGTTATAATAATCACATTTAAGAAACTGCCATTTATCTGTGATGAATGGAAAATCAGTGGCAGGTCAGAAATTAAAGGCTTTGCCATTTAAATCCT
>NW_012148463.1:124946-125515 GCF_000956105.1 Propithecus coquereli
GATATACATCCAATAAAGAACTTAATAGCCAGAATCTACAAAAAACTCAAACAAATCAGCAAGAAAAAATTAAACAACCACATTAAAAAGTGGGCGATAGACAGAAACAGAAGCTTCTCAAAAGAAGATGCTAGTATTTTTGATAATCATGTTATCTCTGCTGTCCAGTCTAGATGCAAGTTATGGCATTGTTTCTTGTTTTCCTTATCACATTGAAAGCTTTTTCAATTCACACTTCAACTACCAAATACTACCTCAAGCTACTGACATTTCAGTGGGTTTTGATGTGTGTCAAGGTTGTAGGAGAATAGAGATACTAATCAATAGAAATATTTATTGACAAGAATATAAATAAGTTAGCAGCATGCTTTTTATAGAGAAATTTGGCTTACATATATGGGGTTATTGAAACTTTGGATTTATACAAAAGTTAATTTATTGGATGCTTATTTGCTTTAAAACTAACTTGTAATAGGTTTTCTTTAATTATGTTTAATATAGTGCCCTTATTTCAGAAATACATTTATTGCATGATGAAACTTCCATGAAATACAGTATTACACAATGAA
>NW_012148463.1:125565-126595 GCF_000956105.1 Propithecus coquereli
TTTTTTTTTTTTTCCTACTCACAAACCAGTAAAGACAATCAGTTTTCTTCATATTGCATTTTAAAATATAACTTAATTGAGCTGTGATTTTATAGCAACATTTACCATGTTCATGATATGAATTACTTAGAATGCTTTTTTGGGTTTTTTTTTTTTTCCTAATTTTGAAATGTATGGTAGAATTTTCTATCCTAATCAACTTTTCTCATTATGAGAATTGTTCTTGCATTTTGTTTAGCCAAAGACTACATTAGAAAAAGTTAGGTTGACTTGTTATTTTACTGTGTAGCAATTTCAAGCCTAGTTTATTTGGCTGTACTCTATAAGATGCAAATTATATAATATGCCTTTCTTATACTTTCCATTTGCTTTTCTCTGCGTTTACATTTTAGTTGATATGAAATCAATGATGGAAGTATTATTCAGTTTTGTTAATGACAATTTTGAGATGTGATAGGAACTTACAAAGATAGACACATAAGCATAATATCAAGGCATCCAAACTGATATAAAAAGGCTTCAGTTATATGGACTAACTTGGGGACAGTCAGTTGTGAATTCATGAAACTTTATCAAAAACAGAATGTTTCCCTAAAAGTGTAGTAAACTGCAGCAAATACAAAAGTAAGAGTTAAGAAACCCAGCTCTGGTCTAGATTCTGTCCCTAGTTGGCTTTTTGAGCTTGAGCAAGCCGTTGAAGGTTCTCGATATTTGTTTTCTGAAATTGAGAAGTTGAGTTTCACCAATAAGCTCACATTTGACATCTTTCAAATATATGTAGTAATTTAAATCCTGAAGTAGCTCAGAGTAACTTGTGACTATCTTCATTGCTTTCATAAGCTAGAAACAAGATTTGTTTTCCCTCTAAAACAGATTAGGAACACCTTTTATGCTTATATTAATACTATTAATTTTCTTGAAAGATGTGTAAAAACAAACAAATCATACTTAGTTGAATGATAAGTTAGTAGATATTTAACATCTGGAAACCTAGAAAGAGCTTGTTGTTGTTGTTGTTGTTAGTTGTTCT
>NW_012148463.1:129535-131462 GCF_000956105.1 Propithecus coquereli
GGCTATATTGGGACTTTGTTAGGTGAGGAAGTTTTGATTTGCTGGTATCACATCATGCTTTGTTGGTCTCACAGCTACTGTGGGACTGTGACCAGAGTCCCTGATTGGGATGTAAGGAGACTGGGATGCTGGTCCTCCACCAGCCACCTGACCCCCTCTAGGTCACTGGCCACTTGGGCTTCTGGGTCTTTAACATGAGAATGCGGTGCTGAATGATGCCTGAGGAGGTCCCATTTGGATCAGGAATTCTCCAGTCCCCCCACCACTTCAAGACAGTGGTCCCATCAGACTTGTCTCATTTGTACTGAATTTCTTTTTTTCAAAGAGCTTCTTGAAAAAAAGAATGATAAAAAAACATGGAGCCCACTACCCTTGGTAGAATGACAAAAGGACAAGTAGCTTTCTCATTTTATATTTACATTATTTTGATGTGGTTTGTATGATAGGATTTTTTTCATATAAGCAGATAAGGCTTTCTTCTGAATACTGCATATTTAGGCCAAATATTACTTTGCTTTTTGATAGCAGGACTTGAACTGTGACAAGCACTGCTGTATATGCTCAGTGCTTGAAGTGTCCACAGGAGGTAGCTTATTTTATGCAAATTCTGCTTTAGAAAATACAGGATTTCATCATCCCTGAGCCTCAGAGAAAAATTCTGATTGTCAATTGTTGACCTTTTCCCCAATCATGAATTTGAGTCATAACCACCCTGGGGTGAAATGCATGCATTGCTCTCTCACATTCTTGATTATTTCCAAAAAAAGTTTTAAGACTTTTTCCCTCTTGCTAGCAAATGCCTATGTGGGCAAAACAAAGGAGAAGCAAAGGAGTTGCTACTTTTACCAGCATTTGCTTTTATCAAATGTTGTAGCTTCCTTGCTGTTTTCTGAACTCATGAATCCAACTAAAAAAAATTACACAATAAAAAAGAAAAAATATTCCAATTATTATTTCATTGTGAAGTTCACAGCATTTGGGATTTTATTTGCTTTTTTTCTCCTTGCTTCAGTATCAGTTCGATATGGTTCAAAATGTAAAGTGCCAGGCAGGCCTTCCTTTCCTCATCGCAACAACATTTGTTGAGTGAATACACCTTGTCATATGTGTGTTGGGTGTTAGGAATAAAGAAATTGAGATGCTATAATTATGCTTCCTATACTGATCAAGATTAGAGGCCAGGGAAAGAGGTGAAGACTCAAATGTATACATGCAGAGGCAGTCAAAAATCAGCCCTAATGTGAGACAATAAGGAGTGGTGAGGCCTGGGAATAATTGGAAAAATGTCTCTGTTTAGGCCTTCCTTCCTTCCATCCATTCTTCCTGCCTTCCTTCCTTCCTTCTAATACTCTGAGAACTAAATAAAATAGTGTTCAACTCCTAATCTAGGTCCAGATAGAGATACGTAAACAAATAATTTTAATACACTAAACAGAATGTTAAAGATATTTCTAACACTGTTTTTAAGAGCATAGACTATAGAGCCAGATAGGTTTTGAATGGCTGCTCCTTCACTTACCATCTGTTTGACCCGGGGCAAGTTATCTTCCCTTTCTCTGTTCAGTTTCCTCAGATCTAAATGGTGACAATGGGAGTACTTACTTCATCAGATTCTCTTCAGCAGCAAAAGAGTTAATACAGATAAAGCTCTTTGAACAGAACTTGGCACATTGTGAGTTCTTAAAAACAGAACTGTTTTTATTATAGGTAATAGAGCGATGTGGTAAAATAGAGTCTAAACAGACACAATCTAATGGGACCCTAAAATGGAAGGACTTTTGAGTCACCCATGCTGCACCATCCCCTTGCTGCTGGAACCATCCCAGAAGAGGACACTCCTGTGTTTGCTAGTGCAGATAGTTCAGAGGTCCCAACACCTGCTTAACTCATCCTTTCAATACTTTAGCCAACTCTGGATGATTCTTAT
>NW_012148463.1:134342-139427 GCF_000956105.1 Propithecus coquereli
GGCACCTGGATAACCACTGACCCCTGTATGAAAATCTGGATTTGAAGATGAATTTGGATAGACATGGTTCCTCAAGTCATGGGGGAGCCTCCATGTGCTGGCCAGGGGTATGGCTGGATACCCCTCTTGGGGCCCTCTGTTCTGGGAATAGCCACCCCTGCTATTCTATTCTTCCTCAAGCTAGAGCTCATGCCAATTTAACCTGCAGAATTTGGGATCAACCATGTAGTTCTCTGGGTTCATGGATAGAATATATCTCCCTTTCCCTTGACTAAATGGATCTATTCAAACGGCAGCTGATATATCCATTAATACCTTATACAAATTTGTCTAGCTTTACTTCTGGTGACTTTTTCAGTATTTTGTTGGATTTACCTTGGTGTACAATGTTCTTTCTTGCTGTACTGTATAGAGAGGGAAAAAAGTAGCGTTCTTCTCCCCACCACATAGATGTTTGGCGATGACTCTTTTTATTTGGGAGAGGGAGGGGCAAGAGGAGGAGATTTATGTAAACCTGTGACAAGGATGGGACACTTGGATTGAATATGTATTTCCTAATTGCAGCCTCAACCTTAAACTATATTTAGATCTCTAGGGCCATGCATCTTGAAAATTCAGCATTGTGCCACTATAGTAATGAATTTTTAAGTTTCTCCCATGCTGTTGTTATATATCAAGCTATTTGTTTGTGCCTAGGCATAAAGACTAAGCTGGTTGGCAATATAATGTGCTTATCGTCAATGGTAACCTCTTTAAAAAATCCAACAGCACAATATATTTCCTTACACACCCACATTTCCCAAGTATAAAAAGTATCACTGTGAGGGTTTAAATAACTATAACACTAACTGAGAGAATTACTCTACATTCTGATCTGCCCATAAAATGGTAAGAGGTTTTTATTTTTTTTTCCTCATATCTTAAGATGAATTACAGGATACACAGACTTCCAATGCTATCATTGGATTTATTTAAATGAGTTAGGCTTTGCTTACTAGGTGAGGAGTAATCATTACTATACAAAAATGGAATAAATTCTTTGATCCTGAATTAAATAATCTGTCATATTAACTCCACTGTTTAAGTTTACTGAAGCTTTTATAACCATGTATGCTCTGCTATATGAAGCTCCATTTATGCTTTCTTGAAGTTTTCCCTACCACAGGTGGCATCCACCCACTGATATGCTATCAGTTAACCATCCTGGTTAATTCTCTCTTTGTTCCCCATCCCTGGCGTCCCTGTGCAAATATGTGCCTGCCTTTTGTGTTGTATCAGCGCTCATCATCAGCTCCACTTCTCTCGTCTCCACCTCTAATCAGCCCCAGATCTGTGGTTCATATCACACAGCTCTCGTTAATACCCCCTTCCTCTTCTATGTCCCTGGTCGAGGCCCTCACCACTGCTGTCTCGGACTAAAACTGCCTTTGCCCTATTAACTGGTTTCTCTGCCCCAGTCTTGTTCCCTCCCATTTATTTTATGTAATATGACTAGAATAATCCTCCAAAAAGAAAAAAAAATCTATTAATGTCACTTCTCTCCCTGCTGAAGACACAGTCCAAATCTCCTACATGGTGTTCCAGCCACCACTGCCTCTCCCAGCTTTCTTTCTTATTTTGTCATAGCACTGCAGGTCCCTGCAGTCAACTCAGGGCTCCAGGTTTCGGAGTCTCACACACACTGTTCATGCTGCCTAAGATCCCCTTCCCACCTTTGTCTTCCTGGTGAGCATCTCTTCCTTCTTCGCAGCCCATTAAAGTTGACAGCGTCACCCCAATTCCACACTAAATAAGTAAATCCCTCCCTCCTTGCCATCGCCTGCATTCTTAATCATGTGTCTCTTGTGGCACTTAATCACTGTATTGTGATCATGAGTTAACACACCTGTTTGCTCACGAGACTGTGAACTCCTTAAGACTCGGTATTCTTAGTCATCTTTGTAATTCCAGAGCATAGCACAGAATTTGACAAAGTGTGTGCTTCATAAACACTTGTTGAATTGGTTTACTTCTCTTCTAAATGTTCTCCGTGTTATTGAACAGGTTCCTAGCAGACGATTAGAAGACTACATCTTGGGTATCTCTATAGTCTGTTCTTGTCTGATTAGCTCAATTAAGAGTACAGTGTTAATGAGGCCAAGTTCTTCAATTTCACTTCTCTGTGGGGCAGTTAAATTTGTACTTCAACTATCGGTAACCTCAACTAATTACCTGGTAACTATCACTGGTTCCAAGGGAAAGGAAGAGAGAGGATGATTAAGGTCAAAGAAAATCTATCTCAACTATTAGACAAATAGAATTAAATATATTCCTAATTTATGTTAAAAGCATGATTTCATACTTCAGTGTGAAATGAGTACCTCGTTTTGTCCACTGTACCTGCCCACGTGCACTGATGAGCTTGACTTAAAAGGTTCTCTGCTGCATTGGAGGCAGCAGAAGTACCACCTGATTGTCGGAGTTTTGCAATAAGAGCAATAATCGTCCATCACAGATCTTTAGGATTGTCAGCCTCTAAGACTCTCGTCTACCCACCTGCCTCTGTTTGTCTTCCAGGTGAGACCATGCGGATCGCCTCCTCCGAATTTGCTGATGACCCGTGCTCCTCGGTGAAGCGTGGCACCATGGTGCGGGCGGCAAGGGCTTTGCTCTCAGCTGTGACGCGCTTACTCATCTTGGCAGACATGGCAGATGTCATGAGGCTTTTATCACATCTGAAAATTGTACGTATGCAGAACCTATCAAAACTTGCTTTATGTGAGTGGCAAGCTTGACCTTGTATCTTACAGGTCTGAAATCTACTAGAGATGTTTCACTGACTGCCAAATCACTTGGTTATCCACCCATGTAGTACAAATCCCCAATTTTTCTATTACTAAAATTACATTCAATAATATATTTTAAAAGTTATATAAGGCTCATTTGAATTATGTTCCTTCCCTCAAAACTCAGAGTTTGGGTACACCCTTACTTCCTGAAGTACATAAATAAGCATTCTTTTAGGCTACAGAACCTGGTGTTAGTGCACCTGCCTTTGCTCTCTCTCAAGTTTCAGAGCAGTGTTGGTGCCTGTGATAATTTAGGCTAGAGCCAGCTCTTCTGGGAAGCTGACCACCTGTGCCCACCTTATATGGATCATGTGTTGAATGTATTTTGTTAGCTGTGCCAGCCTTGCTTTTCTGTAGGTATATGGACTTTGAGCCTATAGTCTGGTAATAACAAGGTGTCTATCCACACTCCCCGTGGCTAGAGTCAATCTTGTTGCACCAAGCCTGGCATCTAACATATATGGCTTGGGTCTCTGGGCACACACCTGCCCCACACCTGCCCCACTAACCCATAGAACCCCATTATATGTGCCTTTCTTGTCATGGTTCCTTTTAATTCTTTTGTTTCCTAATGGAAATGAAGCCCTGCCCTGGTCACAAATTTTGCTGGAATAGAGATCAAGGCAACTTCCCCAGTCCTTGACAGCTGGTCCTTTTTCTGCTTTCCTGTTTGCTGAATGGTATCTCTTTACAACCAGGATGGTTCAATTCTTTGAACAAAGATGATGTAACTTAATTGCTTAGGAATATGGCCTCTGCTTAGAGAATCCCTATTCCCATGCCCTCAGTGAAAGACGGTTTCTGGACAACTGGCACCAAGCCTGGACTGACCTCAGGGTCCTGAGATGATGAATTGTGAACCACATGCTTTCCTTTTTGGAGAACCAACCAGGTGTTGGCTTAGTCCCCTGGCCCTGGGCATTTCTGGCTTATCATGTTTCCTATCAACCAATTCTCAAGTTCTTATTTTCTTTGTCAGTGAAATGAAGCACGTGTGAAATGAAGCACGTTACGATGAGGGGACAGGTGACTTAGGAAATGAATAAAAGCCTCCTCTCGCCTGACTGTGGAGTGCAGATTTGTTCAGCAGAGGGGACATCTAGAAATTATCTGTATTATAATTATTGTCTGTCAAAAGGCCTTGGGTAGGATCTTTTACCCAAGCCGGCTCCAATAAAGTGTCCAAGATCTCCAAGTTATGTATAAATTCTGCAATGTTATGAAAGCCTTCACACCCCAACACCTGCAGCCTGGGCTCTGAGGGCACACACCGAAAAGGGAGGTGCATCTCTTCATGGTTTCTGCACAGCTCCCCGAGGAGCCATAACACAGGACACAAGCTACACGGGAGTCTGTTCTTAGGTTTGTTCCGGGACTAGGCACTCAAAAACCAGGAATGGCTCTTGCACACTGGATGAGGTGAGCAATTTGATGAGACACTTTACCTATTTTAAATATTGAGGGGCAGTGTAATAACACGATTAACTGTTGAGCTGCTGGAGTCAGACTAACTGGGCTTAACCTCAGTTTGGCGTCCACTTGCCAGCTGCGTCAGAACCTACCATGTCACCTCCTTACGTCTCAGATCCCTCATCTGCTAAAATGGGGCTAATGGAGGCACAGCCCTCAGGGTTGTGGGGAGGTCTGAATGGGGGAAACTAGTATCCCAGAATCTGGCGCAGAGTGAGCGTCCGGTCAGTGGCGGCCACATAGCGCTTTTACAATCACCGGAGCCACTTGCGGGCCGCGGTGCCCGGTGTCCTTCTTCCAGCCCCACCTCTTCTGTGCATCTTTTAGACCACAAATAACTTCGTCTTCAAGCGTGCTGGAGAAAAGGATTTGCTATCTTTCCCTTACAGCCTACATAGTCTTCAAAAGCAACATTTTTAGAAAAGTCTTTCCTGAGATGGACTTTCTTCCTTTAGCCCAGAACGGAGAGAACAGAACTGAACCTCAAGAAATCAACTTGACGTCTCACATGCAATTATTCTCCCCCATGCTGGGGAAGGCCCCGCTCAGTGACACTTAGAAGGTGATGACAGACTGGATCCCTGCCCGAATGGCCCACACCCGGAGGGTGGGATACATCCGGGCCTGGGACGCCCGTCTAGCCCCAGCGCCACCTGCAAACTTGCCTCTCTCCCCGCCTGTTTTGACCAGGGCTGTCAGCTGATCCCACCCCCGCGGGCTGATGTGATGTGGAGTCAATTGCATTCTCTTCTCCACACAGCAGATTAAGGGAAGTTAAAAAAAAAAA
>NW_012148463.1:139477-177929 GCF_000956105.1 Propithecus coquereli
GGGTAGACTAGGAATCAGAGCAAGCATTGATTTAAAAGCCAACCACCATTTTTTTTATATATTCTATCTTCAAATCATAAGTATTTTTATTAAGCAAATGTTTTCTTGCTTCTAAGCAAGAAACACAAGGAGTGAAATTAACAAAAAAACATGCTTCCAAACCTGTAGCCAGGAGTTCACCAACTAGACTTACTGCACTGGGAGGGACAGAGGTGATAGTGATGGTAGTGATATCAATGATAACAATATTACCCTTTATGGGTGAGGACTTGTGTTGGCTGCTCTGAATGCATCATCTCTAATTTTAACTCCCATGACAATTTGTAAGGCGGCTCTTATTATTTTCACCCCCATTTTATAGTTGAAGGAACTGAAACACAAAGGCTATTCTCCAGCTCACATATTTGGTAATAGTTGAGGTGGAGTCAGGGTCTGAACCTGGGTCTTTGGGACTTTAAATGTTTATTCTGTCTTAAACCATGAGTTAATATATGTAAAGGTTTTAGAGCAATACTTATATAATAAGCCTTTATAGACAAGTACTATATACATATTTTATTTGTACTATGTACATGTTATTTTCCCTTGGTCACTTATTTGGTGATGTTAATTTTTTTTTCTTTCCAGCAGGTAGTAGTGGCTTGAAGAGATTAAAGGCTTTACCATAGAAACACCACTCTGACTTAGATCTATAGTCAAGTACATGAGATTGAACAAAAATGTATCTGAAAGAAACAAGCAGATCTTGTTTCTTTCTTTTTGAAGTACCCTCTCTTCAATGCCCCATTCCTTCTCCTACGCATGCATGTTATTTCTTAGCTAAATATTTTAGTCTTATAGAAAATTCATTTCCCTAGGAAAGTAACTAATTTTATCCTGATAAACTTGCTTAGCATTTTGTAATATAGATTTCCATTTTAATTCAGTAATCCTAAAACTGCAGGGATGTAAGACACATTAAAGTTACAGCTGATTTTAGGTTGCCTTTCACTGAAATCTTTAACAATGTGAAATCATTTGTATTTGTTTAAAATGAGCTCTTGGCTTTAATTTACATTGAATGAAACTATCTTATATTTATCTTAGTATAATCTCAGAATTTAGCATGAGTTTTCCGTTTGCAGAATCACATTTTCTAAAATGGATCAGTCTCTCTCTCTCTCTCTCTCTCTCTCTCTCATGGATATCCGCTGAGCCACTTCTAGGGGTGCCTACTGTGGGCACCAGGTTGATCAGCTCCACCTAGGGCCTCTACACTGACACCTGACACCCACTGGCTTTAAACAGTATTCGGCACCTGGATAACCACTGACCCCTGTATGAAAATCTGGATTTGAAGATGAATTTGGATAGACATGGTTCCTCAAGTCATGGGGGAGCCTCCATGTGCTGGCCAGGGGTATGGCTGGATTCCCCTCTTGGGGCCCTCTGTTCTGGGAATAGCCACCCCTGCTATTCTATTCTTCCTCAAGCTAGAGCTCATGCCAATTTAACCTGCAGAATTTGGGATCAACCATGTAGTTCTCTGGGTTCATGGATAGAATATATCTCCCTTTCCCTTGACTAAATGGATCTATTCAAACGGCAGCTGATATATCCATTAATACCTTATACAAATTTGTCTAGCTTTACTTCTGGTGACTTTTTCAGTATTTTGTTGGATTTACCTTGGTGTACAATGTTCTTTCTTGCTGTACTGTATAGAGAGGGAAAAAAGTAGCGTTCTTCTCCCCACCACATAGATGTTTGGCGATGACTCTTTTTATTTGGGAGAGGGAGGGGCAAGAGGAGGAGATTTATGTAAACCTGTGACAAGGATGGGACACTTGGATTGAATATGTATTTCCTAATTGCAGCCTCAACCTTAAACTATATTTAGATCTCTAGGGCCATACATCTTGAAAATTCAGCATTGTGCCACTATAGTAATGAATTTTTAAGTTTCTCCCATGCTGTTGTTATATATCAAGCTATTTGTTTGTGCCTAGGCATAAAGACTAAGCTGGTTGGCAATATAATGTGCTTATCGTCAATGGTAACCTCTTTAAAAAATCCAACAGCACAATATATTTCCTTACACACCCACATTTCCCAAGTATAAAAAGTATCACTGTGAGGGTTTAAATAACTATAACACTAACTGAGAGAATTACTCTACATTCTGATCTGCCCATAAAATGGTAAGAGGTTTTTATTTTTTTTTCCTCATATCTTAAGATGAATTACAGGATGCACAGACTTCCAATGCTATCATTGGATTTATTTAAATGAGTTAGGCTTTGCTTACTAGGTGAGGAGTAATCATTACTATACAAAAATGGAATAAATTCTTTGATCCTGAATTAAATAATCTGTCATATTAACTCCACTGTTTAAGTTTACTGAAGCTTTTATAACCATGTATGCTCTGCTATATGAAGCTCCATTTATGCTTTCTTGAAGTTTTCCCTCCCACAGGTGGCATCCACCCACTGATATGCTATCAGTTAACCATCCTGGTTAATTCTCTCTTTGTTCCCCATCCCTGGCGTCCCTGTGCAAATATGTGCCTGCCTTTTGTGTTGTATCAGCGCTCATCATCAGCTCCACTTCTCTCGTCTCCACCTCTAATCAGCCCCAGATCTGTGGTTCATATCACACAGCTCTCGTTAATACCCCCTTCCTCTTCTATGTCCCTGGTCGAGGCCCTCACCACTGCTGTCTCGGACTAAAACTGCCTTTGCCCTATTAACTGGTTTCTCTGCCCCAGTCTTGTTCCCTCCCATTTATTTTATGTAATATGACTAGAATAATCCTCCAAAAAGAAAAAAAAATCTATTAATGTCACTTCTCTCCCTGCTGAAGACACAGTCCAAATCTCCTACATGGTGTTCCAGCCACCACTGCCTCTCCCAGCTTTCTTTCTCATTTTGTCATAGCACTGCAGGTCCCTGCAGTCAACTCAGGGCTCCAGGTTTCGGAGTCTCACACACACTGTTCATGCTGCCTAAGATCCCCTTCCCACCTTTGTCTTCCTGGTGAGCATCTCTTCCTTCTTCGCAGCCCATTAAAGTTGACAGCGTCACGCCAATTCCACACTAAATAAGTAAATCCCTCCCTCCTTGCCATCGCCTGCATTCTTAATCATGTGTCTCTTGTGGCACTTAATCACTGTATTGTGATCATGAGTTAACACACCTGTTTGCTCACGAGACTGTGAACTCCTTAAGACTCGGTATTCTTAGTCATCTTTGTAATTCCAGAGCATAGCACAGAATTTGACAAAGTGTGTGCTTCATAAACACTTGTTGAATTGGTTTACTTCTCTTCTAAATGTTTTCCGTGTTATTGAACAGGTTCCTAGCAGACGATTAGAAGACTACATCTTGGGTATCTCTACAGTCTGTTCTTGTCTGATTAGCTCAATTAAGAGTACAGTGTTAATGAGGCCAAGTTCTTCAATTTCACTTCTCTGTGGGGCAGTTAAATTTGTACTTCAACTATCGGTAACCTCAACTAATTACCTGGTAACTATCACTGGTTCCAAGGGAAAGGAAGAGAGAGGATGATTAAGGTCAAAGAAAATCTATCTCAACTATTAGACAAATAGAATTAAATATATTCCTAATTTATGTTAAAAGCATGATTTCATACTTCAGTGTGAAATGAGTACCTCGTTTTGTCCACTGTACCTGCCCACGTGCACTGATGAGCTTGACTTAAAAGGTTCTCTGCTGCATTGGAGGCAGCAGAAGTACCACCTGATTGTCGGAGTTTTGCAATAAGAGCAATAATCGTCCATCACAGATCTTTAGGATTGTCAGCCTCTAAGACTCTCGTCTACCCACCTGCCTCTGTTTGTCTTCCAGGTGAGACCATGCGGATCGCCTCCTCCGAATTTGCTGATGACCCGTGCTCCTCGGTGAAGCGTGGCACCATGGTGCGGGCGGCAAGGGCTTTGCTCTCAGCTGTGACGCGCTTACTCATCTTGGCAGACATGGCAGATGTCATGAGGCTTTTATCACATCTGAAAATTGTACGTATGCAGAACCTATCAAAACTTGCTTTATGTGAGTGGCAAGCTTGACCTTGTATCTTACAGGTCTGAAATCTACTAGAGATGTTTCACTGACTGCCAAATCACTTGGTTATCCACCCATGTAGTACAAATCCCCAATTTTTCTATTACTAAAATTACATTCAATAATATATTTTAAAAGTTATATAAGGCTCATTTGAATTATGTTCCTTCCCTCAAAACTCAGAGTTTGGGTACACCCTTACTTCCTGAAGTACATAAATAAGCATTCTTTTAGGCTACAGAACCTGGTGTTAGTGCACCTGCCTTTGCTCTCTCTCAAGTTTCAGAGCAGTGTTGGTGCCTGTGATAATTTAGGCTAGAGCCAGCTCTTCTGGGAAGCTGACCACCTGTGCCCACCTTATATGGATCATGTGTTGAATGTATTTTGTTAGCTGTGCCAGCCTTGCTTTTCTGTAGGTATATGGACTTTGAGCCTATAGTCTGGTAATAACAAGGTGTCTATCCACACTCCCCGTGGCTAGAGTCAATCTTGTTGCACCAAGCCTGGCATCTAACATATATGGCTTGGGTCTCTGGGCACACACCTGCCCCACACCTGCCCCACTAACCCATAGAACCCCATTATATGTGCCTTTCTTGTCATGGTTCCTTTTAATTCTTTTGTTTCCTAATGGAAATGAAGCCCTGCCCTGGTCACAAATTTTGCTGGAATAGAGATCAAGGCAACTTCCCCAGTCCTTGACAGCTGGTCCTTTTTCTGCTTTCCTGTTTGCTGAATGGTATCTCTTTACAACCAGGATGGTTCAATTCTTTGAACAAAGATGATGTAACTTAATTGCTTAGGAATATGGCCTCTGCTTAGAGAATCCCTATCCCATGCCCTCAGTGAAAGACGGTTTCTGGACAACTGGCACCAAGCCTGGACTGACCTCAGGGTCCTGAGATGATGAATTGTGAACCACATGCTTTCCTTTTTGGAGAACCAACCAGGTGTTGGCTTAGTCCCCTGGCCCTGGGCATTTCTGGCTTATCATGTTTCCTATCAACCAATTCTCAAGTTCTTATTTTCTTTGTCAGTGAAATGAAGCACGTGTGAAATGAAGCACCTTACGATGAGGGGACAGGTGACTTAGGAAATGAATAAAAGCCTCCTCTTGCCTGACTGTGGAGCGCAGATTTGTTCAGCAGAGGGGACATCTAGAATTATCTGTATTATAATTATTGTCTGTCAAAAGGCCTTGGGTAGGATCTTTTACCCAAGCCGGCTCCAATAAAGTGTCCAAGATCTCCAAGTTATGTATAAATTCTGCAATGTTATGAAAGCCTTCACACCCCAACACCTGCAGCCTGGGCTCTGAGGGCACACACCGAAAAGGGAGGTGCATCTCTTCATGGTTTCTGCACAGCTCCCCGAGGAGCCATAACACAGGACACAAGCTACACGGGAGTCTGTTCTTAGGTTTGTTCCGGGACTAGGCACTCAAAAACCAGGAATGGCTCTTGCACACTGGATGAGGTGAGCAATTTGATGAGACACTTTACCTATTTTAAATATTGAGGGGCAGTGTAATAACACGATTAACTGTTGAGCTGCTGGAGTCAGACTAACTGGGCTTAACCTCAGTTTGGCGTCCACTTGCCAGCTGCGTCAGAACCTACCATGTCACCTCCTTACGTCTCAGATCCCTCATCTGCTAAAATGGGGCTAATGGAGGCACAGCCCTCAGGGTTGTGGGGAGGTCTGAATGGGGGAAACTAGTATCCCAGAATCTGGCGCAGAGTGAGCGTCTGGTCAGTGGCGGCCACATAGCGCTTTTACAATCACCGGAGCCACTTGCGGGCCGCGGTGCCCGGTGTCCTTCTTCCAGCCCCACCTCTTCTGTGCATCTTTTAGACCACAAATAACTTCGTCTTCAAGCGTGCTGGAGAAAAGGATTTGCTATCTTTCCCTTACAGCCTACATAGTCTTCAAAAGCAACATTTTTAGAAAAGTCTTTCCTGAGATGGACTTTCTTCCTTTAGCCCAGAACGGAGAGAACAGAACTGAACCTCAAGAAATCAACTTGACGTCTCACATGCAATTATTCTCCCCCATGCTGGGGAAGGCCCCTCTCAGTGACACTTAGAAGGTGATGACAGACTGGATCCCTGCCCGAATGGCCCACACCCGGAGGGTGGGGTACATCCGGGCCTGGGACGCCCGTCTAGCCCCAGCGCCACCTGCAAACTTGCCTCTCTCCCCGCCTGTTTTGACCAGGGCTGTCAGCTGATCCCACCCCCGCGGGCTGATGTGATGTGGAGTCAATTGCATTCTCTTCTCCACACAGCAGATTAAGGGAAGTTAAAAAAAAAAAAAAGATTTAGCACAAAATCATGAAAAGGTCAACCCAGCAATATCAAGTAGTCCTGTCAGACTGTCAGTAGTAAAATTAAAATGATTGTAGACTAAATAACACATTTGTTCTATTTAGAGTGCAGCGGCTGCAGCGGACTGCAGTGGTAGAATGTTGCCATCTTGTGGAACAAGTGAGGAACTACAATTTCTGGTGTCGTCACTGAATTACTCAGGTTGTGGTCTGTGTCACACTTTGGATTCGGATCAGTCAGGGTTCCATCTTATGGGGCTATTACCCACCTCCGTAAAAAAAAGACAAGATGTCAACAATTCATTACTAATAACATAGTACATAATTCTACCCAGTAGTATGATAGTTTTTGCCTGTAGAAGCACATCCTTTCATGAATGATAAGTAATGTATTGTTTGCAAACATTTATTTGTTTGTTTGGTTTTTTTTAAAACTCAGGATGAAGAACATAACAAATATCTTTACATGTTTTGATGGAGCAAGTTAGGAAATATCTACACCTTTCTCAAGGGTTTTTCTAAATAATAAATTTCTTTACTATTTGGATGATTAAATATAGATTTTTTTAAAAAGTGACAGGTGCTTTCTAATAAGAGTAAAGTTGTGACTCTGATTTCTGTTGGTTTAGATTAAGTAATACCGTACAAGGAGTCCTACAGCTTTTTGCTACGTTGACTGCTGCATAGCTATTTTGCCTTTAAGCAGTACACATAGTATTTTACTTTTTATCTTTTAGGCCACATGTCAAATTTTTATTGGCGTTCCTTCCAGACATTAATTTTCCTCATCTCTGACTAACTTGCAGGAACATAGAGGGAATTACATCTTTTATCAGAAACTTATATTCATGTTTTCCATCAATAGTTTACCAGCTCAATGAAGGATAATCAATTTATTTTCCTAAAACATCCACCTTCACCCTCTGCCACACACCTCTGTGCAATTGTTGGCAAATTGAGTAACGGTGAGTAAATATCATTTGGAATCTAAAAATGAGTGAAGAATCAGGAGCCCTGCAGAGATCTTGTGGTTTGGCACTTGTGTATGTCTTTGCATTCTGCTACCTTACAGTTATATTTGGAAACTTAAATTTATATGGCTACCGAGGAGTCTTTCTCATATAATATATGCATACTTTAGTTGTCTGAATTATGCTACTTGCTCTATCACGCAAGTGTTTGTGTGTACTTTAACATTTTCTTCTTTTGAGTATTTTGTGTTAAAGATTCATATGACTGCAAAAGGTTTTTACTGCTGCTGTGGTTTTAGGTTCAGGAGAATAGTGATGGAACAGTGGGTGACATATAGTTCCAAAGCCAAGTTAGCACCCAAGTGGGAATTTGATGTTCCTGAGAAAAGCTAAAGTAATCATCTGTACATCAGACATCATTAAAAATACTGAATTATAATCAGTTTTATTGTTGAAGTTGCTGGTGATGGATTTCCTAGCCAGAAACTTGAAATATCCTGTAATCAGTTGACATTGTCAGAGTGTTAGGTTGATATGTGGCACCCCAGAGTTTTAAAGGAATCTTGAATTTCAATCAGTGATCATGGAGAAGGATATTTATTTTCCCTAGGCTCTGAATTAATGTAATCAAATTATATTGTCAGTTATTAGCATGAGCAATAGCATTACACATAAACTCATGTAGACATGTGTATGTCAGAGAAAATCGCCATTTTTCTATCCTCGGGCTAGGTCCTGGTATAATGATGTTGTCCATTATCTGAGAATGTCTCTCTAGAAAATAGAACAGCAAAATAGAAAACAGCAACCCCTTAGTCAACTTCCCAGGAATTCAGATTTTCTTAGTGTCTACCAGAGGCCAAATCTAACACTATTGTCCCTTTGTTTGGGGCATTGATGAGACATGATGATCTTGACATTACCTACAGCTTTTTGTGATTTTGGCATCAAGTGGTCTTGTGCAACCTCAGTAGCTTATTATTTCTGTATAATTTACTGTTTAGTTCTGAAGTTCTAATGTGGCACTTGTGTTTGAATAACAACAGTCAGCTGGTATAACGTAGCCTTGTCTCTGATTATGAATATAGATAATGCGGCCCCAATTCTTAGCATATCTTTCTGTCAGAGCTGTCATGACGTTAGCTTCATGTAGCTCAATGGTTCGTAATTTATTTATTCAGTTATACTTTCAAGAAATATTTACTGAGTGCTTACTATAGACAAAACACCGTGTCAAGATATGTTACTTCAAGGATGAATAAGACTAGACTCCTGCCTTCAAAACCTTATGGGCCACTGGGGGAAACATTAGGAAAGAGTGCAGTGCATGTGGGAAAGTATGCATATTGCTATAGTCTCACTCAGAAGGAAAATATCATTAGGAAGCTTTCAGTTATAAATGATGTAATTCAACTCTGTGTTTTTTTTTTTTAAGGGAATATATTGGCTCACCAACTAAAAGTCCAGAAGCAATAGCTTCAGGCAAGGCTTGATCAAAGTGCAAAACTGTGACAAAGACCAGATTTCTCCCTCCTTTTCTTTACTGAGGTATTTGTTTGCTGATAGGCCCTTTCCTCATGGTCTCAAAATGGCTGCCAACCATTCTTAAGGTTACATGCTCCTAGAGTAAGGATAGCATGAAGAGGAAATTCTCTTCCCTGATAGCATAAACAAAAGTTTCACAGTCTTATTAGCCCCAATTGGCTTCTGAGTCATGTGCATATCTCTCAGTTAATTATTTGGAGGGGAAGAGAATATACTGATTTCTTATTTAACATAGTCAGGACTCCTCCTCTCCCTCCACCCCAAGCTGGGGATGGGATCAATTCAACCAAATTGTATTGTTGGGCAGTTCAGGATAATATGAGAAAGGATGATGTGGCTGGGAGAGGGAGGTCACAAGATCGGGTCTCATTGAGCTAAATGAGGTTTGTCTTTCCCTGAGCCCATCACCCGGCCTAGACTGAAAGGCTGAGTCACAAGTCCAAGCCTGAGGTGGGAGCTGAAAGTTGGGGGTCATTGGAAAGAGTTGGCACCACATAAGAGTTGGGGGATGTATCCTTCTGACTAATAGTGAGGACAAAACCACACAGGTAATTTAAACAGGGAAAGTGTAATATAAAGAATTCTTAACTCTAATAGCAGGTTGGAGTAAGGAGGGATTGGATCCTGAGAAGTAAGAGTATGGGAGTGGCAGCTGCTACCCCTGTGGATGGGATAGAGCACCCCAGGGAGGCCCCGCCCTACCAGGGCTGAGATCCAGATGGTGCTGGGGGGCACAGCCCTGAGCCACATGATGACAGAGGTGTCACGGAGGTGCCACATGATCAAATGAAACTTGCTGAAATCTGCCATTTGGTGTGTTGAGGTGTCACTGTGGAGGCATTCTGCTACAAAATTGCCCAAGGCGAGCACGTGGAGGGAAGGTGTTGGCCACCTGGTGCTGGAAGAGCTACCCCTGCTGCAGGAGCCTGTGGGGGGAGCACACCGGAACAGGAAACAAAGCCTTTCCTCCTGCAGTGTCTGTCTAGCACTCTCTACTGACAAAGCTTAACATTAGACCACCCGGAAAAGAAATAATATTTCAAGGGCCCAGCCATATTTCCACAGTGCAGGCAGAAAGGGTGAATTTGGATTTGATAACCTGTGCAGGGAGAGAGTGTGTTACTGAAGGAAAATAGGGTGTTGTTGCCATAAGAAGGGAGACGGATTCAGGTCGGAAAACAGACTTCAACTACAGAGAGCTTCGCAAACCAAGGAAAGAAAAAGGGCAAGAGATCAAGTGAGGAGTCTTGGAGCGTTCGATTCTGTTGCAGGAGTGTAGAGGGTAAGACAGAGAGAGGCAATAACACAGTTGGCCAGAGAGATTCAGGTTGTAGAGGGTCTTGGAAAAGATGATAATTAGTTTGTATTTTACCTATAGATTATGGGGAAGCCACCAAGTAGTACTAAGAGTTAGAATCAGATTTGTGATTTAGAAAAATAATTTTGGTAGCAGTGTGGAGGAATTAGAAGAGGGACAGATAAAGAGACCGTTGAAATTTTCCAGACCAATGAAAAGAATAAAAAGCTGACTAAGACAATGGCAGTGTGTATTGCAAAAAAGTAGATTTTAGAGATATTCAAGGTAAGTAGGCAGAGTGACTAGAACTGGGAGACTGATCACATGGGGCATGGCTCTTAGTCAGTATTCAAAATCTGCAGGTCAGTGTAATCTAAACCCAGCCTCCACCAGCTTTATAATCAAGGCAGCATAGTCCGTCGCGTGGGCTCCAGAGCAAGCTACCTAGGGTCAAAGCCAGGCTCCTGCACTCACCTGCTGAGATACCTCTGACAACTGTGTAACTCCTCTGCTCTGATCTCAGTCTCTACTCTTTAAAGTGGGAATAAGAAAACGATCAAATTCAAAGAGCTACTCTTTGGGTCTAAATAAGATATATGTAAACTATTTAGAACTGCAATATCCAACCCTGGTGCTGCAGACCGATACCAGTCCGTGGCCTGTTAGGAACCAGGGGGCGCAGCAGCAGGTGAGTGGCAGGCGAAGAAGCAAAGCTTCATCTGTGTTTACAGCCGCTCCCCATCCCTTGCATCACTGCATAAGCTCCGCCTCCTGTCAGATCAGCAGCGGCATTAGGTTCTCATAGGAGCGAGAACCCTAGTGTAAACTGCACATGCGAGGGGTCCAGGTTTCGAACTGCTTATGAGAATCTAATGCCTGATGATCTGCGGTGGAGCTAAGGCGGTGATGCTAGCACTGGGGAGTGGCTGCAAATACAGATTATCGTTAGCAGAGAGGTTTGACTGCACAATAAATGTAATGTGCTTGAATCATCCCCAAACCATCCTCTCATCCCCCAGTCTGTGGAAAAATTGTCTTCCATGAAGCCGGTCCTTGGTGCCAAAAAGATTAGGGACTGCTGATTTAGAACAATGTCTGGTATGTCATAAGTACTTGATGACACTGGCTGGTGTCATTTTTCTGGCACAAATTGAAAATAACTTTGGAAATATATCATAAACTGTATTACTGTGCTTTTTAAAACATGATACTTTAAGAATAAATTACACTAGCATTTAAGCATTCTTGCTTTCTGATGAAGTCACTTTTTTCTTCACTTGTTAATAAGCAAAGAAAATTTCATCAAGAAGGAGCCAGCTTATCAAGAAAAGAGAATATTTAATCAAGAAGGCCAACTATCTGTAGGAGGCAGAAAGAGAAAAGTGTGATAATGTTGAGACACCCATGATCAAACCAGAGTATATGGCTAAATAAGTACAGTAATTAGATGTAGGGTGTTACATTCATTCATTCATTCATTCACATGGCCAACTCCTATTTTCAAGATAGATGTTTTTAATTTAACTGTGACTGTGAAACCCCAGACCCTAACGAGAAAGTTCTTGTATAATTTATTTAATAGTTTCATCAGTGTCATTTAAAATCCAATCACCTGAGTATCAAGAACCCTGGAATGAAGTCAGTCTGTCCAAACAGAAATGATGATCATAAGAATAGCGATTTCTAGCATGGGTATGGTCGGCAAATGCTGACGAGGGAACCAGACCACACAGTGCGGGGCTGGGGGAGGGATCAGACTCCTCAGTCCAACACCACCCCACCCTTGTACGCCAGCCGGCCTCATTCCAGGTGCTTTGTAAATACAAGAATTGAATTCTCAGGCTACTGTTTTATACTGGAGTAAATAAGTGCAGTTTCAACTAGGAAAATTGGAGACTGATTGAAAGACTATCTCCAACAACTTGACACAGCTGTAGACTAAATAATAGTGGCAGACAGGCTTGCTTTAGGGGTGGGTGTGTGGGCTGTTTTGAAGAAGCCCATGAGAAGACTAAGATTTTAAAGGTTTTCAGTGACAAGCTCTGAAAATAATATCTAAACCCACTAATGAGGGAATAAATTGTAATGTCTTTTCTAGAAGTTTCAGTCTTTTCAGCTTTATCTACGCTGAAAATATTAAGGACAGGAACACCTGGTTCAGCAAAGAGTTCTTGCTTTGGTGTTCATAAGCCCAGCCTGTCTGTAGTGTCCAAGATCATGAGGGCATTTTTAACGGGGAAGGATATGACTGCTGCTCCAGAGAGGGCCCTTCGTGTCAGCTCACTGGGAATCATTTCTCAATCCAAGACGTAAGCGTCTTCCAAACCTCCCCCGTATCAAACAGCACCCTTCTCAGAGCCATCGTGATCAGCCTGCTGCCTGTATGCTCTCTGCGGCTTTCCTCCCACTTCTCCCAGGGCCCCTGTCACCTGCAGACATTCCAGGAGTAAGATGAAGACTTTCCTCTTCCAAATTATTTAGGAACTTTTTCCCCCTGAGGCAGATACTGTGGAGCAGGCCGGTTTCTCTATTTAAGGAGCTCCCAGTTCTTGCCAGGCACTTTGCTAAGCATTTGATATTTTGTATTTCTTATCTCATTTAATGCTTATAGCAACTTTGCACAGGGTGTAGACACTATTACCTTCATTTTATTAATGAAGACATTGAGGGTCAGAGAGGTTAAGTAGCTCGCCCCGGACCATAGAGCTAACCAATGCCATAGCTGGAGTTCGAACCCCGACCAATCTGACTCCATAATCCTCACACAGTCGGACTTGTGTCCCTCAGAGTGGGGCCCACACAAGTGTATTTTGGATAAAGCGTCCCAGGCTTTTCTCATGTATAAAAACTGTACTTTGCTCAGCTGGGAGCCCTGAACTCATGAATGGACAGTGAAGTTTGAGAGCAAGACATTTGTGTGGCTCACAAGAGTCAACTTCCTTTCCCCAGCTACCCAGAAAGAACAGAAAATCACTGGCTCTGTTCAAAAACAAAAACTTTATTTTATATTAATTTTGAGTTGTTAAAAGTGGTCACTGAACTTCTTTTTTCTTCCTTTTCCATGTTCCCTTCACCATTTGATCAATTTTCTTCCTATCTTTCTATCTCTCTATCTATCTATCCATACATGCATCTCCATCTCTCATCTATCTTTCTACTCGAAGGGTGTGCCCATAATCCAGACTTTGGTTCTATTCCCTCCATTTCTGTGAGATCTTGGACAGATTCTGAACCATGTTACTATATGAGAATTTTTGACTAGGTGACTTCTCAGATCCTACTAGATTCAAACTCTATATAAAACTAAGTTTACCTGTGCACAAACAGACCCCATCATTGGCATTCCTTTTCAAAAAGCACTTCATTGAATTATAAGTACAAATTCAAACTGGCATCAGGATTCTTCAGAGAAAACCAATGAGGAAATAAGTTATGTGTAACACAACAAAATAAATATTCCAAATTGGTCTGATTAACAACTGACAAGAAACTTGTTTTATATATGTTAGAAAACAAATTGAAGATTTAGCTCCCTCTGAGATAATTATTTTGCTCTTCCCTGGAACCAGTTTTTATGTCCTGAGAAAAGATTTACATCTCAAATAAGCAGCAGGAACAAATTAACTGCCAAGAACTTTCCTCTCAATGATGCTGTTGATAGCCAAGTTAAGATGATTATAAATCTATTAGAATGTAAGGCATTACTGATTGGTTGTTTTAAAGATCTGAGGTACAAGATTCTCATTAAACTATGAAAATGTTTTAAATGTGCCATTCCATACCATAAAATGTAATTTGACTTGAGTGCCTAAAAATCCTCCTAACATACACCTTGAACATTATTAGAGCCTGAATAGGAATTGGAAGTGACTGATATTGAGGAGTTACATCATCATTTTATAGTTTTATAATTAGGAAGAAAAAAAAGGTACAGAATTTCCACAGAAGATGAGGCTGGAAACTTAACTGTCGTGGCATCTAGATTGATGCCCCGCCACCATCATTCCAAATAACTTCCCTTGCTTGCTACAACTCTTTTCTTACTAAAATGCGTTAGCCTATTTGGTAAATTGAATGGTATTTTATCTGTGGGATAAAAGGCTTGATGACATTCATTATCACTGATTTAGATACACTATTCTCTTCCTCCACTCAGTGAAACTTGATTAGGAAGTTGTATTAGCCACCTTTGTGACTGTGTCAAGCTTACACAAAGCGGCATCTCTGCAGTTCAGATGTGAGTTAGTCTATGGTTATTTTCAGTCATTTTAGTAGTCATTTGTATTTCCGAATTGTCAATGAACTGTCTATATATTGTCTTTTAATTTACCTGAAACCACAAGAGCCCATCTGAATTCTGCCCAAATATTCCCTGCAATTCTCATTATTCTTTCAAAGCTGCCTTCTCTCTCCTTTCCTCCTGCCTCTCTGGGCAGCCTGTGCTAGTTGGGGGCCTCTCTACCAGACCCCCTTGATGTTCAAGAATATTCGATTTTGCAAATATGTAACTGCCTTGTGCATGATTCACTCGGGACTGTGTTCTTGGCTACTTCTATTGGTGAAATTATTTCTACAAAGATGCTGCTTGAATGAAAATGACTTAGTAGATTACTCCACCATGGTATCGTAATTTTAGTTTTAATTGAATCCACAGATATTATAAACACAAAGGTTTACTAATTGTGGAAATTTTCACATCATATTAAAGTTAAGATCATTTTGGAGGGGAGGAAACTTTAATACCTCTCAAATATTTGAATCATTTATAAAACGATTTTGGTGAAATTCACAATTCAGATTGAATGCCACTTTGGAAAGTTCAGTGGTTTTCATGGATTTGGAAGCACAGCACATCACTAGGGCAGTGTGTTTGCTGTCATTTTGTCCCACATTCCACAACAATTGATATCAACTTCAAGTGGTAATGAAAATTCAAATACTTGCTTCTAGGGGCTCAATATTTCCTCTTTCCATTGGATGGCAAGGCGTAAACTCAGCTTAAAATTATGACCCATTAAGCCCCAGATTTAGAGATGTCAAAATTGGTGGCAGATTCAAGCTGTCCCAAATTTACAGCAGCTCAGGAGTTTCTCCCATTTTTATTTGTGAACCACTTCCTCCTGTGAAGATTTCTAGAATTCGTTCTAAAATTTCATATTAATATTTTTTCTTAAATATATTTTCTTAGTGTGTCTACTTAAATTAGAAGTCTACATTCCTTATCAAAATCATAATTCAATAAAATACAATAAACAGGATTTTTGTGTGCTCTAAGAGTTCAGCAATTATTGTCCTTTATATACAAAATATTCCGTAAATCTTGAACCAATGTTTAATCTGACTATAAATGATTATTAGGAGTACTTTTCTCCCATTATTTAAATGTTAAATAATAATGTTTTGTGGCTTTTTTTTCTTACAGATTACCATCTCTAATATGTTTAATCATACTTCAATACTATCCACTGACAAATACGTTATTTTTTATCACTTCAGGTGGAGGAGGCCCTGGAGGCTGTCAAAAATGCTACCAATGAGCAAGACCTAGCAAACCGCTTTAAAGAGTTTGGAAAAGAGATGGTGAAACTTAACTATGTAGCAGCAAGAAGACAACAGGTGGGAAAGATTTTGGAAATGCTAGGGAAGAAAATGGATGAGTTTAAAGAACCTTGTAGCTTTGTAGGCCTGAACAATGGATCAACTGCATCTGCTTGCTATCAAATGCTCTAAGAACCTGTGATCACAAAGACTGTTTCTTGCTGGGACAAGTTGTGATGCCACGGTGGGCCCTGGGGTACCCTCTAGCCCCTGCCTATCCTAGGCCACAGACCACCTGCTTCATTGGTGGGAACTGCCCTGCTAGCCCCACCACACTCCAACCTTCTGTCTGTTGTAGAAACAACTCCCAGATCAAATCAAAAAATTAAACTCTGGAGTGGTGCTGTGGTCACTCTCTGGATGTCATGCTTTGCCCTCACTGTTTAGCTCCCAGCCCTGTGGACACCACCACACATATGCACACTCAGGATACGCAGCAAGTGGAGTGAAAGTTTTATGAAGGAGAGGACAGAAACATGAACAGAATGAGAGGAGAGGCAGAGAGAGAGCTGGCGAGCACTGGGGAGAGGGGTGAAAGGAGGGAAGGAGGGAGGAAGGGGAAGGAAGAACACAGGTGCGCGTGAGACCCTCTGGTGGTGTGTGACCTGGGATCCCCTCTGCCTCCCCTTTGGCTAGAGATAGCACCCTCACCCTTAGCCAGCTCTGTTTGCTCATTAGGTACCATGAGAATTTCGTTCCTTAAGAGTAAGTTCTTCTTTCTTCCTAGAAAATGTATCTCCAAATGAGGAAGGGTCTGTTAAAATTCTTTCACCCACCCTCTTGACCACTCCCAGAATTCTTCAACATTTTGGACAATTCTCAGCTTCTGAGTTTCTCTATGACCAACTGGAAAGTGCCATTCCACAAATATTTGTTGAGTGTTCACTCTGTGCCATGCTCAAGTGATGCTGGGATTGCAAACTTGACTAAGGTCTAAGTTCTTTATGTGACAGGCACATAAACATAATTTTAGTTTATGTGATTTTTAAAAATTTTTTTTTATCAGCAGAATTCTTTGTTCAGAATGAGTCATATATGGTAGCCAAATGTAATATGGGTAGGAGCAAATTTACTCTAAAGAGAGAGGGAGAGAGAGCACCCAGGAGGCTGCTGGTGCAAGCCCCAGAGTCCAAAGGCTGACGAACCTGGAGTTCCAGTTTCTAAGGGGAGGAAGAGAAAGATGCCCTGCTCCAGAAGAGAGAGAAAGAATTTGCCCTTCATTTGCCTTTTTGTTTTATCCGGGTCCCCAGCCAATTGGTTGGCACTTGAGGGCAGAGCTTTTGCACTCAATCCCCTGACTCACAGGCCGCCTCCTCTGAATACCCTCCTGGACACACCCAGAAGCAATGCTTCCCCAGCTATGTATGCATCCCTCGACTCAGCCAGAGTGACACCTAAAAGTAATGAGCACAGATATGTTGATTTTGACATGCTTGTAAGATATCCACATCGAAATGTCAAATAGAAGACAAGTGTTACCTGGAGGTGGAAACACAGGTCACCAGCATGGAGCTAAAATTAAAAGCCATGAGAATATATGAGATGTCATGTGAAAATATCCATAAATATTATTTATTTTTATTTTATTACTACCTGGTTTTTAATTAATTGTTAATTCAGACTCCTTAGAGAAAATTTTAAAAAACAGTAGAAGAGAAATAAGGGGTGGGGGGGACTCATACAACACTCTACCACCCACATAAAAAAGGTACTGAAATTTTGGTATATTGTCTTTAAGTCATTTATCTTCACATTTGAACACATTTATAATCATACTGTACATACAAGTATGCATACTGTGTTCTTCTTTTTCATTTATCTTATAAATATTATCCATGCTATTACTTTTTGGAAAGTATAATCATTTTAATAACCACGTAAATAGTCCATCGAATGAATGTTTTGGTAGTTTATTTAACCAGTTCCTCATACTTCAACATTTAGATTTTTTTCCAGTCCTTTTCTTATGATTGAAGAATGTTTCTTCAGATATCTTTATGGAGAGAATTTCCCACCCCCGTATTTCACTTTCATAATTTATTTTTATTTTTATTTTTTTAGCATACATACCCAGGAACATGATTTCTAGTCCAGGTGTTTGGAGGTTAATAAGGCCCTTCACGACTATTTAGGAGAAACCTATCTCCTATGCCCAGATCATTGTCTTGCATAGAGAACACAGTTAGATGTTTGTTACCTATGTTTTCATCTCTAGGGCTCAAATTAAAAAATATCAATTTATAAATTGTGTTGGCTGGGATAAATCTTTTAGTGCTTAAGCAAAGGAGAATAGATGGTTCAGTTAATTGTTTATCATTTATTGTCAATTTGTCTTGACAATCCTAGATAGCAAATATAATGTACTTGTCTGGGAATTATTTTGACCAACAAAAGGGAAGATGGAATTCATCATTGCCAGGTCATCTACCTATCCTACACCAAATGAGCAAATAGGGAGAGAACCTCCGTGGTTCAAATATGCTTTACTGATGTTTTAAAGCTAGAAGAATATTCTCCTAGAGATGCTCAGCTAGCGGTCCTACATAGTTCTCGGAGAGCAGCACTGCCTTTAAAATTTCCAAAAATGGTGCCAACATTTTTCTTAACAGTATTCTTTCAGTCTGAAAATAAAGAGACTCCCTAGTGGTATTATTTAATATCCAAAATGAGGATAACAAATCATCTTTAGCCTATTATATTCTATTCTCTAAACTCAGTGGTGAGCTGCCAGTAGAGGCAGTTAAAAAAATCCTATTCTGAAAATTGTAATGAAGTGATGTTGATGTGCTGAGCAGAAATCAGAAGTTTGGTTTCCCACATTGGTAATTATAATTGAATATGGAAGCAAATGGCCTCAGAAGGCTGAAGTTCAAGTTTTCCATCTGTTGCTAACTAACTCTGTGATCCATGCAATCCACTTACCTAATTGGTGGCCCGGTTTTTGCATTTTTTCAGCAATACTTATTGAATGTCTCTTATGAGCCAGACGTTGTGCTAATGACTAAACAGCCACTGAACAAGATAGACGTGGATCCCTGCTGTCAATAGAGATACAGTATAGAAAGGAAATATATGCTTAAATACGTCAGTACAATAAAGTATGAGTGTTAATGATAGGAGAGGAACAGTGTCTTACAGGAACAGATGGAAGGAGACGTAGCTTAAAGAGTTGGGTAGAGGACCTACCAGGTAAGTGGAGCTCTGTCAGATCCAAGGGTAGGGCGGAGAAGGAAAGCTCAGACATTTCACATAGAAAGAACAATATACGTAAAGTCCTGGCAGCTAGAAACAGCACAAGGGATGGTTTCTAGAGTTCCACGTGTCTAGGAGTCTGTAACTCTAAGTTCTTAAGTTCTGTAGTGAACACTTCCATGCAAACGTCATGCACATGACAGGTTTCACGTGTTGTGCACACAGGAGCTGAAGGACCCTCACTGTAGGGACGAGATGGCAGCCGCCCGAGGGGCTCTGAAGAAGAACGCCACAATGCTGTACACGGCCTCCCAAGCATTTCTCCGCCATCCAGATGTTGCTGCCACAAGAGCCAACCGAGATTATGTGTTCAAACAAGTGCAGGAGGCCATTGCTGGCATCTCCAATGCTGCTCAAGCTACCTCGCCCACTGATGAAGCCAAAGGCCACACGGGCATCGGCGAGCTGGCTGCGGCTCTGAATGAGTTTGATGTAAGTATCTGGGTCAGGTACATGGTGGGGTGTGCGCTGGCATTGAAAAATATGTATTGGAGATGAAGGGCCACCAAAATAGTATACATTGTTTCTTCTCTTTTGGAGGCTTTTGATAGTGTAGATAAACCATAAAATGTATTTGTTATTAGTAATCTAAAATATTGGCAGAGTCAATAATTACTTGTCTATAAAGAAACTAACAACTAGGTTTAAGAGTATCTAATCCCTTCCAGGTCGATAGGATAGCCCACAGGCTATTTCAGGGACAGTTCATCATTTGGGTGATCATCTTTATGACTAAAGGGACAAATGTTACGGGCAGCCTGGGTGTAGCTTGCCTCTATGTTGTGCCTGGGTGAAGAACTGCCTTCAATTTCTTCATTTTAAATCAGTGACAAATTCCATTGCACTCTGATGTCACACAGAATCCTGGTCTGCCTAGGAATGGCCTCTCTGGGGAGTGCCTGTGTTAGTCCCATGAAAGACCCACATTCTTCACTTGCTGTTTCTGGAGGTGTGTCCTGACGAGGGAAGCAGTTGGAGATCGCTCACTGTGCCTGGGCCACATTCAGGGCATCAAAGTGGCAAGGTTGTACGTTGTCTGCACCGCAGGGTGACAGCCTTCACTTCCCCTGGGTCAGGATATGGGCCCGCCTGGGAGAAGGTGGAATTTATTTATCTTGTGAGAGCCTACAAAGGTTTATAAATAAGTTTAGACGCTTTATTTATAAATAAGTTTGTAAATAAGTTTATAAATAAAGTAGGTGCTTGCTAGGGTTATATTTTCCTGCAGGGGAGACGAGGGAAGAATAATGCACCAAATACCGCTTATAAGTGATTTAAGTGATAAAACACAGTGTTACAGGAATTCATAGGAGACAAATAGGTTACTTAATGGCTGTGGAGAGAGATGATGAGCTTGCTTTTAGATATGTTGACGCAAATTTTCGGCAAGAAATGGCAGCTACTCCTGGAAGAAAGGATCAGGAGCAAAGCAATGGTTGTTCAAGGCATGGAGATGGATGATGTAATTGAGGAATAATTGTAATACTTTATCTTCAGACAGTTCTTTGCATTTTTTTACAGGAGACTCTCCTCTTTCCCTTATTTTTACAGTCAGTTAAAATATTTGTATATTGAACGTTAACGGTATTCTATGTCCTAAGGTTTTTTTGTAAGGATTAAATATGATAATAAATTTAAAGCATTTACCATGGAAATTGGAACTTAATAATATGTGATTATATTCACAAAATTTCACTGAAAACTCATGGAAAATGATGAGAGGATTCAAAATAATGTTTATTTTAGATAAAATAAACATACCAAAGTCACTAGATTTCCACAATGCAAAATGAAATAGAATAATAAGAAAAGTGATACTATTCATAAAATAAACAATAAAAATTATTTGTTAGCTTTATTTTATTATTTAATTTAATTTCCTTATGTATGCTAGAAATAAGTCTGATGTGGATGTGAAGGACCTAAAAAAGAAAATTATATTACCTTACTGAGGGACAAGTTTAACTCTTCTTCCCTGGGAAGAAGAATTATTGAGGAGAATTATTGGTAGGAGAATTATCAATTTTTATAATGCTGAGGCAATCATACTCTAAGAAGTTTGTTTTGGAAAACTTGACAGTAGTGATAAAGGTTGTTTTTTTTTTCAGGAATAAAGAATGAATGAGCCCATATTTTTAAAATAACATGAGCAGATTATGCACTCAGATATTAAAACATCATCATGCTATGTTCATTTGAAAATTGTGCATTAGAATACAAAGTGACTCATCAGTCAAACAGTAAAAAATTATAAACAATCTCAAATAGAAAGTTATATTATAAAATGGTGCTTATTAAAATTAGTTAAGAATAGATGGGTTATTTAGTCAGATTTTGACAAAAGTGCATTATTATAGCAGTAATTTATTTTAAAATTGAAGGCAAGCAGTCAAAGCTGAGTGAGGAGATGGTTGAGAGTGGAAGTATTAAGCACAGAGAGAACGCCGGTGAAGGACAGTCCAGAGCCTTCAGCTGCTGCCACCTTCTGTCCAAGAACGTGACAACTCCAACTTCCTATGTTCTCTCTGTTTCCAGATCACTTTCATTGTAAACATCACTGTAGTGTTGCAAAAGCCTTTGGATTCATAAAATCAAACTTGAGGGCCTGTGGGGAGAATCTGTTAGCAAAGTATGTCAGCATGTTGAACGTTCAACAGTTTTCTCATACTGCTGTGATACCTTCTCATGCTTGACAAATAAGGCTTTGGAAGGTTAACATATGAATATAACTATCAAAGGTGTTTTTTATAAAATATGGTATATTTGAAACAGTAGTAGTTGTAAAAAAAATTAAATAGAAAACATGGTATACCAACTATTTCACTGATTATATTTTATTAATTGTATATATTATATATACTAATTGCATTAGTTACTAATTATAATACTAAGTATATTACATATTAATGAAGTAATTTATAATAGCTAAGCATATTAACTAATATATTATTATTAAATGTATATTGGTTTTCAAGCTATGTAAACTGCATAAAGCATTATCTAATATTTAAAATCTTATTTTTCAGAAATTAACAAAAATCAACATGTGGAGCTGTCTGAATTGCAATTCAGAAACAGTAATTCCACTTGGTGTAGTTCCCTAAAAATTGTCATTTGGTAAATGTAGTTTAATTTCAGTACTTTCTCAAAGGTAATAATTCCGGTGAAATAGTACTGAATTTACAAACTACAAGGTAATTAACCCACTATAGATTTTCCATCATTTTTGACACCAACAAACTGGACAATACTTAATGAGATTTGAAATTATGTCCTTAAAAATAATACACCATTTGTTTTTATTTTATGACTGAATTATAAATTCCTGTTCCACAGTCGTATGATAAATATTTTTTTCAGACATGCTAACTTGAAATTGATTTAGAATTCACAGGCATCTGTCTTGAGTCCTAAATGCTATTCTCAGATATTAAACAAATTGCTATTACATTAGGTGAAAAACTCACTTATACTTTCTATGGTTTACTTTTCTGGCAAATCCCTTACTGATTTGGTTTAATAGCTTTCCAATGTAATGACAATTTAAATAGGTTAAATTGAGCTGCCGTAGTGAAAGGAACCATAAAATACAAAATATATTTTCCTAGTAAGAATAGTTAGCATGCCTTAAAATTGAATTTGAAACACACTTCATATTAATAGTCAATCCCAGTTTTATGGGAGACTGGATGTAGAAGTGGCTTAAAGTTTTATAGTTCATTAGAACAGAGTAAAAATTAGTGTGTTTATATTTATTTTTCTAAATCAAAGAATTGATTTATATCTGGGTAGTTATAATTGTGGCTCAATGTTTGGTGACCTATTTCCTTGCACTATTATCCTGCCTGTATGAATAGTTGATGGTAGCGATTTATGAAGCAAGGGAATGAGGGAAAAAAAAAAAAAAAGCAGTATTTTAACAACTTGAAATTGTCCGAAGAGTATCCAATGATAAAACTACAAAAAGTACAATGATTGCTAATCTAAGGAAAAATAAGCCTCTGTGTGAAATGTGGCAGTTTGAGATGGTTTATTTTTTCTAGTAAAATTATCTACTAAAGAATAGTGAAAAGATTTAAGAAAAATGTATCGACTCCTCAGAAGTAAATCATATTATAATGCCAGAAAACTTTCAAGAGTAGGAAGGAGGACTGTAAAATCTATTCCTCCAGAATTTCCTTTATTTTATTAAAGAAAGGGAAGCATGTTATATTGTGGTTTGGGAACCTCTTTTGTAGGTGAAGATACTTTGGGAAAACTTAAATTGACACCGTTTGTGATCCTATCTTTATAAGCTATAGCTATAAAAAATTGAAATTGATAGCATTCATAAAGCTATCTTTATTATCTATAGCTAATTCACTTTAAAAAACTATTATTTTCTTTCAAGTCAGACAGTAAACATTATCTTGAATTCCTCTACCTTTAAGCTTTCTACTTGTGACTTTGCTTCCTTCTCTCACTTGCCCTGGGAACTTGTTTGGTTAGTAATTCTCTTGTTCTTGCACATTCAGTTTTTCCTTGTCTACTTGTCCATCCCCTCAGGCCACAGAAAAATATATTCCTATTCTACACCCTAAAAAGAAATTAAAATAAAACATTAGGCTACTATGCTGACCATATTCTCGTATTTTCACTCTGTTTCTTTTTGACAGCCCACTAGCCTTGATTCTACCCTCTGTTCCTCCCCACTCCTCCTGGTTCTCTGCTGAGGGTCTCCAGGGACCCATCCTCCATCACAAAATCTGTGTGCTTTTATTTTCCAGTTTTCAAATGCTTCAACTTTGGGATGGGGGACTATACTGCATTGCCCATGCTTCCTCTTTCTTTGTATTACTACTGATATTACTTGTAAGATTTAAATATCTGCACTTGAGAAATAAGACAATCTGTTCTCAGCCACATTGAACTGAAATGTCACCCTGACATACCAACTCTACAGAAGTTGCCCTTCCTATTTCTAACAATTTTTAATACCCGCCTCCACCTTCTCAGATTTTTCTCCTTTTTCTAAATTTTTCTCTTTAAATATGTTTTTTTTCTTCTGTGCTTGATCAAATTATAGTTCTCTTACTGACCTGAATTCATTAGATAGAAATAATGAGATATGAGCTTAAGCAGAGATGGGACATCTGCATGACAAACCAATGGGGAAGAAAGAACCCATGGCTGCAAGAATGGGGGATGTAGGCTAACTGTGATGGTGGAGGATTGCCCCTGGGGAGCAGTGCCGTGCTGTAGTGGTCACTGCCCAAAGTTTGCCGCCATTGTGGTCCTCTCTGGGTACACACAGGTATTCAAGGAGCTGCAGGCCAAAGAACGAAGTTTAGCCGCAGGAGTTCAAAGGGCAACAGTCACTTCACAGCAGGGCCCGGCACACTTACAGGACATGGAGAAGAGGCTGCTGGACCCCTGAGAGTATTCGCTACCCAAGAATAAGGTTTGGAGACCCGGGGTTGGAATATATTTTCAGTGGAGAACGGGAATGCAATATAGGCATGGTAGGTCAGAGGCCCAAATATATGATCTCAGAGATTTACACTGAAGGTGCCTAAAGAAGATAGAGCTTTTCTGTTGTCTCCCCATTCCAAATATTATTCTTATGTTTTTTGGATAGTACGATAATTATTCCTTTTTATTGTTACTAGCACCAGATGGACACTCTCGTAGAAGCCAGAGTTCTTGCTGGCTCAGGGATTCTTAAAAAGCTTTATTGACTAATGGTCTCTGTAACATTAGGGAAGGCTGAATGCCTCCTTGGAAAAGGAAATTTTCACTAAGCAAAGATGTTCAGTCCCTTTTCAGTTCTAACACTTCCTTTTGGTGTGACAACCAACATAGTTATTTATCAGAGAGTCTTACCTCTGTCCTCATATCCTTTGACATTCTATAAAGTCATTTGACTACAGACATCCGGGACCCCTGCATGGTAGGTTATAAAGATTGTAAATTTCCTATATCTTACATCACATTAGAATGAGGGTGGGCAGTGGAGGGAACGGGGCCCTATCGAATGCTGTAAACATACTGATGAGGAAAATGCAAGATGTAGCTAAAGAGTTCTAAAGCCATTAGCGAAATGGAGGACAGATGTATAAAAATGAAGGCCACATCCAGAACCATTTCCTTCAGCAAAGCAATCTCTGATTCCTATTTCAGGCACTAAACATTTGGAGCAGGCAAATTTAGAAATTTTCTGCCTGAGTTCATGCCAATTATTTTTGAATACTTAACAGGTATGATTATTATTATGTATTTTTAAAATACCCCTATCAATACTTCTAGTTTAGGTTAAGCTATTTATGTTATTGAGTTCCTAGTATGTTCTAAGCCTGTTTATTTTACATTTTTTAAAAAATAAAACTTCTAGACATACTTTTTTTAAAAGTAGAGACAGACTTTCTCTTCTGGTAGGGCATAGTATCAATAACTGGGAATTAGTAGGACCCAGAAATTCTCAACTGTTCACCATATCTTCCCCTAGTGAAGTGCCTTTTGAACCTATCTGTTCTTTTCTTTACTCTGGAAATTTAAAGTCACTGAAATTGCCTTTTTAATCCTTTCTAGCTAGAAACAAGCAGTGGTGATATAGCATTCTTTATCTTATACTGACATCTGGTGGCCAAATAGAACATTAAGAAACACACCGGTGGGTTCCTGTATACCTGTAAACATACAACACAAGTTAAGTATGTACTATGGGCCCAAACCCACAGAATTCGAAAGTGGACAGCATGTAGTTGGCCTTCAGAAACTATTTAGTCTGCTTCTGGCAATGTTCTGTACATTAATGTTATACAATAAAAGTCCTGTTAATTTTGGGGGGAAAGTTTCTAGCCCTGGGATGGTGGTAAAGACGGATGCAGATGCAGATGAGTTAATAGGAAGAGAAGTACAACTCAGGCTGGGGAGTTTAAGATGGTTCTGCTGAGTGGCTGTGGGGCAGGTCAGCCAGCAACTGAGGCAGCTGCTTCCGGAGTTATACCCCTTCCCTCTCCAGGATCCATCATTTATGTCTGGAAATCTTATTCTGGATTATTGACACCTCCTATTTTACATCCAAACAGCTTTAGCTTTCTAAGGCTTTATAGATCTAGGAGTATTTTCTGATAGACTCATTTATCTTCCTATCATGGTTTTAAATGATTTCTTTAAGTAAATATCCCAAGACAATTTAATTTTCTCTTGTGCATTTCAGTTAGTAAATAAGGAGTTACAAGAATTGTTGAACATGTAACAGAATAAGATTTGAAATACTTTTTATAGTTGCAATTTAAATTCCTATTTGTTTGCCTCCCTATCAATATTTGATCAAAATTATTATAATTCTAATCTTACGTCACTTCTTTTAACAGGAAAAAAAAATGTAAGAATCCATATTTTTTCCAGTGCTTACTTTTCACTTTTGAGAATACTACCACATCCATTAGGTCTGAGTTCACTTTTATTTCAAATAATTATTAATAGCACTAATTATAATAATGAATACTGATATATAATTGATTATGGTATTTTAAATTGTCTAAACATGTTAGCAGGCATAATTTTGATTATCGTTTATTTATTAGTTATACTTTAAAATTGAGGATCCAAATAAATTTTTTTGTCTACTAAACTATTTAGTGGCAAAATGTGAGGTTTATCTAAAGCATTTAACTCCTTGGTCTTACTTTAAATTCATTTAATTCCTTGGTCTTACTTTTGTGATTTCTTATGTTGGCAACGCTAATCTTAACTCGCCCCTCCAGAATTATACCTTTTCCTTCTGGTGTGCTTCCTATGGCATAGTACTGGGGATGTGCTAGGTAGTTATTTAAATGTTCTAAGATTTAGTTTTATTCAGAGGCAAGTAAACACATACACACACGACACCTGCCCTTCCCCCTGAAAATACTCATTTGGCTCTCTCTTCAACCAAGCTCCTCAAGTTCTTGTCCAACAGCATATTATAGAAACTTTGTATAAACTTTTGAGTTCTACTCTTTATTTACCCAAATGTTTTCTGATACCTTGTTTTTTTTTTTTTTTTTTCTGATTGCATAAATTCCTTGAGCTGAGGCTGTAAAGAAACAATGACCCACGTATTTCCACATGATTGGCAGGCACCCAGCATAACTGAGAACGTAACTGAAGCTAGCGTGGTCATCCTGTCACACTCAAGGCAAGGGAACAACATAATGAAGGGCACACAGAATAAGCTTGTGTTTGAATTTTATCATATAACTGTTCTCTCTGTTCCTCTAATTCTTCGGCTATAAAATGGGATAATAATGCTGACTCTTCACAATTATGATAATTCTATGGAATGAACATTGACAAGTGCCTAATCTAAGGTAGGCACTCATAAGTGCTATTTATTATAGTTTTTACTTCTACCGCTCTTAATAGTTGTGTCAGCCAGACATCTTCCATCCGAATTCAGCGTGGGAGCTATTCCCTGGAAAAGCCTTAGGGAACAGCTCTTGATTGAAAAGTTGTTAATGCCACTTGACAGTAGCTAAAGAAATAATAATAATGCTGTTCACTCCCCCTCGGCCATAGCCACACCCTGGTGCACGACAGCCTCCAAAGAAGGTCTGGCCAAAGCATAAAGCGGTCTTGAGAGGTTGGCAATTCTACATCACAGGAGAAATCCCAAACAGAGATCAAATTACCTCTTGGTGCAAGAGTGATTCTTAACATGAGGACTCACAAATCCAGTGTGAACATTAAGAATGTAAGTTTCTCTCTTGTGTCTATTTGGGAATTCTTATTGCTTCAGCAGCCTCTGATGCAGTGAAAGCCACTTTTAGCTTCACATTAAATGAGATTTCTTCCGGCTTCATGGCATCTGAAGATTTCTCAGAGTACACCTGGAAGGAAGAGGAGCTACTGGCAGAAAGGAGTAGGGATAAAAGTAAGAAATGATGGCATAGGTCGATATTCTTGATGAATCCAGGAACCACAATGTAAAGGAGTTTATCATTTTTTAACAACATGTTCTGCCCAAATGATTTCTTTCCACCCTAGTTAATTATAATAGCAAGGCATGATACTTGTTTTCAAAAGTCTAACACAAAAGATAAGGACGAAGTAAACAGTGTGAAAAGACAGTGTTAAGTACTACGTTTGATGGATACTCAGCTTTTCTATCACCAATATTCTCAGAGAAAAGTTCCAGCATTAAGCTGCTCAGTTGTGATGCATTTATCATGTTCACATTGAGGATGGATCCATATTCACCGGACTACAACATAAAATATGTAAGTCAAACAGAATTTCTAATATCTGGATGATTCAGAGAATCATAGATTATTCACACTAAAAGGTCCCCTGTTATTATCTAGTTTACATAAACCAATGTTTAAATGCAAGAAGGGATTTCTAGAGAGATCGCTTTGTTCAATGTCACACAAATAATTATTCTCAGAGCCAAAGTAAGAACACATCTTAAAATTTCAGTGGTATTGCCAAAGAGTGGTGCAGGGCGCATTATCCCCTAGTAATCTCCATTAATTCCCTAAAGATGCCTCCAAATAAGTAAAAGAATGTACTTGCTATGCAAATGCAGCTTCAAGACAGGTCCTGTCTCACTCCCAACCAGATTGCCTCTCCCAAAATTGTCCTGTGAAGCAGTTTGGAGCTGACACTGCTTGTTTCTCAGGTTTAGTGGTTTCCTTACTTTGGTAGATCCACCAAAAGGACCAGAAAAATATTATTTGTTGATGTATCTTTTTAAAAGTCTCTTACTGTTATTTTCTATAACTTTAATCATGATTCTAAAGCTTATCCTGAACACTGAGGGCTACACTGGTGATCATCTTGATATTTTCTTTTCCTTTCTTTTCTCGGTTTTGGTGTCTGTTTAAATTTTTTTTTTTTAAATAAGCTTTCACAATTATGTATTATGCATAATATGTTGTCTTAGTTCATTTGGGCTGCTATAACAAGATACCTTAGACTGGGTAATTTATAAATAACTAATTTATTGCTCACAGTTCTGGAGGCTAGGAAGCCCAGATAAGTGCTTGCAGATCCAGTATATGGTGAGGGTTCACTCTCTGCCTCAAAGATTGTGCCTTCTTACTGGGTCCTCGCATAGTGGAAGGGCAAGGGAACCCCCTCAACCATCTCTTATAAGGGTACTAATCCAACCCATTTCAGTGGAGCCCTCATGACTTAACTACTCCCTGAAGGCTATGCCTCTTAATACTATCATGTTGAGTATTATTAGGTTCTAACATTTGAATTTTGGGGGTGGGGGACACACATAAATTCAGACCATAGCATACTTGGGAATTTTTTATATCAAAGTAAAAAGCTTAGATCTTTACATTTTAAGCTTCATTTCTTCAAGGAGGTGGCTATGCATGTTACTTGAGGATCCAAATGAATTCATAGTTTGGAAGTTTGAACTGCAGGAATCCCTAAGATACTTTCTGTGCCTAGAAAAACTAACCAGATTTGCATGGAAGTTTAGAATCTTCTTTACCTGAAAACAAATACATGACTCAGTCTTCTCATGCGATGTACTTGAGAACCGTATCACTATGGAGAATTTTCACACTAATTAATTTGAATGAACGATCCAAAGATTTCAAGTCCTACATTTCCACAACAGTTTTGTCATTGGCACAGTACTTACCTGAGAAACAGACATAAGTTTTCTGTAGAACATTGTTGTTTTAAAAAGGCTTGTCACAGATTTGAAGAAAGATCACTAATATTCCTTAATTTAAAAAAACATATTATTTTGAAAAATCAAAACTGCTTAAATATTTGTTGCAAATATAAAAATAGCATAAAGAACACCTATATTCCCTTTACATAGATTCACCTATCATTAATATTTTGCCCCATTTGCTGCGTCATTTGTGTACTTGCATGCTCTCTCTCTTTCTCACACACACATTCCCTAATTATTTTTAAATGGGTAAAATCAACTTTATTTTACATACACACACATACATACATGCACACATATAACAGAGAATCTTTCCTTGATTTTTTCCATTAAGAGTTACAGATTTATAAAAGGTTGACACCAGAGCTCCTATAAATTGGCTAGTTTTGCTTAGGTAAAAGAATTATTTATTTAATGGAAGGTTCTATGTACAACAAAGTCTCTCCAAATATTGCCTTTAGACAGTAACGACCATTAAAATTTGTGCTTGCAACTGGATGGTTAAACAAAGTAATCACTAATCTAAATTACACTAATCCATGCTCACCTATTCTCAATGTCAGTGTTTAAAAATCACAAAATAGAGTTATGTTTTTTCCTAGTGGATTATGATAATGCTATTGAAAACTTTCTTTTCAGTATTTTATGAACCTCTATTCAAGAAATATTTAAAATGCAATGGAATTTGATTTCCAATTAGATCAGTGTACACAAAGAAAACACATGACATTTTAAAGACATCTTTTTTATCCCCACTAAAGAGAGAGAGATCTGCATAATCCACTTATTTCTGACCATAATTTGCTACAAAGATGCTGATTTTTTTTTTCTTATAGACCCATAGAAGTTCAAAGCTGAGATGGCTATTTGAGGCTGTCCAGTATCACTCCCATAAGATGGGCAGTCTCTACTCCAGCCTCCCAGCGGAGGTACTTCCTGCCTTTGCAGGACATTACTGAGAGGAAATCATTGTGGGAAAATTTCTTGTTCTAACTATTAAAAACTCTAATTGTTAAAAACAAAGTTTTTTCTCACACTGAAATTTCCAAAGTCAATTACCCTAGCATCTTGCCTATTAGCCTGTACCACATTTTATTGTGGACATAGATATAAGTCTATTTCCACGATATAGCTGGGAAATTCTTGATGAGAAAATTCCATTGCAGTCTTCCCCAGTTTTCATATATGTTAGGTAATTAATACATATAATAGTTGATTCTGCCAGATTATCATGTCTCACTGTGACAAAAGCCTGTTAAGTGTTTTTTTTCCCCACTCCTTTTGTTCCCCTCCAGCCTGTTTTCTCACATGGCCAGTAATGCTGTGGTTCTTACAATTGTAGGCATCTGTGCCTCTCTTCTGCTCTGCTTTCCACAGTCCCCATTCACTACAAGTAGGTCAACTTGTTTTTATGGTCCTGGAAGCAGAGGAGGCCATTGGGACCTCCTTGTGAGTTTTTTAAGTGGGAGTGCCTTGGTTACCTCTTTGGTTAAAAGTTAAAGATATTAAGTTTCAAGATTTGTTACTTTAACAAAGTTTATACTATAAATTTAGTTAATATTGACCAACCCCTGAAAACTGACTCTCCAATTTTAGATTTTCTGCAATCAAACGTAAGTATTATACTGTAGCCAGATTCCCACACACTTGGAAAAGTAAATAATAAGTTCACGATTGGTGAATACTAACTATGCTAGGAAACAAGATATAAATCATGTGTATCGGTCTTTGGCCCAAAATTTACAAATTGTTTCCCAAACCATTATAAGTAACTTCGATTTCCATCTATTTCTTTTGCTAATGTCAACAGTCCTAATTCTGCAGTTTGTTCTTTATTGGAATTTAAGCCCATTATGCTTTTTGTTTATAGTTTTACATTTACAATTATACAAATACCAGTTGTGTATAGACTAATTTTATCTGAGAATAATTGCTACGTATTATGAAATAGTCACCCCTTAGTGACTGCTAGTATTTACATTCCCATGTAAAGAATAATTAATTTGAAGTCAGCACTCAGAGCTGGTCTCTGTATGCAGAGATGGGCTGGCAGAAAAGTGGAAGAATCTTTTGTAATTCCTTAACAATTTTCCATCTCTATGCACTACTTAATTAAGCTTTGCACAACCTTGTAAACTATAGTAAGGAAAGGCTAATTTTCTCATCAGTTAACTGCTGCCAGATGGGAGTAGAACACTCTAGGAAATAAACAGCTATCTCCAAACCTCACACAATGATACTAGTTTAAACTCACGCAATTTGGACCTGCTGCCATGTAATGCAGGCATAACATAGGCTGCCATGTGCAGAACAGAGACAAGTGGACACTTGAGCCAATAATTCTTATCCTGAGTGGAGTGTTGAAGAAGGTGTGTGGAGGAGCTAGGGTGTATAAGGTAGAGCAAGAAGAAATTCTCTTGGCATAAAGAGTATAGCAGTGCAGACAAATGAAGGAGCCTAAGGGAATAGAGACCAGGAGGAACATACTAACTGTGAGTACTACACACTTAGATAAATAGCATTTATGTAGGCAACAAAGCTAACAAAACTTCACTTTCTTAGTTAGCAGACTGCTCATAACTAACAAGATTTTTCCTATCTTTCAAGCAACCTTTGAATCTTCGACTTTCCACATGGAGTTTTCATGAACAGTAGAAAGCAGTAGCAGATGCCCACAGTGCTCATGTGTTTTAATTTCTATCCTTTTGAATGCAACCCATTTTTTAAAAATTATTCTGTGGCAGCAGTTTTACTTCTGGTGCCTAACACTGCGTCTGGCACATAATAGGCTCTCAATAAACACTGAATGAAAGAAGGAATGAATTAGTGAGTTTCTCCTGGATAGCAGATGGGACAAAATGAGTCAGACAGTTGAGTCAAAGGGTTTACTGTCAAAACACTTTAGGCATCCCCTTTAAGGAATGAAGAGTATGGATGATGTAAAATTGTTGGCATTAATATTTACAACAATAAAATAATGTATATTTCACCTTGCCATGAGCTTTTGCCCTTAGGTTTACATCAGTATACTTTTTTCCTTGGATTTTGGAGGACTTAAATAAAAACCATGAAACCACTTGCCTTACAAAGCTACCATTTATGTGACTTCCCAGGTAGCTCTTGTCATGCTAAGGCATCTCTTTCCTTAAGAACAATAACACATTCCCCTTGACTTTTATGAACAAATTTCCTTTGCGTTATTTTTCTCCTGCCTCTTTGACCATTACGTCTCCATCTTCTTCATTCACTCCTGTTTCCTGCCACCTACATACATATGGCATTTCCCTAAAATTCTGCCCTTTACCCCATTTGATTCTTACTAAAGGGCCTTATTTGCCAGGAACTCATGTATTCCACATCTGTTTCTCTAATTCCAGCCTTTCTCCTGAGCTCTATCCATGATGTCTTAATTTGGATAATTTCTATCTATCTGAAAAGTTCTCTGTTAATAAATCAAGTATTTTTTCCTCTGTCAAGCTTAGCCTTTCTTCTTTTTGCATTTCTTGTTTTAGCAAAAGAAACTAACTTTTGTAACGTGGCCGTTGAGTCCAGAACACTGGGAGTTTTATCTACTTTCCTCTCCAGTGAATCATGTAATCCTGTGAATTCAGTTCTTTTTACAACGCTTGACTTTGTCCTCCCATCTTCCTCTTTGTGACCACTGGTTATTCAATTCCGTATTTTTTTGCCTGGATTATTGCAATAACGTCCAAGCCAACTGCCCTGCCACCACTTCCATCAACTTCTTTCCTCTGTATTCCATTATCCTGGCAAATCTAGCCTTTCCAAAAATGCAAATTTAATATTATTTACAGTAAAACTCTATGTTCAGAACAAACTTTAAAGTTCTTAGAATGGGATCAAATCATTCCGCTATGTCCCTGCCTACTTGTCCCATCAGATACCCTCTTTTTCCTTACCTTTTATTCTATGTTCTGCCATTATTAACTATTTACCATTCTTCAGAAATGTCTCTTTTTATTATGAAAAAAAGAAACATTTGTTATATTAACGATGACTGGATACTCTCTGGACAGCCCTCACATAGTCACTGTTTGATCCACATGTTGCCACTATTTCTTCTATGTTACCATTGTATTATATACTTTATGCATATGAATGTTAAACATTCAATTTCAAGTTCCTGTCTCTCAAAATGTGAGCACCAAGTGGACAGAGATCAGGTTTCATTCATACTTTTAGCACATAGACATAAAATAAATCTTTGTCGAACAGCTGCTTAAATGACCATGTTAATTGTTTGATCTTAGTGGCTACCTAGTTTGTCTATCCTAATTTCTTCTCAGCTTTCCGGGTTGTTGCTATATGCCATATCAACTTCTTCACATTAGTATCCATTATCTTAACTGAGTTAATTCTTTTTTGGCTTCTGTTTTCTAGTGTTACACAAAGAATCTATATAGTTTAAATTATCATCAAATACATCAAAATCCAGTGTTTAAAAGAGAACATGACATTCTCATTAAGCAAAAAGATTATTTTTCAAACCATACTATGTTTCTTGAAAAGCAATTAACATATTGCACATTATTCCTGTGAGACACAAACTGTTTCTTTCCCATCTTAATTTGCCTGTTTAAAAAGAGACGAAAAAAGATAGAAGAATTTACTCTCAAGGTGTACGCATTTCCCTTGTGGCCAATGAACTAATTTCCTTTTCATATTTGAAGAATATTGACACAATATTCTTTCATCAGACATGAAATTTGAGTGTATAACCAGTTTGTGGAAATCACCTAGTAATTTATGAGGTTGATAACAGCAATTAAGTCACAATTGCTTCTGAAAAATATAAATTGACTTTCCATTTTAAATGGCTAATTCAACATTCCAAACCACAGACATCGAGTGTTACTAATTTGTGGGCTAAGAAGTTTGTTTCTCCTAGTATTAAACTTAAAATAATTACAACCATTGATAATCCAGTAACTATTCAATTGTCAAATTATTTGATTTGTGACATTTTTTTATTTTTTGTTTCCTTGGCTGCTTACCTTTTGAGTATTTATGGATGTGATAGGGGAGAGGATTTTAGACAGAAATGTAATATACCAGTAGGTCCATGGCTTTCCTTTCTGCTTAAAAATGTAAAAGTCATTCTTAGCTTATAGACCATACAAAAATGGGCAGCAGGCCTAATTTGACCCTGGTTAATCAAACCTTTAGATGAGACTTGCAGATTTTCTTGGTATTTTGTTTCTATGACACTGGCTGCTTATAGTGACATTCCTTTCTCCATATATAACACACTTTATACTCATATGCACACAGTTGTAAAATGCCTATCAGTGTAGCTAACAGTGTATGGAAACCTAAAATAGTTCCATTTTTTCATAAATCAGGATCAAAGATTTTATAGTGGACATTTACCAACCAGAGGAGTTGGCTGCCTCTGATAGTCTGCCTCACACGGAAAGCAGAACTAACATTTGTCATCATATTAAGTTATATGTATTTCGCTCGCAAATCCTAACTTAGCTAATCGGCAAATATTTAACAACTACTTATGTGTGAAACATTCATTTAGGTGCAGAAGAAGATTCCAAATTGTAGTAAAGGAAGCATCCTAATTTGGTGATCTCTCACACACGTGTGCACACTGGCACACTGCTGACCATGCATGGTAGTGTTAAGAGAAGAGCTAAATGAGAAATCTGCATGGTAAGTGACAAGGAGTTCAATGGTGGGAGTTAAGGGAGAGAGTTTTGTACACAAGAGAGTTGAATATAGTCTTCCCTGAGTAGGATTAACTCGTGCATTGGAGAAGGATCAGGGAGAAAGGCACTGAAATATTCAATAGAGAATAATAATATGGTAACATATGAAGCATACGTGGGTGGGGTGATGCAGTCAGAGACCACTTTGGCTGGAGCCAGGGTGTTCATGAGGAGAGTCATGGGAGATGAAGTTTGAGAGGCAGGGAATGTTGTCAGATTGCTGAGAGTCTTGAAGGCTGGGGATCCTAAACACGAAGTGAGTGTATGTTAGATTATATTTCCTTAGGCTATGCTTGCTGGAAATGATGTTCCATTTGGTTGAAAAATGCAACTCATTGCTTTGTTTCATTATGCATTTTTACATATCTCACAAAAGGAATATAATGGAAATGAAATTGAAGAACTACTAGATAAGATTCTAGTACCTATAAATTGTCAGGTCATAGTTATAACCTATTGTAGGCCATGGGGGAGTGGTTGAAGGTTTTGGACCAGTGGGTAGTCTGGCTAAGAATTTTAAGAATGGTCTGTTAGGGAAAAATAAATTGTACAGGAAAAAAAGGTTAAGTTAGAATCTTGATGAAGTAGATGGGAGGAGATAATGAGCTGAATAAGGAGTGGAATATGGAGTGGCAGTGGAGATATAAAGTATAACATTAAATAAAGGTATTTCAAATGATTTGGTGGTTAATATTTATTACTTACTGTGTGTCACATTGTTCTAAGCTCTTTACATGTGTTATTTAATTTTCTCAACAATCCTATAGTATAGGTACTGCTAATATTCCTGTTTTTCAAATGAAGAAACTGAGGTATTCAGCATTTAAGTAACCTACTCAGCTAGAACAAATTATAGCTATTAGAAATTCTAGCCAAATTTCTAATTCAAGCCCTCTATCTTGGTTCATTTGTGCTGCTAAAACTAAATACCGAAGACGGCGTAATTTGTAAAGAACAGAAATTTGTTTCCTCACAGTTCTAGGGAGGGGGAAATCCAAAGTCAAGGCACCAGCAAGTTTGATTGTGTGGTAAAAGCTACTGCTCTCTGCTTCCAAGATGGCACCTTGTTACTGCATCCTCTGGAGGAGGAGAACACTGCTTCTTCACGTGGCAGAGACAGAGCTTTGCTTTGTTGCCCTCACTAGCGTGCAGTGGCATCATCATAGCTCACGGCAACCTCAAACTTTTGGGCTCATGCAATTCCCCTGCCTCAGCCTCCTGAGTAGTTGGGACTATAGGTCTTTCTTATATATGTTACATTTGAGGTGAGGGTAGGATGCCCAACTAGTCATGTCCGGTGTGCACCTGTAAAAGGGCCAGCATCTCAAGAGTGTTGGGACTAAACATGGGATGTAGGTTCTCTTTCACAAGTAGGTGATGGCTGAGGCCTGAGAGTAATCAAGCTCCCTAAGGAAGGGGGTCTTGAGAGAACTGTGGAGGACAAGGAGCAGGACCTTGAGGTATACCAACTCGTGGAGACACACCAAGGAAGAAGAACTGGGAAAGTGAAGAGAGAAGGAGGGTTTGAAGAGAACTGCAGTAAAGCAGGGTTTTGTAAAACATGAGAGAGGTTTAAATTAGGGAGTGGGTGGTAAATTGTGTTAAGAACACACAAAAATCATAGAGGATGAAGACTGAGTAAGAAAGATGGTCAAAAATGTAGAGTTCAAGGAAAATGAAGAGAAAACGTGACCGTTTTTCCAGCAAAAGAATAAAATCCATTTTCTTTGTTAAACCCTCTAAAGATTTGATTAAATACATTTTGAACACTTGCTTTCTAGTCAATCCATAATGCAAAGCTAAGGATTATTATCTTTGCTTTGCTACAGTTAGTTGTAAACTAGTATCCTTGTCAGAGCTTGAGAATGTGCTTGTGAAGTGCCACAGCAGCTCAGCAACACACACAGATGATGATGGACTTAGGGAAAATGAAATTGGCTTCCACTAGATTTCACAATCTAGTTCTGGTGAACTTCCTCATCCAGTTTATTCATTACCTTTGGTAAATAACTCCATCTTCCTAAATATCAGCTTCTCCTCTAAAGTGAAATTAATATGAATTTAGGTAGATTTCTCTTTAAAAAAAAAAAATCAAACATTAAGGCCAAGTATAGTGGCTCATGCCCATAATCTTAGCACTCTGGGAGGCTGAGACAGGAGGATCCCTTGAGATCAGGAGTTTGAGACCATCCTGAGCAAGAGCAAGACCCCTGTCTCTACCAAAAATAGAGAACAATTAGCCAGGCATGGTGGCACAGGCCTGTAGTCCCAGCTTCTTGGCAGGCTGAGGCAGGAGGAACGCTTGAGCCAGGGGTTTGAAGTTGCTGTGAGCTATGATGATGCCACAGCACTCTACTTGGGGCAAGAGAGCGGGACGCTGCCTCAAAAAAAAAAAAAAAAACATCTAAGGATAGAAAGAGCTATTTAATTATTAAATCATTATCTTTGTCATGTATTTCCAATTAAACTCAACTGTTTAATTACAAATAATATCTTAAGTAGGTAAATGGTATAATTAGCTTATTTTTAAGTATATGCCTGAGAAGAAAGAGTAAGTTATTTATAGAATACTTTGCAATTTAATAATTAAGGCAAATCTAAAATGGTGGCAAAATTTTTTCTGTAGCTTAATAAAAAATAGATGATTAAAACTCAATGTTCATAGAATCTTCAATTCCTAACGCTACCCCAATTAGGTCAAGAGAAACTTTTCATGTAAAGATAGAAAGATTCACCCTGGGAGAGCTTGGCGCAGAATGAAAAAGATGAAAATATATCTGTGTTAATTATTGATACACTATAGGGAGAGTGTTTAAAACCGAACAAATAACACACTTTTGATTTAGACATTTTAGTTAATTCATTAAAATGGTCTTGATTTATGCTTTTATTTCAGACTTCTGTCTTTAAAAGAAATATTTAAAGCATTTGGAGCCAGAATTATGATCATGTCTCATTGTCAATAGGGGTCTTTCCTTCTTAATTTTCAGTGCTATAAAAT
>NW_012148463.1:179449-181896 GCF_000956105.1 Propithecus coquereli
GCAAGAGAAGCTTCCTCTGTATTCACAGCTGTCCCCCATGCTTGCAGCACCGCATCAGCTGCGCCTCCTCTCAGATCAGCGTCAGAATTAGACTCTCATAGGAGCTCAAACCCTACTGTAAACTGCGCATGCGAGGGATCTAGGTCGTGCTCTCCTTATGAGAATCTAATGCCTGATGACCTGCAGTGGAGCTGAGGCGGTGATGATAGCACTGGGGAGTGGCTGCAAATACAGATTATCGTTAGCAGAGAGGTTTGACTGCACAATAAATGTAATGTGCTTGAATTATCCCAAAACCATCCCCCCACCCCAGTCTGTGGAAAAATTCTCTTCCATGAAACTGGTCCCTGATGCCAAAAGGTTGGGGACCGCTGCTCCAGATCTTACCAGGTATGCCAATATTTCTCAATTACTGCTTGAGTACTATTAGGTATAAACTCAGCTTTAAGACGGTTAATTCCTAGCCAAAGACAGAGCTATATTTGTGTTTTCCTTCTTGGTATAAGAAATGTGTTATAATACCTGCTGACCAGTTTGAGACAGAGGTGAGACATTAAAAGCAGGATAAAGCAGCTTTTCAGAGCTTTTATCCCTGGTGATTGATCACTGTTTTTGACAACCGTCTTGAAGTATGAAACAATCATGTACTACTGCTACTTTTGTTTCGGCCATGAAGAAATGGCTGTGGCATTAATTTCCTCACAGTGATTAGCACCATGTGTGCAGAAAGATACATACTACAATGTAGTACAGTGGCCAAGAGCATAAACTCTGGAGCTAGAGGGCATACCTGCATAATCATTCATCTCTTTTGGAGCACATTTCTTGCTCTAGTTGACATTTAGGTATGGTTTTTCTTTGTATTTTGTTTTGCAATGCTTGTTATTAAACATTAGGTTTTCCAATTGGACATTCCTTTTTATATATTAAGGTAATTAATTTTGCATATTAATACAGATGCCCATACGCCTGCCTGATTTTCATACGCTTAAAATCAACTTTCCACCGTACTTCTCCACGTAAAGTAATAATAAGTACTTGCTCTTCTTCATCTGTTATCCATCACGGTTGTTGAGGGATCAGCAAATGATTTCTTAAAGGGCCAAGAGTAAACATTCCAAGCTTTGTGGGCTACACGGTCTCTATACTAACTATTCATCTCTGCCATTGTCGTGCAAAATAGCCATAGACAGTATGTAAATGAGTGGGCCTGTGTTCTAATAAAACTTTATTTCCAAAGTAGGAGGCTGACTCCTAGGATATAGTTTGCTGACACCTGTATTGTTGGTATTGCTCATGCTAGAAATCTAGGTTTTAGTTTTGACTTCTTCTTTCTCATAGCCTGCATACCTCCACATCTTGCCAGGTTGGCACTCTAAATGTGTCTTAAATCCATGCCTTTCTTGTTACCTGTACAAACACAACCCTGATCTGTACTCTCCCTACCTCTCTTTTGAAGGCTTGGTAATTGCTTTCCTGCCTTCTGCTTCTAGTCCTGCCAAAGCTAACTTCCCTAACTACCGTAGGAAAAGTCCTAAAACCAAACAGGATTATGTTACTTTTATGTTTTAAGATCCTTGATGATTCTTCTTTACCTAAAGGCGTGTTCACAAATTGAAAGCTTCTTAACAAGGCATAGACGTCTCTTCTCGGGACCTGGCTTTTGCTCTCCTCTCTCGGGTCTCCCACTCCTATTTTTGTCTGTTCAAGTACTTGCAGAAGCAAATGCCAAGATAAATGGGATTAGATGCATAAGGAGAAATTGCGTAGTGAAGGATAAAGTAGGAGAAAACCAGTTGAAATAGGCTGAGAGTGATTTTGGACTGCAATGCAGGTGAAACACCTGCGAAAGGAGAGCAGAAAAGAGAGGATTGGGTGGGAAGAGTCTCAGCACAGTTCTGAGAACGCCCAGTCAGGCCAGTGGGAAATCCAGATCAGGAGCAGAGGTTGCCTGTCGGAGGAGTCCCCATTGGGCAGGAATGGTGTGACCGTGCTCAGTGATTGACTGGGGCTGCCTAGGACCAAGTGCGGCTTCCATATGAAACTTCAGTGGACTTACAGGTGAAGCAGATTAAGACAGTTAGCTATGATCCTGCAGCAGTTTACCTTAAAGAACTGCTTAAGCCACCTCCACGGCACCAAAAACTGATTTCACATGAACACCACAGCTTCGGTAAGTCTCTATGCCATTATTCCTGCACTGTGATATCTCTTACCTCCTTGACTATCTGCATCACCCCTCCTGCTCCTGACTTTTCTTGGTCAACCGCTTTTTACTCTTTATGTCTCAGCTGAGGAATAACCTCCTCTAGAAAGATTTCTTTAACTACTTTCTACCTCCCAACTGTGCAAATTGCCATCATTGAGTCACTCCATAACATTACCAGACATTTTCCAAATTACAATTGGATGTACGTGTTTTTGGTTTTGATTAGAGAGTCAACCTA
>NW_012148463.1:181946-184123 GCF_000956105.1 Propithecus coquereli
TTTTTTTTTTTTTTTTTTTTTTTTTTTTTTAGATTTAAAAATTAAAAGTAAATGACTGCATAGGGGCATGTTGACATTTAGTCTTTCTTCTGCTTGATTGATTCAAAATAGTTATGCCGGACAGCAGGAGGTGAGGGCCTGGTGTTTATGAGGGAGAATAGCACAATTTATTATTTTCCTTAGTTGCTACCTTGAACTATGAAGGTAGGAAAAATCCAGGGCACATTTGTCTTACAGAGTTATAACAAGCAACAGAGCAAACCGTGCGAATTTCTCATACCACTAGCATTTGCTTTTTCCATGCTGATAAGATCAGATTTGGGAAAACAAATCATTATATCAGTTCATACGTTATATTATCAAATTGTTTTCTTCATTGTCTTTTTCGGCATTTTGAAAATTCTGTATACATTTGAGATGATTAAGTAGTTCTCTTAAAGGCTTAACTAGTGTTGAAAGCTAGAAATCTGAAGGTGAGTAAGATTTTCTCCCCACTCTTTAACAAGCAGTTTCTTGGCTACTAAGAAAAAAAGCATCATTGTTTTCAGCTGTGTAATAAGAATCTTTGAAACTTGATCTGTGGCTATAAAACCAGTCCATCAGTGTTATATGTATGCTAGAGCCTCTCTGCTGATTTAATTGTAATTAAAAATGTTACTTGTACACTCCAGATCTGTGGTCCTCAGCCCCTGGGCCTCAGACTGGTACTGGTCTGTGGCCTGTGAGGAGCCAGGCCCCACAACAGGAGGCAGGCAGTGGGCATGCAAGAGAAGCTTCCTCTGTATTCACAGCTGTCCCCCATGCTTGCAGCACCGCATCAGCTGCGCCTCCTCTCAGATCAGCGTCAGAATTAGACTCTCATAGGAGCTCAAACCCTACTGTAAACTGCGCATGCGAGGGATCTAGGTCGTGCTCTCCTTATGAGAATCTAATGCCTGATGACCTGCAGTGGAGCTGAGGCGGTGATGATAGCACTGGGGAGTGGCTGCAAATACAGATTATCGTTAGCAGAGAGGTTTGACTGCACAATAAATGTAATGTGCTTGAATTATCCCAAAACCATCCCCCCACCCCAGTCTGTGGAAAAATTCTCTTCCATGAAACTGGTCCCTGATGCCAAAAGGTTGGGGACCGCTGCTCCAGATCTTACCAGGTATGCCAATATTTCTCAATTACTGCTTGAGTACTATTAGGTATAAACTCAGCTTTAAGACGGTTAATTCCTAGCCAAAGACAGAGCTATATTTGTGTTTTCCTTCTTGGTATAAGAAATGTGTTATAATACCTGCTGACCAGTTTGAGACAGAGGTGAGACATTAAAAGCAGGATAAAGCAGCTTTTCAGAGCTTTTATCCCTGGTGATTGATCACTGTTTTTGACAACCGTCTTGAAGTATGAAACAATCATGTACTACTGCTACTTTTGTTTCGGCCATGAAGAAATGGCTGTGGCATTAATTTCCTCACAGTGATTAGCACCATGTGTGCAGAAAGATACATACTACAATGTAGTACAGTGGCCAAGAGCATAAACTCTGGAGCTAGAGGGCATACCTGCATAATCATTCATCTCTTTTGGAGCACATTTCTTGCTCTAGTTGACATTTAGGTATGGTTTTTCTTTGTATTTTGTTTTGCAATGCTTGTTATTAAACATTAGGTTTTCCAATTGGACATTCCTTTTTATATATTAAGGTAATTAATTTTGCATATTAATACAGATGCCCATACGCCTGCCTGATTTTCATACGCTTAAAATCAACTTTCCACCGTACTTCTCCACGTAAAGTAATAATAAGTACTTGCTCTTCTTCATCTGTTATCCATCACGGTTGTTGAGGGATCAGCAAATGATTTCTTAAAGGGCCAAGAGTAAACATTCCAAGCTTTGTGGGCTACACGGTCTCTATACTAACTATTCATCTCTGCCATTGTCGTGCAAAATAGCCATAGACAGTATGTAAATGAGTGGGCCTGTGTTCTAATAAAACTTTATTTCCAAAGTAGGAGGCTGACTCCTAGGATATAGTTTGCTGACACCTGTATTGTTGGTATTGCTCATGCTAGAAATCTAGGTTTTAGTTTTGACTTCTTCTTTCTCATAGCCTGCATACCTCCACATCTTGCCAGGTTGGCACTCTAAATGTGTCTTAAATCCATGCCTTTCTTGTTACCTGT
>NW_012148463.1:186583-196549 GCF_000956105.1 Propithecus coquereli
CTGAAATTTTTAGATCATATAACTTTTTGTAGAGACAATGAATGATATGAGCAATTTAAAAGCACTGCTCTTCTAACAATTGTATATGTGGTGAGTACAGGTGAATATATGATTCCGGGAAGTAGTTTGGAACTACATGGTTTTCTGAATTATTTCAGGTTAAAATTTGTATAGAGTTCAGCATTAGAGAAAATGGGACATCAATTATGTGAGACTAGAGAAACTGTTACAGCGCCGACTTGATGGCAGAACAGGAGCTTGGCTTCCTTCGCTTGGGGGTGAATTACTGCGGCTGCTGTCTTTATAGCCCTGCGTTCCCATTGCCACTCCATAGCTGTAAGAATGAAAACAATATATTTTTAAGTAAAGATGTTAATAAAGTAAGTAAAAATAATATAGCAGAAAATATTTTGCAAGCCAAATAGATAAGATAAAAAGAAAGGTAAGCTGAAAATGTTTTAAAAGGATAAAATAAAAAATGTAAGCCCACAATTTTAAAATGAACTAAAATGACAGTGTAAGATGGAACTAAAAGATCCAAAGGACAAAAAGATTAAATGAGCTTTAAGAATGCAAAAAAGAGATCTTAAAATGTACAATCTTAGCGGACTAAAAAAGGTCAGTTCAATTGAAAACAGCATAAGATCCTCTCACAGGAGTACACGTTGGCCATACAGGGAGATACGGAAAGCCTGGGCTCTGTCCTTTCACTGTCCGGTGCTGGCCTGCTGCCCAAGTGAAATACTCTCTCGGTGACTAAGGGAGGGGAGTTTGGATCTGGATGATGACAACGTGCGCCTTCCCGCCAGTAGAGGGCAGCCGCACCGAGAGGTGAGGGCAGGCAGAGAAGATGCTGAGACATGAGACTGCAGAGTGCCTGGTGCTCAGCGACTGCTTGCTGATCTGAAATGTCCCAGAAGTGTGTTAGGAAAGAGAACTGGCTTCGGTGTTTCTTTTTTTCTTTCTTTCTTTTTTTTTTTATCACTCCCAAATAATGCAGCATCAAATGTTCCTCCCTCACTCCACTTGGGCTTTCATTCTCTGTGTATCTCTTGCTTGGGATTTAGTTCCAGAGGTTTGTTTTTTGTATTTTTTTGGAACTGTAGAAAGAGGCTTTTCCTCTAGCTCTTGAGCCTCTGACTTTACTTAGTTCTGTTTTTGCCTTATTCTATTCTCATTTTCTAAATCCTGTTGTAGATCTGGCAAGTTCTCCAAAAACAAACACATACACACGCACACACACACACAAACAACTCATACCCTCTTCCACACACATGTGTGCACATCTATGTGTACACACATCCTCCTCCACCAATGCATGCAACCTGTACCCTCCCGTTTATAGACTCATAGGTTCACACACACACACAAATAACCCATATGCTGCCCATACACACGTGTACGTGCACACACACAGTACCCACCCTCTCAGAGATATACACACGTATGCAATCCAGACTCCCTTTTATAGGTACACACACACACACACACACACACACGCATGCACGCGCACACACACCCCTGCAGGGCCCTGTGCACTGGGCTTTCTCTTTATGCCTTTTCTCTCCCCTGAGTGGCTTCTCCCTGCTCGCCTTTTACATCCATCGTTGCCATGTTCCCCATCTGCACCACAGATATGGATTGGAATATTGTAAATTTAGTGTTTCTTTTCCAGGGAGATTTTTCTAAAAAGCTTTTCCCCCATGATTTATAAATAATGAATAATACCATTAGAAATGTGATGGGTAGTGTAACTTTGATGCAGAGTTTGTCAAGCTCAATGTTTCATGCTTCTACTTTGACGACAGCCCTGGGCCGTGGAAGGCAGGGAACTCAGTTGGCTGACACACCAAAGTCTCTCTTGTCACATTTCCCAAAGAGTGTTCCTTGGGTTCTAATAGATAATGCATGCATTTTAAAAGGGGCACTTTCTGTGCTCAAATAGGTTTGGAAAATGCTACATTGAACCGATTCCTTTAATGCAGGATTTCTCAAAGCATTTCTTATGATAATTTGCTGCAGGCCATGAAGTATTTCCAAAACATATTTGGCCAGGGAACCTTTTTTTCGTCAAAACACTATATATTTAAGCTTAGTGTTCTATGGAAAATAATTTAAGAAATAATGTTCTAATGACTCATATTCCTCTCTGTTGCCCTTATTGAAGAGTTCAAATTTACCTTGACATGTTTATAACAAATCGGTACTTCTTTATATTTTTAATTCAAAAGTATAATAAAAATTTTCCTAGAGTCAATATATGATCCTTAAGAGTCTCCTAGAATCTTTAAACAGAACAAATAATTATCATTCTGTTTTATGTTAATATGATTTTCTATAAAATAGGTCTTTGACAATCAGTAATCTTTATAAGGAAGATAGTCATTATATTTTGACCAAGTATTTCTTTAATTAGAATATAAGCTCTTAATGCATATTATACAGTAAAATCTATCTATCTCTATATATTTATCATAAATATATCAACAGAAATATGGAGGAGGGAGGGAGAGAGAGAGAGAGAGAAAATTCAGATGGAGAGACATTGCAGACACAGCACTGGTACAAACATCAGGAATACCTGTGCTCACCTCGGAGCTTTGCTTTGGGACTCTCACCTGTAATGGTGAACCTTGCAGAGCCATCCACTCTACTGAGGCCTCCACATGATTTTTTTGACACTGGACAGTTGTGCCCAATACCAAGGCACAAGGGCCAAAGCCGAAGTAGGATATTTTTGGGTTAAGTAAACATCCCTTTTTTATCCCCTTTCTAAGATTTAAGAGAATGCAAATGCAAGGATGGTTATCATGTCAAAGCCTGGCACAAAATAGCTATCTCTTGTTTGCAAGACCTCGTGCATCTGCCTTCTAAACTCAAGAGGGAGCTTTGATAGATTAGTGATTTTTCTAGAAAATCTGAAATTCCAGTAGACTTTACCCATGGTCTGTGTTTAATCTGTACCTGTTTGTTTTTAAGTCACAACCTGCCTACATTCATTCCCTCAAGACCTCAACATCCTTGTGCTCAAAGGATCTATCTCCCTGTTATGTAGATTTGCATTTTAACAAGAATCAGAGAATCTGAGGCCAGATACTCTGAGCACAACCTTCAGCAAATACCCTAGGATGCTTTAGAGGACTAGGATAAACTTTCCCAGAGCACATAGCTGGACTTATTTTCTAACAGCTAAGTGGTTATTTTATACCACAGTAGAATAAAAAAAAATCATAAAAGTGTCTTTTATGTTCCTCTCCCCCAGCCCCATTTCAGCATTAAGCACTATAGTAGACACATAGTAGGTCTTCAGAAAGTGGCAGATTGGCAATGGTATAGCTACCTATTCTCATTTGCTTTTCTTATTATATTTGTACATGTGGTAAACTGTGCCTTTTCTAATATTTTTTTTAAGTTGCTGAATATTTAAGGACTGATGAACATCAAAGAAAACAGTAAGGGGATGGCAATTGCACCAAAGTATTCTAAGGTTGGAAGACCATTTACTCCATCATGGACGCTCTGGTTACTGGACCTCTGAGTGTGCACCTCCAATGAAGAGGAGCACACCATTTCCTGTGGCAGGTCATTCTACTTTGATTAACATTGCTGGAATGATCCTCTCCTAGGGCAGAAATAGGTTACCCAATGGAAACTAGCCTTTGGGAAATGTCAGCTTTGCCTATCTGCTTCACACAGTTAATTACCACACAATTCATCAGTTGCTCCACTCTGCTGACTTGCTGAGAGTTCTCCAGGTTCTGCTGCTCTATTTCTGACTACCCTTTCCGTCTTCCTTTTTGATTCTCATCCTTCCGCATACCCTTGGAAATTGATATTAGCAATATTTTCTGTGGTCTGCTCTTCCTGCTCTATATTCATTTTACTGATATGTCATTCACTACTTTGTGTCCAAATACCCCTAACAATTCCCAGATCCCTATAAAGGCTGATATGTCTCCTGAATTCTGTGTGTATGGCTTCCGCCACCTCTGGACATCTCTGCTTGTGCATTCTCAGGCTCCTCAGACTTTGCCGGGGCAAAACTAAGCTTATATTCTCTGGGATACCTTCCTTTTAGGAAACATCTCTATTTTCCCCCCTTATCTAGGATCCCTCAGAACATGTTCATACATCTATCAGGATACTGTCAGTTAATTGTGACAAATCTCTCTCACACACATTGTGAATCCTTTTCTAGAACTTATCCTTTTATAGAAAAGATAAGAGTTCCTGGTGAGAAATTAGCCTGCACTGAATATGCCTCTTGGATGCTATGTGCCCAGGTTTCAAAAGGCATCCTGCCACGGGACTCTCTGCTTCTCATGAGGAGGATGTAATGTGTACACAAGTCACAGCTAATGCATGCTTAGGTGTTGATTATATATCACGCTTTAACTCTAAAATTTTCATGTAATCCCCCAAGTGCTACGCTGAAATGTGCTTTCCTTGATAACTACGCACTTAAAAAAATGCCAAGCTAGTGCCAGAATCTCATTTAAAAACTCTGCTGTTGAGATGGCCTTTGCCAAGAACATATTCTTCAAATGGGATGTGCTGTTTTCAACCTGAAGATTACAGTTAGGGCAAGATATCTCACAAAAACTTAATACTTTGTCAAGGCCACTTGAGAATTTGTCTCAGTAACCAGTTTTTCCTCCACAGTGCCTCTTGCCCTGGCCTCAGAGATTTCTGGTTTAGGAAACGGGGTGCTGATTTTTTTCAACATATAAAAAAGTATAAAGCATAAAAAAAAATTATCGTTTTATACCTTCAGAATAAGATCATCCTGGACCCCATGACGTTCAGCGAGGCCCGGTTCCGGCCGTCCCTGGAGGAGCGTCTGGAGAGCATCATCAGCGGCGCTGCGCTCATGGCCGACTCGTCCTGCACGCGCGACGACCGGCGCGAGAGGATCGTGGCCGAGTGCAACGCTGTGCGGCAGGCGCTGCAGGACCTGCTCAGCGAGTACATGAATAACGTAAGTCCTGGACTCTCCGTTCTCATGTCTCGGTGGATTCCATTCCGTGATCTTGAGGCACTTGTGAAAGCGTGGAGAGCAGGAAAGGAGGACAGACAGGTGTTCCCCAAAGAGAGTCAGGTGAAACCAAAGCACCACTTTGGGAAGAGCGTGTGTCCTGATGTCTGAGTATGGAAGAGATTGATGGAGAGTAGTTCTTTGACTTTTTACTTGAGTGATTTTTTTTTTTTTTCTTGGTCACTTTAGTGGTTCAATTTTGATTTAGGTACGATTTCAATTGTAAAGGTAAATGATTGATGGAAACACTTGAGGATATACTAAAACCTCTTTTACAGAGAGCACTTTCGAAGGTAAGGATAGCTGTAGGTGCTAATCTTCACCCCTAAGAGACATTAATAAACATCATAGTTTTTAAAGTGTTTATACAGGGCTCTTTGAGGTGGAAAAGTTCTAACTGCAGTGCGGTAAAACTTAGAGCTTTCTTGACTGGCTGTGCAATTAGGAGTTCTTATAAAAGTGGGTCTTCAAGTTTTTATGTAGCTTGTGTGTAAGTGGTATCTAGTTGTATTGGGGCAGATGATGACCATCCTCTCCTACAGTTATAAAATGTGACAGTTTTTTATACCTGTAAATTTCAAGAAGGTGGGATGAAACCCATATTCTTTGCTTTGAAAGGCATTAAATTATGGTATTGATTTGCTACCTTCATTCAGCTGAGGTGTTGCCCAGTGCTTGCAGCAGTGAATTATCTGGAGTTCCCCCTATCCTGGAATTTTGGGATTAGGAAAATTCAGTACAAATTGGAAAAAAAAATGTAGATAAAATGAGGCTTCAATATTATGTGTCGAAGGAATGCTCTGTGTAGTGGTCAGGTAGGTAACAGGGACACTGGAAATCTACTGACAGCTTTTGAAATCCATGCTGGATATTGATAGAACCCTTCGAGGCAATGCTGAGACAAAGCAGCCAGCCCATGTCCCTCCCTCCAGGGTCTTACCCCTCTCATCGTGAAACTGTGCAGCTAACAGACATGCAAGCAAGGAGCCAGCATTGACAGTAGCAGTGCTCCTCCTGCACACCCTCCAGAGAACTTCACTCAGAAAGCAAAAAGATACTTAATGCAAATACTGTACAAACTAAAAAACAAAATCTGTTTCCTTTCCATGAACCTTCAGATTCTTTGATTTTGGAAGACTTGCCCATTTTCAGCACAAAGAATAAAGTGTGGACGCACCACGTGGTACCCAGCTGCTTATGAGCACTTCTCTATAGGATGCTAGATGGCTGACATTTTCTGTGGTTTTGGTCTGTGGGCATTATGTAGGGTACAGCTAGAAATGTTGATCACTAGCATCTCCCACCTTGGCAAATCTTCTGAATAGTAGAATTGTCAAAAAAGAATGCTTATAAAATCTGGGATTCTGTTTATTTGTTGTTGTTTTTAACAAAATAGCAAAGGGCTAATTACTTATATGTGGAATTTGGTTTCACATTAAAGAATGCTGGTATTTCTATCAAGAAATAAGTATTGGCAAAGAAAGAAATAGAAACTACAGAGATAGCAGTGCTGGTTAAGATCTCAATATAAATAAATCAGACTCAAAAAAGTATGTGCCTGTGGATAGAAATCACTGAATGTGATTAAAGGAGATTCGATTGAGATGCGACATGTAATTTTCAGTTTGATGTTTAGAATCCTGCCAAGTAGAAGTTTTTTCTTTTAGTGTAAACTCCTATAGATCAGCAGAGCTGATGGATTTTGTATTTTATTGACTTCAGGCAATTGTTTTTCTGATCACAGCCTTGTGATGCAGGAATGTTTTGTACTTTTATTGAAGTCTTAGTTTCTATTTTGACATAGTTACAGATAATACATATATGAGTATAGTGCTTAAATTCAGTGTGAACAAATTCTTTCCACATTGAACCATCAGTATCAAAGCCTGATATAAAATAACTCCTATTTGATTTTTATTATAAATTTTTATATAAACTAAATAAAATTTAGTTGAACTTCATACTTCTTTGGTGAGTTCAGTATAGAATTGGATACAGCTCGACCACCTCCATAATCCCTGTCCTGTGTGTTCATTTCTACTGCCACAAACTCAATTTATATTTATTTTTATATAGCATATATTAATATTAATACAAAAACACATACGCATCTATGCCTTTACAGAAAATTATGTTGTAGTTAACAGCAACCAGTAAATTAGTCATTCCTGAGCTGTTATATTTCTTTTTCAATTTTTAAGCTCTGAGAATAAAGGTGTTATCAAATTATCACCCTGCAGGTTTTCATCTTAATTTGCTAGGCAATACCATTAGGATAAAAAAGTCATTAAACTGAAAAGAAAAGATTTAAAAATTGGCATAACTGACATTTCTGGATTCTAAAATTCTCCTGATCAGTCTCTGATGAGCATTCAACTTCTAATGCTCACTTGTAGCCAAAGCTGTTCTAAAACCATATACATGCCAAGTGGTATGGAAAGGGGGAGATGGAGGTTGTGGGGAGAAGCTTTATAAGATAGTAAATGATTAGGAAAAGGTAGTCTTCATGGGGCATGGGCCATGCTTTAGCCATGTGGGTTACACTGAGCTCAATAAGATATCGGTGATGTGTTAGATATTTCCAAAAATATGTATTCAAATTAATGAATGTGTGTGCGAAAGATGTAACAAAAATGTACAGTTAAGAGAAACAAGTGTGGAAAAAAAGGCTGGATCTGGGGAAACAGATGCATGTGGTGAAAATTATGATCACAGAGCATGGCAGTGGCAGAAAAGGTGGTGGGAATTGTTTTAGAAAAGCCTTGGCTGGCCTTAAGTTGTTTTATAAAGTTCAAGATATAACCCAAAGCAAAAAGATTCTTAAAAATAATCCTCCTTTAAATAGAATATCATTATTATATACATATGGAGACTAATGGGTAGTGAGAGACTCTTACTCAAAAGGCTGTGTGGCGTATAAATGTTCATTTGGATTAGTGCCATCAAGTGTGGTTGTTGGAGTATTATACTGAGTACCATAAATAGTTCCAAATTATAATGAACACGCAAACTTCCCTCTGGAACTTATAATTTTATATAGCCTTCTTTTTGTGCCAATAAGACTCTCTTTTCCATCAAAAGTAAAATCTTAAAAGTGACCCTATGATAGTATACAACTAAATATAGTATTTTATTGTAAGAATTTTGTGATGGATTCAAATTTAGAATATTTTATTAATTGAGCAAATGTGTATTGTCTGCCTGGCTGCTTTGTGCCAGGCATTGTTCCAGGCTTCTGGGGATGCAGAAGTAAGCAAAACAGACAAAATTCTCTACTCTCATGGAGCTTATACTCCAGTGACAAGAGAGAGATATTAATAATAAAGATGTGGCCGGGCGTGGTGGTTCACGCCTGTAATCCTAGCACTCTGGGAGGCCGAGGCGGGAGGATTGCTTGCGCTCAGGAGTTCAAGACCAGCCCGAGCAAGAGCGAGACCCCGTCTCTACTAAAAATAGAAAGAAATTAATCGGACAACTAAACAAAATATATAGAAAAAATTAGCCGGGCATGGTGGTGCATGCCTGTACTCCCAGCTCCTCGGGAGGCTGAGGCAGAAGGATTGCTTGAGCCCAGGAGTTTGAGGTTGCTGTGAGCTAGGCTGATGCCATGGCACTCTAGCCCAGGCAACACAGTGAGACTCTGTCTCAAAAAAAAAAAAAAAAAAAAAGGGGGTAAGTGATTTGAGCAGGAGTTATTTCAGATGGTGATCAGTGCAAAGAGGAAATATAAAACCTGAGATGTAGGGAACATGAAGTATTGCTGTAACTAAGGATGGCCTGGGAAGGGTGTGTTGAGATGACTTTAGATCAAAGAACTTTTGGAGATGAAGGAGCAAAGAGCCTTAGAAGTGGAAAGACCAACAAGGTCAAGAGCCACGCTGTGAGCAGGTACCTGGTGTGTTTGAGGAACCACGGGGAGCCGAGTGGCTGTTCTGAGTAGCTGGGCAGGAAGAGATGGAGTCTGTATGGTGCCTTGTGTACCATTATACAGAATCTGACTTTCATTCTAATGGAATGGGAGGCCACTAGAGAGTGTTGGACAGAAAATGCCAGGCTTTAGGTATTGAGAACAGGACGTAAAAGTTAAAAAAAAAAAAAAAATGGTGTAAGTAGGACAGGTGAAGAGGCTCTTGGCTCCAGATAATTCCTGGGAGGATGGTCTCTTGGACTAGGTGATAGCAGGAGAAGTGGTGGAGTAAAGTATCCAAATTCTGACTCTGTTTTAAACAAAATTTGCTTATACAGTAACTAATGAGAAGAATGTGTTTGCTTCATGAACATAAAATAGACACTTACATTTTGAATGATAGTTGTAGGCATATCAGCTGCAACTAATAGCACATCTTCATTTGGGTTGGGTTGCACAGAAAATTCTGATTTACTCAGATGTTGTACCGGTTTGCAGATAGCTTACTTGGCAATGACTGGATGCTCTGCTAAACAGATTGCATTTAAAAGGGGAGTTAAATAGAAAAATTTTGTTTCAAAGTTGTACCACCAAAAATGTCCAAGTACAGTTCACATTCTTATAACTGTAAAACAATAAAAATACGATACTTATCCTAAGTATTAAACTATAATGAAGAACTATAAGGAGAAAAATGAATATTTATTCTAGGTACTAAAACTGTAAGTGCAGAACAGTAAGGACATTCATGAAACTTACTTTTTGGGTACAGTTCACTCTTAGGCCTTGATGAGAATATGCAAAGAGCAGAAGTGCCTGGACCTCGTTGTGACTTGTGCTGCTGTACAACCTGGTTCAATTTCATATGCATAGACTCTGTGTAGCTCTACATTTTTTTAAACACTAATGCAGAACTGCAGTTTTTTTTAAACAATCCTACAATTAAAGTTTAAGTGTTTACACAATGATGGCAGAGATCCTGGTGGCGAAAAGTAATGACTTACTGGTCTCTTTGTTAAAATGT
>NW_012148463.1:196654-198032 GCF_000956105.1 Propithecus coquereli
CTCTGAGAATAAAGGTGTTATCAAATTATCACCCTGCAGGTTTTCATCTTAATTTGCTAGGCAATACCATTAGGATAAAAAAGTCATTAAACTGAAAAGAAAAGATTTAAAAATTGGCATAACTGACATTTCTGGATTCTAAAATTCTCCTGATCAGTCTCTGATGAGCATTCAACTTCTAATGCTCACTTGTAGCCAAAGCTGTTCTAAAACCATATACATGCCAAGTGGTATGGAAAGGGGGAGATGGAGGTTGTGGGGAGAAGCTTTATAAGATAGTAAATGATTAGGAAAAGGTAGTCTTCATGGGGCATGGGCCATGCTTTAGCCATGTGGGTTACACTGAGCTCAATAAGATATCGGTGATGTGTTAGATATTTCCAAAAATATGTATTCAAATTAATGAATGTGTGTGCGAAAGATGTAACAAAAATGTACAGTTAAGAGAAACCAGTGTGGAAAAAAAGGCTGGATCTGGGGAAACAGATGCATGTGGTGAAAATTATGATCACAGAGCATGGCAGTGGCAGAAAAGGTGGTGGGAATTGTTTTAGAAAAGCCTTGGCTGGCCTTAAGTTGTTTTATAAAGTTCAAGATATAACCCAAAGCAAAAAGATTCTTAAAAATAATCCTCCTTTAAATAGAATATCATTATTATATACATATGGAGACTAATGGGTAGTGAGAGACTCTTACTCAAAAGGCTGTGTGGCGTATAAATGTTCATTTGGATTAGTGCCATCAAGTGTGGTTGTTGGAGTATTATACTGAGTACCATAAATAGTTCCAAATTATAATGAACACGCAAACTTCCCTCTGGAACTTATAATTTTATATAGCCTTCTTTTTGTGCCAATAAGACTCTCTTTTCCATCAAAAGTAAAATCTTAAAAGTGACCCTATGATAGTATACAACTAAATATAGTATTTTATTGTAAGAATTTTGTGATGGATTCAAATTTAGAATATTTTATTAATTGAGCAAATGTGTATTGTCTGCCTGGCTGCTTTGTGCCAGGCATTGTTCCAGGCTTCTGGGGATGCAGAAGTAAGCAAAACAGACAAAATTCTCTACTCTCATGGAGCTTATACTCCAGTGACAAGAGAGAGATATTAATAATAAAGATGTGGCCGGGCGTGGTGGTTCACGCCTGTAATCCTAGCACTCTGGGAGGCCGAGGCGGGAGGATTGCTTGCGCTCAGGAGTTCAAGACCAGCCCGAGCAAGAGCGAGACCCCGTCTCTACTAAAAATAGAAAGAAATTAATCGGACAACTAAACAAAATATATAGAAAAAATTAGCCGGGCATGGTGGTGCATGCCTGTACTCCCAGCTCCTCGGGAGGCTGAGGCAGAAGGATTGCTTGAGCCCAGGAGTT
>NW_012148463.1:199785-225340 GCF_000956105.1 Propithecus coquereli
GCTAGGGCCACCAGATCTCTGAAAATAGTGGCTTTTACATTGTTTTTTATTTTTTATAGTGTGAGGGAAATACATTTTCATTGTAAATGATAAAAATCAAATAAAGAAGAAAGTAAAAATAATTCATAATCTCATCCTCTAAAAATAATCATTGGTAATAATTTGGAATATATCTTTCCAATGTTTTTGAGCATATAGGAGTGGTATATTTATATACAGATACACATATGTTAATTCCCTGACTTTTTGAAAAAATAAACTCATTGTAAATGAATTTTGTACCCTATTTTCTTTACTCAATATATTGTGAATATGTTGCCTTATCAATAAACATTATCTAACTTTATGTTTACTGGCTGCATAGCATTTTATTATATGAATATGTAGTAATTCGTTTAGAAGCAATTCATTTTGAGCATATTTTTAGAGAAGCGTATTGGAAAAGATAAGTAGGGAAGACTTTTCGTGTTGGAAGTATAAGTATAGAGTTCTGATTTAGACCAGAAGCATGACTGAGAAACAAAATAGAAAAGAAAGAGTGAGGACATAGATTCGATTTTCACTTATGAGAATTCTCTAAGTTGGCTATACGTAGTACTGCTAAGAGGGACCCAGAACAACTAGTGGGCAAGTTCAATACTTGGCTTTGATCTAGAATCCCAGAGAAGGATTGAAAGTTGCTGCAGGGAATGTCATCAGAAAGATAAGTTATCATAGGAATTATTATCCTGACACATTGCTCCTGGATGGGAAAGTAGAGAAATGACTTAGTAGTTTTTATCATTTAAGAATAAGGTTTTGCTGATTAACAATAAAATTTGTTTCCAGTATTATCTATGTCTTCCCTTTTCTCTCTTTCCCATTATTATATAAATGAGGTAGTGAAATTCACAAAAGTCAGCTTGACTAATTATAACTTCCTCTACCAAAAGGTTTAGCTTAAAACAGAATAGAAAGTAATGTTTAAAAATGTTTGTGGGCCATCTGTGACCTAGTTGCCCATAGCTCTCCATAATGGCTCTCCATTCTAATGGGGAATTGAAAGTTACCTTAATGAGATTGGTGGCTTCATTCAAGGGAAAGATTCCCAATATCCCAAATTTGGTGCCTGTGGTGAGAAAGTTTTCCTTGCCTTTTCCTTATTTATGTCTTTTCTTCTCTTCTTTTCTGTTCCCTGCCTTTAAATATATTCTGTGCCCTCATCTCTGCTAATTTTGAGCTTCAAATTCATCTGTACAATTATGCTTCCCATATAAAACTTTTGCTTCCATGTGAAGAGGCAGTTTTTAAATTCTTTTTTAGTTGATACTTCTTGCTCAGACATGGAAAGAGTATGATTAGGTTACCAACTTCTTCTCTGAGGTGAAAAATTGTCCTTTGAATCTACTCTTCCAAAGATAATATGCATAGTTGGAGTGGAAGTCTTTTGGGTAGTGCTTTAGACTTCTGTCCTTGCATCATGGCATTTTCAATCCCATTTGCTTGCATTTGCAGGTAGATTTCACTGTAACTCCCAGAGATACCCTGGAACTGGTACAGGGTAACGCAATCTTTTAAGTTTTTTCTTATATATTATTATTATCATATTCCTTTTCTAATGGTGCTCAACTGTGTTTGCTGTAATGGGATCTTAGAAAGCCAAGGGATATTGTGGGAGACATCTTAGGTGCCACCGACTCAGGCACAGATGGTGGGAGAATGTCCAGTCATGTTGGCAGGAAATCTTCTCTGGGCACAATAATGAGGATGAGAGTGTGAGAGACATTGTATCAGGTTCAAGAGTCCCATGGAGCAAGTGTGAGAGAAGCCCAGTACAACTAGTGGGCATGAGGAGATCCAGAATTGGGTGATCTGGACACAGTATCCACTAAGCTATGGAGCACAGGTGTAGGTTACACCCAGGCCCTGTGGAAACGTGGGAGGTCTGCTTGAGTCTTAAAGGACCCAAGGTGTAGGGTGGTTATCCACGGGGGGAGACTTAGGCCCTCTGAAAAATATGGCATGTCATACCTGTTTGCTATTGCTTATTATCAGCTTGTGGCATACAATCAAATGGCTTACTCACAGAATCCCAGGACAGTTAGTTCTAACTAGATTTGTTTCCTTTACATCAAGTCAGCTTTCACTGAAATCTCACACACCATCTCCTTGGCAAAAAGGCCCTTTCCTTTGTGACCTCCTCGCCCCAACTCTCCAGTGTGGATAATTTGGCAGTAGTTACAAGCCTGTGCTTTGTTGTCATTTATACCTTGGTTCAAATCCCAGTTTTATCATCTGTAAGTGACCTGACCTTAGGCAAGGCAGAGAGAGATTTACTGAGCCTCAACTTTCTCAGCTGTGAAATGGCAATAGCAGGATCCACTTTGGGGAGGTATCTGCAGATCAAATGACATGATGGCAGTCAGAAAGCTCAGTGCCAGAGGAACCTCATATTTGTTTCTTTGTTCTTCCCAGTGCTCCTACTTCACTATGCTATTTTATTAACCTCATATAAAAACCCTATACTGTAAAGGTCACTGAAGTCTTTTCAGAGTTAAGGAGTATAGATTGACAAAGGGAAAAAAAAAAAGCTTCGTTGGATGTGTCTGCACGGGTCTGGAATTCCTCTGTTGATCCCCTCTTATTGGAATCTCCTAAAAGTTAACATGGATCCAGCAATAAACTTATTACATAGTCTAGGTATATAGCCAATGAGGAAAGGTGAGGCCACTGGCCAGCAATCACTTGTGCAGGAAGATTTTGGGAACACAGCCTTGCCATCAAAATGATGCCCCCAGTGTTAATTCTGTAATGACTTTAGTCTGAGCATTGAAGGTCACAACAACTCCAGGGCCTCACTATTGACTTCCATACAGTGGAAAAACAGCACTGAGAAATCAATACTTCTGTCTCCTTCTATTCACACCTCCCACCCGCATTTGTTCTTCTTCCTTCCTTCCCTCCCTTTCTTCCTTCCACCAACTATGTGCCTGGTGAAATTCTTAAATTTCTTTTGAATGCATGGATGAACTCACAGGAATGCAAAGGAATTGCTAAGATAAAAGACCTGAAAAGAAAGTAACTAAAAATGGGCCTGCAGATTTCTCCTGGCCTAGACCAGGCTTTTAAATAGGGCATATATGCAAAGAACAGGACACAAAGCCTGGTGACTCAGCTGGATGGCCAGATTAGGGACCTTAGTGTAAAGCCTGGATTCCCAGATGGTGTGACACCATTAGGGTATGAGCTAAGAAAATAAAACTTTCCTACAGATAGTAAAATTGAGAATATGTGCTGTCTCGGTCTTTAAAGAGAAGGAAAAAAAGAACACCTCTTCCTCTAAGAATTTTTGACCACAGGTCCCCAGTCACTCAGTATCAGGGCCAGAAACTATATTCCAGCATGACCTGAAGTTTATCCAGGATTTCTTTTAAAGCTATTCTGAGTGGCAGAGTGCCAGGTGCCTGGTAGAAGCAAATATTAAGGCTCTCCAGAGGAACATACTTTCAACTCAAGCCTCAAAGAATTTCCAAAGATAACATTATAAAGAACAAAAGTTGGCATTCCAGAATCATTAAAAGCAAACTCAAACAAGCCACCATGAATGAGAACTGACAAAACCAACCGACCAGAGATTAGTCCTACAAGGGCTGTAGATTTGCAGTTATTAGATACAGGTTATAAAATGGTTTAAAGAAATTGAAGAGAGTACTGGAGATGTGATAAGGGAGCAAGGGACTGTCAGAACTGACTGGACAGACTTGGAGCACAGGCCTGGGGTTGTGGTGGGGTGGGGGGCTGTGGGGTTTCCTGAAGGGTTGGGGCAGGAGGTTCTTGGCTGCCTCAGGCCTTGACTAATGAGGAAGAAGGAAAAACGGTAATTGAGAGCCTTCGCTGTTTAGAGTGGTGCTGCTTGTAAACTCTCAAGCAGGGTCTGGTAATCTCTTGGCAATCCCTTGGTCGGATATCATTGCTTATCCATACTAGACTTCTAGAATGATCTCTTTTTGGTGAAAGAATGAAAAAAAAATCTATTGAATGAAACAGGAGATAGAAATAAAAATCTGCTTCTACTGAAAAATTAATTTCCATCCTTAGAGTTCTAGCTGGTTTCTCTCCTTATCGAACAAACCGCTCACTGAGTCCTTGAAAGTTGGTTCTGGATCATGCAAGGCCAATCAATGTGATGAGGAGCAAATAATGTGATGAGAGAGTAAAGGGCTGCCTGTGACCTAGCCAAGGAGCAGGGATTGTTGATAGGGTTGGCTTCCAAATCATAGGTGTGGCCATAGTGATTATGGCAGCCTGGACAGCACCAGCCTTCAGCTGATCTTGGAAGAGGCTTCCTGGTGTGTCAGTGAACCTCCCAGAATTGTCAGGGGGAGCAGCAGGCTCCTTTCTCCCACTAAACCAATGAACCTGGATAAAGTTTTTGTTTTTTTTTTTTTGAATTAACAAAGTATGTAGGAAATCAGAACTCAGGATTTCTTGTTCTCATGGATTATTCCAAAGATAAGCTCCCTTGCTTGGGCCTGATGCTGCCTTGAGCCCTCAGAAATATTTCTCTTGATTCATTTGGAAAAACTGTTGCACTCAAAGAACTGAGTGTTTCACTGGCAGGGCCATTTCTCCATGCCTCACAGATGCCAGGCTGTTTGCTGCTTCAGCGACTTTGACATACTCTCTCCCCGATTGGAATGTTCTCTCTCAAACTTTGCATGGAATGCTCCTTCTCCCCCAAGTTTCAGCCCAAATACGTTGCTCTTGACTATATCAGTGTATTTAATTCTGCTATAGTACCTGCCACATTCCAAAATCACATCATCTCTTTGTTTCTATTGTTGTTGTCTGTTCCTCTACTGGAATTTACCTCCCATGACCAGGAATGTTGTCTTGTTGACAATTCCTGGTATCTAGTATACGTAGCCTGGCATGTCAGAGGGCGTAAATAAATCCCTCTCTCATCCTCCTCCTCTCCTAAAAATAATAATAATAATGCTAATAAAAATAATAACAATAAGAGAAAGCAACATAACCATATGTTTTGAGTCTATCGAGTCCCATGTTTGGAACAAAATGATTCATCTTTTTTCTCTGCTCTACTACCTGATAAAACAGTAAGTAAATTAAGGTTAATTATGCTTGGCTTTCTCATTCCTCACTTTGCAGCTCCCAGACTTTTCTCTATAGTTAAAGCTTTATTTAAGGCCCTGGCAGAGGCCCATATCACTTCTTTCTAGAAAGGCCTGAAATGATCCCAGTAACTATTAATAGAGATAAAGATGATACAAAGCATGTCACTTGTTTGCTTTTCAGTTCAAAGAGCTCCACCAAGCAGCTCACTCTTATTTCTGCCACTACAGACTGACCTGTTTGGGCGCAAGTTCTTAGGAGTATGTCTGAGGGGCTAGGAAGAGCTGCACTATTTTTAGTTCCTGCAGCATTCTGCAGGCTGGACTGGGGACTTTGGAAATTACTTAACTCATTACTTTCTAAAAGACACAGAAGAGTTTGCATATATAACTAAAGAGATAAACCAACAGAAGAGTCACACGATTCAGCCTTTTAAAATTAAGTGCAGCCTGAGCAAGAGCGAGAGCCCGTCTCTACCAAAAATAGAAAGAAATTAATCAGACAACTAAAAATATATAGAAAAAATTAGCTGGGCATGGTGGCGCATGCCTGTAGTCCCAGCTACTCGGGAGGATGAGGCAGGAGGATCACTTCAGCCTAGGAGTGTGAGGTTGCTGTGAGCTAGGCTGATGCCATGGCACTCACTCTAGCCCGGGCAAAAAGAGTGAGAGTCTGTCTCAAAAAAAATAAAAAAAAATTAAGTGCTCTGTCCCCAGAGTCCCAGCCCAGGGTGAATCGCAGTCCCCTGCAGAGGGGGTTTTTGGTCTCCAAGCCTAGCAGGTACCCCAGGTGATTCTTACGAGCAGACAAGGTCAGGAACACCTGATGCAATAAATCAGTGGATCAAATCAAGAGTTAATTTAATAGAGCATGGGTTTAATTTTGAGAGTGGGGTTGAATACTTTTGAAAGAAACCATGAAGTGAAATATCTCCCAGGAAGTCTTTTTGAGCTGTGCATTATTCAGCCTGGACATCCACGATGTTGGGACAGACTCCTGAAGCCGAATGGCTAATCCTGTCTTTGAATTAGTTAGAAATAGACAAGCAAATCTGAACCAGCACCTCGCACTGCGAGATACTAATTGAAGGGTAGCTGTTTTTTCAAAACTTCTAACTTTCACCCTCTTGCCCTCAAACACACCTGTTCCTACATTCTACTCCCTCATTTGTAAAAACAATTTATCATCCTTGGAAGGACTGTTCTGTCATGTGCCAGAACTAAAATATCCAGTCTCACAGATTATTCAAAAATCCTTTTTCTTAACAGCTTAATTGCTGACTTCAGTTTCCACCGACTTTGCCAGTTTGGATGCCGCTGAGAGATTTGCAGCATCAACCTAGGGCTGTGCCTTTTCCAGTTTACACCTTGAATTAAGCTTTTGTTCTGGGCTCTTTTGGTGACTATTCTCGGCCACAGTTGCCAAGAGGAAGCAACATTTTGCCTGACTGCTCTAGAAATTCTTAAATCTGTGTATCAGGACCACATAAGGGGATTTTGAAAAGCACATGTTCCAGGGCCCTACCTCAGTAACAGAGTCTTCAGGGACAGAGCCTGGGCAGCTTTATTTCAGCAAATTTCCCTGTAAATTCTCCTGCCTCTTGTCCTGTACAAGCCCTGGACTAGGCCAGCATTGGGAATCACTCCACTTAATCAATATCATTACATTCACAGACAGGTATCATAAGCTTCCTTTTCCTGTTTTCTGAATCATATTTTCCCAGTGTTATTTATTATTATTTATCTTCACCCTCTAAATTATCCTCCCCCACTACTTGCCATGGAACGGGTGGAGACCTTTGAAGGCCAATATTTCCTTCCTGTTTTCCTCCTAAAGTGACTCAAGAAGACAAGAAATCACATGTCATGTGGATTTCACCTCAATAAGGAAAAAAAGAAAATAGAAGACATTGGGCTTTTTATTATTCAGTCTGCACACTAGGGTCTTAGGAGGAATCAGTTAAGTGGCCCGTGATCTGGGGACTAATTTTACACTTTTTATCCCTGCAACATAGACATACAAATCCTTTGGGAAAGGTGTTTTTCTCTGTATCCATGAGACACTTACAAATAAAAAGATTCTCTGAACTTTATATTACTACAGATATTGTCTCTTTGTTCACCATTGGCATAATTTTATGCCTCTTTTCTGTTCTGGTTGCTTCTTTTCCTTATCTATTAGTTTATTTTCCACCATTTGTAAAACCTATAAAACCATATCCTCTCCTTACTTTTATTTTTTATTTTTAGTTCTTCCGGGATTCTCAAAGGATCACATCCATTTTCCTAACACCTCTGTTTTCTGATTACAGACCGTTTGGACAAAAAGGAGTGGCAAGCTACCTTCCACAAAACACATGGTTAAGGACCACCCAAGGTCACATGGTTAGCTAGAACTGAAATTGGAACTTGGGTCTGTGTCTCTTTATTACCACTCTTTGGTTCTTTCCATTGCTTCACATTTTATTTCTTAATGAACCGAGACATAACACTGAGTTTTTCATACTCTCTTTTCTCTATGTAAAGCCCTATATTCTGTATTGTCCATCTTTTCCCTAATATTTATTTTGATCGCTCAGGGTTAGCTAGATGGTAGACTCTGGACAAATCTTCCATGTGCAAGCATCTATAGGATCTAACAGAACCCCGACAAAACCCCCCATAGAAGGCAGACGCCCCCAGCAGCCTTGTGGGACAGCCATCAGAATTCCCCATAGAGGGGCAAAGCAGAGCCTGTTTTGGCAGGAGTAAGGTGCTAAGGCAGCAGACAATTGAATCTGATTTTTTCAACAGTGCAGACTCTCGGGTCTCCAGTGTCTAGGCGGAGGCTGCTGATCTGGTAGGACACAACCCTGGAGTCCGTAACTGTAACAACCTGCATGGGAATGCCAACTTCCCGTGATTCCTCCAGTGCACAGTGCTCTCAACCAGTCATGTCTGTCTGAAGACCTGACTTTTGCCTTCTTCTAGATGTCTGCAATTTTGGGTGGAACAGAGGACCTTGCGGTCTGCTTTTAAAAAATAGTTAATTAATTTGATTGACAAATGATAATTGTATATGATAATTGTATACATTTATGGAGTACAATGTGATGTTTTGATATGTGTATACACTGTGGAAAGATGAATCAAGCTAATTAACATATCTAGCATCTCTCCAACTTACCACGTTTTTGTGGTGAGAAGGTTTAAAATCTACTGTTTTAACAATTTCGAAAGGCACAATCCGTTATTATTAACTGTTGCCACTATGCTGTGAAATAGATCATTAAAATTGATTCCTCCTGTCTAACTGAAACTTTGTACCCTTTGACCAACATCTCCTCTCTCATCCTCCTACTCCTGTAAGCTTTTGGAACCACCCTTCATTCCTATTTACAGCTGCTTGTCTCCCCATTTCTCACATCGCCGCCTGAGCTCCGCCACCCCCCCCCAAGTCCCTAACCCTATCCCGTGGAAAAATTGTCTTCCATGAAACCAGTCCCTGGTGCCAAAAAGGTTGGGGACCACTGAATAGTATTTGTCTTTCTGCGTTGGAGGGAAAGTAAATTAGTACAGCCATTTTGGAAAAATGAAGGTTCTTCAAAAAACTAAAAATAGAATTATCATATGATTCAGTGATCCCTTTTCTCGGTATATACCTAAAGGAATTGAAATGAATATGTCTGAGGGATATCTACACTCCCAGGCACATTGCAGCATTATTCATAATACCTATGATATGGAAGCAACCAAAGTGTATCAATGGACAAATCGATAAAGAAAATGTGGTATATGCGTATGATGGAATACCATTCAGCCTTTAAAAAGAAGGGAATTCTGTCATTTGTGAAAACGTGGATGAACCTGGAGGTCTAACTGCTTTTTAAATGGAGTTTCAACAAATCATCTTTTTTAAACCTCACCTCTTTCCTCCAGAAAAAAAGTGATCTCAAATTCCTGCATCTTTGAGGGTTTTGCAGTGAAAGTTGGGCTGTTCTGAGGTTCCCCATGGATGGCTTAGTATTCAGTTCTCTCAGATCTGCTAAACGAACTAGCACATTTCTCTCTGATATCCAGCTTTCAAAATATTGCTGGTTTCCTCCTGTTGCCTTTGTCCTTAGGATTAATGGCTTTATGATAATTTTAATGGAGTTTCAGAAAAGAGCAGTGGTAAATGTGGGGCTAAATCAGCCGTATGCAGCCACACCTTACTTTTTTTTTTTTTAAGCAAGATTACGGTTTCCTTCCATCCCTATGGCCAGAGGCCACGTAATTTTGCACCCTGACTTGACCAAGGTGGTAAGTTGAGATAAAATGATCAAAGCAAATTTTCAAAGTGAGTTGAGATTTTTGGATAAAAGTATTAATAGAAGTGAGACAAAATGTATTGGAATAAAACTTAGATGGAGGAATCTATTTGATCTTGGCACTCTGTTGTATTTTATTGTCCATCCCATTTCTAATGAACTCATGATCTATGTTTGCTCTAATTTAGACCATGAAGGAAGTATGGTTGTCAATACTTTGTTGTTTATGTAGGATAACTATAGAAACAAGGCAGTTATCACATAATGATAAATAATTTTTCAAAAACTTTAACTGTCTCATTTAAAGCTATATTCTGCATAGTTACTAATAACAGTTGCATAGATGATATCATAATATGATCCATTACACTGTGTTAAAGGATAATTGAGTCCAACGTTATTATCTTAAAGATTTTGCTGGAATTTTGTAATCTTAAGTGTCCCTCCCTCCATATTTAGAACCACGATGTTATCCTTGTAAATAGGTTATTCCCTTCCATTCTTTTGTTTTCTAAAGGTTACATTGTTAGTTACCTTTTGTATTATTGTCTTTCCCCCCCTGTGATCTTATTTCATATATGACTCTGGCACTTATATTTTTATATCCTGAGAACTTCTATCAGGCATATAGCCCAACTATTTAATTTATAAACAGCCACATTGATTTTGTATCAATTTATCTTATTATATAAAATGCATACCCAGCTGCCAAAGACAGTGGTAAGAGAAAGAGACATGAAATAGTTAACATTCAGTACAGTCATTAGGGAAGTTCTTGTGAAATATCCCTAATGTATTGTGATTATTAGCATGACACATACATTTTTCCCATGAAATTAATATATCCATCAAATAATTCTCCCTAAGTCAAAGATTACTTAGTAACAAATCACAGATAGTTTGACATATGTTTATATGTTTAAAGGGTAAGAATAAATAAAAACTATTTAGTTGATCCATTAGTTTTGATGCTGCATTTCCTGGAACCTTAGTTGCTTCAGAGTCCCCAGCAGTGGGTGAGCAGGAGACAGGAATAAATGTGACTCTTAGTTCCCTCCATCCCACATGTCTACTTCTCCCTGAGCAGTCTGATACTAATTGGATCAAATATTTGATTTTTGTGTAAAATTTTATTTGGAAAAATAAAAAAAAAAAAACAAAAACAAATCCTGTTGTCAAGACAGATTTTGAGAAATAATGATACACTACATTTCTACCTTTAAGACTTTTGTCTGAAATAGCCAGGTAATTGACAGGAAAGTTAATTGTGAGGTATGACTTATTTAGGTGTGTGGCCAATCTGTGATTATTCTCAGGAATCTGAAGCTTACGACAAAATAGAGAAGCCCACCTCTTTGCAGATAGGCAGACTTGTCCTGAAATATCCAGATGACTCTATAAGTTCTGAGCATTTCATGACTATACTGGCTGTAAGTTCATACTAAGTGTATAAAATCTCCTCATACAAGTGAGAATGGGTAGGCCACTTCACTGTCTCTGCCCTGTGTTTCTCAGCAGGCCCTGGTCAGATATGCTAGTCCACAGGGGGTCCTTCATTACTCCACAAAGAACTCTGTTCTTCCAGCAAAGAACAGCATTCTGATTACAAATATTATACTAGAACTCTTGGCATGCTTCCTTTGCACCATTTTCTTTAGAAATTCTCATGATTTTTATTAATGGATTTTAGATTTTTATATATATATTAATAAATGCAGTATATAAAATATCAATCTAATATATAGTATTATAAACAATATTTTGCAGCAAAAACAAGTTATAATGTTCTAAAATATCTCCATAAAATATTTAATTTATTTTCTTTATTGTTTAACATTTTCTTACCCAATAGCTACAGATGACTTGGAAGCCTTTTCTTATGCTGTAAGAAAATCTGAATTATATCCATTCAGTTTAGCAGAATGAATGCTTACTCACTGGATGGGTAAGTCAATCTGTTTATTTAACACTAAAAGGAAATGACAATTAATAAACTTGAGGATGTTTTTAAATGTATATAGTTAATGCAGTAACAGAAAATATTTGCTGTGGAATTACTCACTGGCCAGAGTAAGGGAAATTTTATTTCTTTATAAATAAAATTTAGAATTGAACATCTAAAACTGGAGAATTATCAAGAATTTATTGAATGTTATGTTTTAGGCATTCTGCTAGGATAAAGAGTATTGAATGGTGTGCAATAGAATGAGTGTCTTATTCTGAGGTTCTTAAGTGTTATAAGCCTACTAAGTCCGTTTCAAATAATAATACAAAAAAAATCAAGCTAGAAGTAGGTAGATATGAATCAGATTGCAGAGTGACAGCTGAGTCGAGATCCTGAATCATTCATGGCAGAAGTAGCACTTGTACTGTTTGAAGGTGTGTAGGAATAAGAGACATCAAAGCTGGAGAGGGTACTTTCTGTGGTAGGAATGACGTAAAGTAAAATTTGTTATGTGAATGTTTGTATCTGCGTCACTCTGAGCCCAGTGAGTAGGCCAGCTTGATTAGATAAAAGCACTTTAAATTGAGAAAAAGAAAATGAAGGATAAGTTTGCAAAGGAAGGTTGAGATTAGATTACAGAGGGCTAGAATACCAAATTGAGAAATATGTGCTTAATTTTGGTAGGGGATTGTTTGTTACAAATTTTTTGTTTATTTTGGTTTCATTCATTTGGGTTTGGCTTAGTTTTACCCTGAGAGTGGTATGTGGTAGCCTGTGTTGTGTCAGTGAACAGCCACTCTGCCTGCAGTGGAAAGTGGCTCCTAAGAGTGTCCACTGGAGATAGGAGGCCACAGGGACATGTCAGTGGGTTCTTAGGAAAGTCTAGACAGAAAACAGTCAAGAATCTGAAGTAGAGAGAAAACAGCGGGAATAAAAAGGAAGAAAACTGGTACAAGGGTTAAAGGTAACTTGATGATTGATTTTTTTTTTAAGAGAGGCTAACTTGGGGAAGGAACCAGAAATATTGCTTTTATATTTTCATAAGACATGTTTATCAATTTTTCATTGAACCAACATGTCTCTAACTTGGGGATGATTACATTCACTGATGATATTATTTATCCAAAAAGAGCATTTAATAGTTTAAAATCTCTCATATATTGATTTTTATAACATGAGGTTACTACGTAAATATTTGTCTTCATCTGCTGCTGCTTATATTCACAGTCTATTAGTGTCTGATTTAATATTTACAACAGCCAGAAGATCATGGTATATAAAGTTTCAGGGCCCAAACCTGCTGAGTCCCGGGTGGTTTGGGTCTCACGTGCCAGGGCCCATTTGAACGCCATGACTGGCCTAGCGGGCCTCTCGGGTGGTCGTTCTTGGTTCAATGCATGAGGCAGGATAACTTTCAAGAAGCTATTTTAAAAGTGAAAAATATTTCTTTATAGGAAAAAAAAGGGCCTTAAAGAAGATACTGATATTTGTCTTGGGTTTATTGAATCTTCAGACATTTAACTTTTTCAAATATACTTTAACTCTACCTCTTAAATTGTGTGAGAGAAGGATTGCGAGCATGAGCTTTCACAAAGATCTCAGGATATACCTTTTAAGAAGCTGAAGGATCTCCTCTAAGTGTGATCTGTTACCCGGAGTCCTCCTGTAGGTGGTTCTCTGTCCTGTGGCAGTTGTGGTTTTAATCACCATGCAGTTTATTGACTTAAGAAAGATAACATTTCTATTAGTCTGCAGTGTTCACATATTTATTTGGTATCCATTCTGTATAAATCACTATTGTAAATACTATGGAAAATGACAAAGTTGAATAAATGAGCCACTGTCTGCACCTCCAAGGAAATTATACCTTTTAGTGTCCAGAAATATACTCTAGTCATTATCTCTGATTTCAGATAACTACATTTTGAACATTGTGGTTATTCATGACCTGGTAGAGAATAAAGTATTTTGTTGATTAAGACGAATCTGATTCACATGGAATTTGATACATTATAATCTAAGAAAGGAACTATTACCTACCACAGAAAACCCAATGTGTCTGCCCAATTTCCAATCAGCCTAAGGCCAGTTTCATTTAGCATGAGTGATATAGGTGATAGAGATAAATTATACAGCATCTTCATGCACATGGATACTTATTTGATAAGGTTAACCCCTCTTAGTTTGGTTTGAAATCTTACTGGGAAATGCACTTCTCGCTTTGTTAGATTATTAAGTGATACAGTACAACCAGTGCTGGAAAAAAACATGGTATTATTTACTGTATCCCTGACCTTGGGGTGTACATGGTCGCTTTCATAATAACAACAGGCAAAATTGTAGAACACATTATTAAAGGGATGATTTGTGGGTTCATAGATGAAGAATCTGTAATCACTACAACTCTGCATGTGTTTACTAAATATAAACCATGCAAGGGTAACCTTATTTCTTCCTTTGGCAGGGAGATGTGATATGTATTGGGGTTCCAGAAAAGCCTTTAAACATTTTTAACATCTTTCTGGGTAGCTCTAGGGACATTTTGGTGAATTAGCAACTGATTAAATTATTGAATCCAAAAGTAGGTAGGCAATTGAGTCCAGAGGGAGACTTACGGTAGTAATCTTCAGAGAGTACCTCAAAACATTGAGATTGAAGGAACTAGAGTTGTTTTGATAAGGAAAGATAGTGGGACAAAGACAGCTGTTTCAAGTATTTGAAGAACTCTTACACAAAATAAAAGACATTCACTCTATATGATTCCAAAAGTGTATCTAATACCACACACACACACAAAAATAGGCTCCATATAAGACAAAAACTTGAACAGCCACAGCTCTCCAATAAATTCCATCACTGTGAGCTGCCTCAAAGGCTGGTGAATTCTCTCACTAGATTGTGTGTTCTACTAGAACATGTGAGCATTTAGCAGGAATGCTGTGACAAGGCTTGCTCCTAACCCTTTAAGGCTTTCTCCTAACCCTGATGTTATCGCTTCTATAATTTTGTAGAAATGCACCTGCTGGGCTTAGGTTGGCCCCGTCTCCATCAAGGAAATTATCTGTCCGTTGAATGCCACTTGTGTAGTTTTTCTTCAATCCATTTTATACATGAGGCTAGTTTTAAAAATGAGAGGGAACTTTGGGCTTTGAGATGATCAGAATGGAAATGATATTCAGCTCCATATTCCTTATTTATCAGTCCTTGACAGAGAAACTTTGCAGTTTACCTCACATCTAGCTGAGTTGGGGGTTTAAGTAGAGGGAACCTGGCTATGATTTAGCAAAGAAGAGGATAATTCTCCCATGTTACAAGAAATAATACAGGTTCTAGCCACCTTCTCCTTCACTGGGGAAAACTCTTTGATGTAGGTTTTGCAGAATAACCTTGGGTTCTCCTAGATTTGCCTTTGTTCCTGGAGACGGTAAAGACTGCTAGGCCTTGGTACATCTGGTGGATCATGTAACTGTTGTCAAATAGGGATTTTATTATGGTGCCTGGACATCCGTTTTGGATTTCTGTCATGTGCTTTGAGTGTAGCTACCACTGTACCACTTTCCTGGAGGCCAAGACCTTTTGACTATTAATTAGTGACAATGATCCCAGGCAAGTTTTCTCCAAAGGCTGAACTGGCAGTTATGTTTTCTGAGGTTGCCACCAGAAAATCAATTTTGTTCCATAACGACATTATCATGTGAATCCATTCATCTATGGAGGTCAACTCTAGTATGGTTTTTTTAAGCATCAAATGGACTAATATTTTATTTAAAAAGAAAAATGTATTCACATACATGTAAAGTATGTTCCTATTGAAGGTAAAGCTAGCATGGTTTTAGAACATCCCTGACCTGTTAAGCAGTAAATATCACTCAATGGTATAAAGCTAATCTTAGCTTCTACTTTCTGATAGAATGATTGGATTTAGAATTGCCTTTTTATTAACCTTCAAGTGTTTTGCCTTGTTAACTGTAAAAATGATACATGATTTTTCATATCTGGTGAGTTTAGTCACATCATTTTTAAATTATGAAATTTTATGGATAATTTTAATACCTGAAATTCTGTAATATACAGAATTTCAACCCATTAAATTCTGCAGTATGGATTAACATCCTGCACGATGCAGCTATTCACAGTGTAAAGGGCATTAGTAGTGGTTAAAAGGCCTTATGTATAATTGACTCTTCAATAAGTTGTGGCTTTATATCATTTAAATTCATTTTGTCTTTTTATTAATTATATTTGCTTCTTGTGAATATTGGATACCTTTTATTTTTTATCTTTATTTCAAAGTATTATGGGATATAAATAATTTTGGTTATATGAATTGCTTTTATAATGCTTGAATCATGGTTATAAGAGTGCCTGTCACCCAGATATGTTCATTACACCTGTTAGGTAGGTTTTTACCCATCCCCTCCTCCCGTCTCCCCCCTGGTTAATTTCTGTTGAGTTTTACTTCCCTCTATGCATATGTACGCTCATTGGTTAGTTCCAATTTGGTAGTGAGTACATGTGGTATTTGTTTTTCCATTTTTTAAATACTTCACTTAAGAAAATGATCTCCAGGCCCATCCAAATTGTTGCAAAAGACATTAAGTTATCTTTCTTTATGGCCGAGTAGTATTCCATGCTGTACATATACAACATTTGATTAATCCACTCATGAATTGATGGTCATTTGGTTTGTTTCCATATCTTTGCAATTGTGAATTGTGCTATGATAAACATTTGAGTACAAATGTATTTTTAATAAAATGACTTCTTTTCCTTTGGGTAAATACCCAGTTAGTGGGATTGCTGGATCAAATGGTAAGTCGACTTCTAGTTCTTTGAGGAATTTCCATACTGTTTTCCGTAGAGGTTGTACTAATTTGTAGTCCCACCAACAATGTATAAGTGTTCCTTTTCTCTGCATCCACACCAGCATCTATAGATTTTGGACATTGTAATAAAGGCCATTCTGACAGGGGTAAGGTGATATCTCATTAGTTTTAATTTGCATTTCCCTGATGCTTAATGATGTTGAACATTTTTTCATATGCTTATTAGCTATTTGTCTATCTTCTTTTGAAAAGCTTCTATTCATGTCTTTTGTCCACTTTTTAATGGGGTTGTTTGATTTTTCATTGCTGATTTCCCTAAATTGTTTGTAGAATCTGGTTATTAATTAGTCCTTTATTGAATGTATAGTTTGCAAATATTTTCTCCCATTTTGTAGGTCGCCTATTTGCTATTTCCTTGGCTGTGCAGAAGCTCTTTGGTTTAATCAAGTCCCATTTATTTATTTTTGTTGTTGTTGTGATTGCCACTGGGGACCGCCTCACAAATTCTTTGTCTAAGCCTATATCTAGAAGAGTTTTTCCAACATTTTCTTCTAGAATTCTTATGATTTCATGCCTTATATTTATGTCCTTTATCCATTTTGAATTAATTTTTATAAGTGATGAGAGGTATAGATCCTGTTTCATTCTTCTGCAGGTGGCTATCCAATTTTCCCAGCACTATTTATTGAATAAGGATCCTTTTCCCCAGTATATATTGTTGTCTGCTTTGTCAAAGATCAGTTGGCTATATGTGGATGGTTTTATATCTGAGTTTTCTGTTCTGTTCCATTGGTCTATTTCTCTTCTAATACCATGTTGATTTAGTTACTATAGACTTGTAGTATAGTTTGAAGTCTGGTAACATGATGCCTCCTGATTTGTTCTTTTTGCTTAAGATTGCTTTATCTATTCAGACTATTTTTTGGTTCTACACAAAGTATAGAATTATTTTTTCTAGATCTGTGAAATACGATGTTGGTATTTTGGTGGGAATTGCATTGAATCTGTAAATCACCTTGGGTAGGATGGACATTTTAACAATATTGATTCTACTGATTCATGAGTATGATGTGTTTTTCTACTTATTTGTATTATCTGCAATTTCTTTCCTAAGTGTTTTGTAGTTCTCTTTGTAGAAATCTTTCACCTCTTTGGTTAAGTATATCCCTAGGTATTTTATTTTCTTTGTAGCAATTATGAATGGTATTGAGTCTTTGATTTGACTCTCAGCTTGACTATTATTGATATATAGGAATGCTACTGATTTATGTACACTGATTTTGTAACCTGAGACTTTGCTGAATTTATTTATCAACTAAAGGAATCTCTTGGTGGAATCTTTGGGATTTTCTAGGTATTAGATCATATTGTCCACAAAAAGTGATAGTTTGTCTTCCTCTTTCCTGATTTGTATACCTTTAATTTCTTTTTCTTGTCTTATTGCTCTGGCTAGGACTTCCAGCACTATGTTGAATAGAAGTGGTGACAGAGAGCATCTTTGGCTTGTTCTAGTTCTTAGTAGGAATATGATCATCTCAATAGATGCAGAAAAGACATTTGACAAAATTCAGAAACCTTTCATGATAAAAATCATCAACACACTAGGACTAGAAGGAATATCTTGAAATTATAAAGGCCATATATGACAAAACCACAATCAGCATAATACCAAATTGGGAAAAGTTGGATACCTTTTAAAATACAAAATCTCATTATAAAGATGTGTTTCTTTTTTTTTTTCTTTTCTTTTCTTTCTTCCATTCCCCAACCCCACCCATCAGCCCTTGCTAACCACCATCCTACTCTCTGCTTCTACATCTTTTTTAGATACTACATCTAAGTGAGATCATGCAGAAGGATGTATTTCTTAATCAATTTGTACCAGTGCTCCTCAGTGTGTGTTCTGAGGACCAGTGCTAATCCATAAAGTATTATTAGTTCACAAGATAATTACAATAATTGTCAGCATTTAGAAACTTTTGTGGCAATTTTACATTGCCACAACAATTTCATAGCCTTTTATGAAATTTAATCAGTCCACAATGGATTGGAAGTTTTTTTTGTTTTTGTTTTTTAATATTGCTCATCCCAGATAGTTTGAAAAGTGTTGCCTATACCTTTCATATGATAGAACTCAAAAAGGGGAAGAGGGCAAACAACTACAAAATGACAAGTTGATGTGTTCTCAAAGGCAATATAGGCAAGCAAGTTCAGCTTAATGCTTTGCAAGGTTCCTAATCCAAATATGAGGGTCCAAAGATTTGTGGATCTTGAATAGTTCACTTGCCCTCAGAATTCCTACCCTCTTTCCCTATCATGCTGCCCAAAATCTCCCGCACTAATCTTTTAGGTAAGTACAGTTCTCTCTGGAAGGCACTGTTTAATATGCATGCTGTCAGGAATTGCTCATTTAGCCTCTTTCAGACATTCTGACTTATTGATGGGGTTAGCTTACAAAGCAGGGGACCCTGAGGTACATTATGATCCAAGGGGTTGCTGTGGTGAGGGGCTCTATCCACTTAGGGTTAAGAGGGAGGGAGTCTTACTATCACACACCCAGATTGCAAAAGTCTGTCTAGACCTGCCCTTCCTCTCCATTTTCTACCTCCAGAGTCCTCCCTTCCTCTGAAAAGGCACTGCCTGATAGTTTTACAGTGATGGAGAAGAAAAATGATGGAAGGAAAAGAGAAGAAACAGGCAAAAGGGAGAAAGGAGCAGGGTAAAAGCTAACTGTGTAATATAGAAGATGAGTGAACTTGGGGATTTGAGAATATTATTTATTAGAGAATAGTTTAAAACCTTTAAGGTTTTGTATCACTGGCTATCTCTCAGCCACCTATGCTAAAGTATTTGTATGTAAGATTCTTTCTTTACTTTTTTTGTGTTCTCTTAATTCTATTGCAATTGGATTGAACCTTACATTTTGGTTTTCATTTTAAAACAATTTTTCCAGCTTGAATTGCTGATGTAAATGGACCACTTTTTAGAATATACTCTATCTGTAGACACTATGGAATACACAATTTACAATGCTGAAATAATTCTCAATGTTAAGTGTTAACATAGTGCTATTTACATTTCATATAATTGCTGGTTTAAGAGTACTCAAAACTGTGTAAGTGTAAACCAGGCCTATTTTTAATAGAATAGTTGCAAAACTAGATCCTCAAACTTTTCATTAGATACACTGAGTTACAAACTCGATAAACCACTGTATCTTCTTCCTATCATTTTTACCATCTCACTTCATATTTTGTGCCATGGGCACAAGAGGCCCCTGTTGCTTTCCAGACAAGGGAACTTTGTATGTGTCCACTATAATACTGTGCATTGATCCCTTTGATCTCTGAGACGAAGTGTGTGTTTCACTGGTCATCAATTTATTTTTTTATGTATGTATGTCATTTTAGATTAGTTCCCTGCTAACAGAGAATATTTCATGCATATATGTTTGGTTAGCTCTAACTGGAGATTTTTGCTTGTGGATATCTTGGATAATCGTAGCTATTTTTTTTGCTTTATCGGAATTTTTGTTTCTGTGCTAGCATCATTGCCACTATCACCATTTTCACATTAGTATTTACTGAGCAACCTCTGTGTACATTGGGTAGACACTACCCCATCCATCATAGATCCATGGGTTTGGTATAAAAACGGGGCAGACAGATACAGCTAACATTTATTACATTCCTATTATGTGCCAAGAATGTTACATGTTATCACATTGAATCTTCCTAACAACACTGTTAGGCTGGGATTTTATCTTCACTTTCTAAAAGTCAAGCACTGAGGCTGAAATTCAAATCCAGGTCTTTGGGCCTCTGGAAACTCTATTCTTTACATGACTCCACCATCTATATACTTTTAAGCATGCTTAAAATGTTTTTTGTGCTTCATATATCTGTATTAATATTTTATGTGGTTTTAGTTCTTTGATGTTTCATGGGTAATTATGGCAGCTTTATCTCATTTCCGGCTAACATTGTATATGAAGAATTTAAAAATCAGTAATAAATATAAGATAAAATTTAAGGAAGTCACATGAGGTAGTGGAAACCACAATGAAAACAGAGGTCTTTGTTTTAGGTATAGGTCTACACTAAGCTATGACTATAAGTTTTGACAAATATTTAATATATAAAAATGAGAAAGCAAGGATGTATAATTTCTAAGGTGTAGCTTTAAAATTATATAAGAAGTCTATAGCCAATACCTTAAAAAATTCTTGAACTATTTTAATTTTATCTATTATCTGAAACATTTTTTAAAGAAATTCTATTTTCTGACTTCGAGTGTAAGAAGATGAAAATAAACTTGGCCTGATTACAAGACTTTATAATAATAACATCAGCAACAGCAAAACAGTAATAGCGACAATAACATGCCTACTTTTAAAATCGTATATGAATTTAACTCTGCAACTCTTTAAGATCGTTGAGTTGTTGTCCCCATTTTATAGATGAAGAAATTGAGGCTCAAATAAGTTAATCTGATTGATGTCACAGGAGCTATTACAGGTGGGACTTGAGTTTAAACCCAGGTTTCCTTGAATTCCAAGCCCATTTTCCTCACCTCATACCAATAGCAAGCCCCACTTCAACAGTCTGTGAGCTCCCCAAGCAGGGAGGGCACGGGGCTCTGGAGGCTGGCTGCTGCTTCCCTGATGAAACCTGTGTCCTGTCTCTGCAGCTCATGGTTAGATACCAGCAGACATGATACTATAGAGGCGAACTAGGAGAACTCTTCCTCGTTCCACCCAAAGAAAGACATGGGACCCTTTCGTGGGATGGAAGAATCTAGCCCAGTGGTTTAAGTCCTGTCTTATATTCCAAATGTAGATACCATTACTGAAAAGAGAGAGATTTAGAATAAATGCAATAAGGTTATACATTAAAAGGTGAGTAGAAATTTGGAGTAATTTCCTAAGAGGCATTTAGGAGGAATGTATAAATAGGCCTCAAAAGTTATTTGGCTCAGATTATGTATTGCATAGATCTTAACAAGTTATGAACTGACGCTTGGTATATTTGTTTGATGTTTGCTAGAGAGGGGGAGCAGAGTTAGCTTATCTCCTTGATGGAAACCAGTCTTCCTCCCTGACAAATAAAAATAATGAGAATAACAACTATGTTATCGACATGCTACTCTGTGCCAGCCATGGTGTTAGGTGCTTTGTACCTATTACTTCTTTTGTTTCTCCTGAAACCCACAATAGGCAGGAACATTATTATCTCTGTTTTACAGATGAGGAAGCTGAGCCTCAGAAAAGTTAAATTTCTCAGCCTAAGTCACATGAAGGTAGAATCACAATTTAAACTCTGGTCTTCCGAGCATCCATATTATCTGTCTCTCCTCTTTAAAATTTTTATTTGAAAATAATTTCAAATCTACTAACAGTTGCCAAAAAAGTACAAAGAACATCAGGATATACTTGACTCATATTTATCTGTTAACATTTTACCCCATTTTAGAGCCCACACTTTCCTGTTATGCTGTCTCCTCACAAAGAGAGTCCATCATTTATTTTTAGAGTCCTGGATTTTTGATCTCATCATCAGCCCAGTGTGACCCACCTTGTTCAATGCCCTAGTGAAATTCTAAAGTTTAAATATCTTTGAAATAGAAGAATCTGTGTCACATTATAGTTATATAAAGAAAGACTATACATGAAACTAATGCATAAGTCTAAATGGGGTGTGGAAAATGACCATGCTTTGCAAATTGCTCACCTAAAAAGTTTTGGGTTTTGCTGATTATTTTCCAAAGAATATTGACAGAAGCCTGGCAGTGATAAATAATGCATCTTGTGTTTTTTTGCCTTCAGAGATTTCCTTTTTGAGTGGTATTTTTCCTTTTTAGGTTTATTTACCAAATTGTTGAGATGAAAATTAAATGCAAGTCACAGTTCCCTGGTCTATCAAAGGACGTGCCCAGAAGAGGGCAGACTTGCACGCTGTAACTGTTTGCTCATACTTAAGCAATCTGCATGCTGAGGCTGTGTAGTGGCAATGAAGAGAGATTTAATAATAAATAAAAGGAAAGGCTTATTCTTATTTGGTACAGGATTTCTAATAAGACATCAGATTCGAAAGCTTTATAAGAACAATATGCTCTATTCAGTGCATTCTTAAAGCAAAGGAAAAAAAAAATTTTGAATCTGTTTTTCTTTCTGAGGCAGCACTAGTTTCCTCAGTATTTCTGAGAGGCTTTTTTTTTTTTTTTTTTTTGAATATTTTCCCATGCTGGGGTGATTTTTTTTTTACTCTGTTGGATAGTCACCGAGAGAATTTTCAGTGGTGAATGCTTTTGAAAGCAGAGAGCTTTATAAAGGTAAAAGTCTACAGTTTACAGTATTATTTAATTTGCTCAGCTGTTGAAAAGGAGGAATGATGAAAATCCGTTAGTTATGAACCCACCTCCCTCATGTGCCATATGGGAACAGAGTTATATATGAATACAACCGGCCCCCTCTCCTCCATGTGTCTCTCACCCCGGACCTTCCCCACTCCTCTGCCCACCTGGCATCCTCTCTGCCCTTCTAATGTCGCCACCTAGTGGCTGTCCCTGGGAACTTCATGAGTCCATTTCATTGCCAGCATCTTTCATCCCACCCCAGTTATAGACAGGCTTAATTAAGGTCATCTAAGGAAACTCCTTTCTGTTGGATACTGGCATAACCATTTTCCTCACTTTCATCCATCTTCCTACTTCTGCCTATATAAAGATGTTTCACAGTCTTTTCATAGGTAGAGGTCTAAAGTTTATATAATTTGAGAGCCCTAATTTAAAAAAAATACAAAATAATAAATAAATACATACACACATGCATGCATGAGAGATGCCAGGATGCAGAAGGAGGCTGTTCAGGGGAAGAGCCCTGAAGATTAAAGTCTATTCGTTTTTCTTTCTCTCTTACCCTTTCCCATACCCACTTTTTTTCCCTTTTCTGTCATATTATGAACCCTGTTTGTTCTTATGTGAGTTTAAAAAAAACATTAAAGGCCACTAAAGAGGCACTCTGTTTATCCTGCTTGCTAAGTCTTGTCCTGAAGGTACTCGCTATCATTCTGAGATGAAATTAGACCTAGGTAATAATGCCACTGACCTCCTGACGTCTTTTCATGATCTCCTGCTCCCTGCCTCTCATTAAATCGAATTCCCAGCACCCCCCCCAAAAAAAGCCATTCAGAATAAGTACAAAGAGATTTATCAATCATTTCATTTTCAGTTGCGCTTCATTTGTAAGCATTAGTATAGTATTAGGTAGCATTTTGTTTTAAAAATCAATTTTTATTTCACATGTAAGCCAGTTCAGCTATATTCTAAGTTAGGGTTTTCTGGCCTAGCTGGAAAAACTAACAACCACGTATAGCATTTTTATGAAGGAAACTACTATCAGTGTTCCAAGTAACAAGCTTAGAATTTGAGAAAACAACCTGCTTGTAAGCCGAGGCCGGTTTACATGGCCTGGAAGGCGATCTCGTGTTTCACTCAGCGTAGTGCGTGCGGCGTCTCCAGTCTTTAGGCATGTCTCTTCATCCTTAGGATTTCTTCCCATATCTGCACACACTTGCCATTACTTGATATTTCTCTAAATTTACTTGCTTTTAAAATCATGTGTATTTATGAGGTTAATGGTATATTGCTATACCTTCAAAGGGACATCAGTATCATTTGTCATTAATAGAAGATAACCACAAAAAATAAATATGATGACATGAAAATGAAATTAAATACTAAGTACGTACTGAGGCTTGCCTGAGGCTTGCTCCCTCTATTAAAAAGGAAGATTAGAAAATGCTAGAGAGGCTTAAAGTAGAAGAAGCAACGACTTTATTCTAGACTTAATCAGAAGACTTGAAAGACAATTAAAAGAGGACTACATATCTCTCTAAGTGATTCTGCGCTACGTACTGTCTCACCCAGGTTCTATCTAAGATCATCTTTTGGAGATGGAGAAGGTCTATCCCTCTACTTTTGTAGACATTCTGCACAGCAGCTGAGATTCATTCCATTAACCTGTTACAGGATGGGATTTTAAATCATGACACCTGTTGGCGGACATTTTTTTTTTTTAACCCTGTGTTACTTGGATTTGATTGATGTGATAATAACTTCCCAGGGCTATTTTAAGTGTCAAATAAGATCAATATATGCGAAAATGCCTGAAACAGTGGTTGGCCCTCAAAAATGGCAGCACCCTCAAATCTGCTCCCTTCTTCCAACCAAGGAGGAGCTGAAAATAAGGAGGGAGAGGAGGCTCAGCTCACTGCTGTCTATTTCACTGTATAAAGGCAAATGAGCCCTTTGCTTTTGTAGATATATAATGATATGAATTAGCATATACGTTGTAGAGCTTGATTTATAGAAGTGAATTAGTATCAACATTATGATTTTTTTTTTCACAGTTTCAGAAAATGGAGTATCAGAAGCACAGGAATGGGAATTTATTTGGACTGACATTCCAAATAAAGATATTTTTGATATAACACTTACACATATGAGTAGATTCACAATTTGGAAAATTTTAAGACATTTTCTTGTGTGTGTTGGAGGGATTTATAGCTGTCAGAAAATTTTATTATCCAACATTTTTAGAAAGTGAATCAAAATGTAAGAAAAACGAGTGATCTATTCACATTTATGCACATAAATTATGACTAAAATCACAGGTATAGAATCATAGTATGCACTTTTTGCGTAAGGACAAAGAATTTGTTCTTCAAATGAGATGGAGGCAGTTCCAAAGAGATTGCTGTAGCTTTAAATGGTACTTGCCAATTTTTTAAAAAAGTATTATCTAGAGCACCTTAGGGCACAATGTGTAGTAATGTAGTTACTACAAGGCTGTTAGATTCATTGCCAAATAGTGTTCAGAATCCAGAGATCAGATAAATTAGATTTTAATTGGGTTTTAAAGCTAAACTGAATAGGTAGATAAGGTAAAATTGGTCAGAAACATACTAATGTAATAAAACCTTTGGTTCTCTAAGGCTCTTGAATTAAAGACCAGGCAGCTATCACTGAAAGATGATAGCATGGAGCAGTCCAGAAAGATTGATATTAATAGGTGGAGCCAGCACTGGTTTCAACATAATCATATTACCTGGAACAGTGGAAAAGCAGAGGAGTGATCTGAACTCTCAGTTATATTATAGGATTTTGAACACAGAATGAAAGGGAATCGTACCAAGCTGAGAACTCTCAGACATAGATTTTGTTATTGTTTTGTTAGTGTTTTATAAAACACGTTCTAGGTACTGCACCAGCTTGTTTATGTCTGAGTGTGTTGGGTGCCTGATTATGTAGATGTGGGTAGTGGAAGTAGCTTGTAGCATCTGATTCCAAATCTAGACTTATGACTTTTTGAGACTTAACTTTCTG
>NW_012148463.1:226110-237967 GCF_000956105.1 Propithecus coquereli
AGATAAATACCCATTTGAACTTTGGCACTGATTTTTGCTTGGGAATAGTCATTGCTCCTGTTATAAATCCTTCACCCAACTCTCAGTTCTTCCATCCAGGTTCTTGCTTGGGCTAGCACTTGAAAACAGGCAGCCATAAAAACTCAGTTAATCAGGACACAGTCATCCATGTATGTGTGCAACTGTAGGCATACCGTCCCTTTCCAATGTCCTACTTCCTTCCTCTGGCACGTTTCTGTTGGTATGTTCAAGGGCAACGTACTGAACATCATGGTTTAGCCTAGCCTACCTTGCACGTGCTCAGCATGCTTACATTAGCCTAGAGCTGGCAAAATCATCTAATACAGAGACTATTTTATAATACAGTTGAATATCTCATGTATAATAATGTATTAAATACTGAACTGAAAGTGATAAACAGAATGGCTGTGTGGGCATTCAAAGTTCAATATCTACTGAATGTATATTGCTTTCACACCATCAAAAAGTAAGAAAATTATAAGTTGAGCCATAATAAGTCAGGGGCCCTTCTGTAGTGCTTTATCCCAAAGGAGTGATCCTTACAGTAAGAATTTCAGAAACCACAACAGGCCTACTGAGAGACATATATTTGGACTGAAAGTCTTGAGTTTCTGCATTTCTCACCAGCTGGTTGGCTTCCAGGTCCACCTTACACAGATCCTGCTGATCCCGGCATTGCTCCCATGTTTGACTTTTAGACCCATTTTCCTCTGCACTGTTATCCAAAAATTAACACCTTCAACTCAGTCTGTTTCTCAACAACAACTTTTGTTTCCTCATAGCCTATATTTGAAACTTGGTTCATTCAGTCAACAAGTCATATATGTACCTGACTTTAAGGTGATAACTCATATTTAGAGAGGAGTTTAGGTATCTAGGGGTTTACTCAAACACAATGTCTACCTTTCACTTGTATTTCAATAGCTTAAATGGTTACATAGGCCACTGGATCCCTCCAGAATAGTGGTGAGCTACTGACATTGGGTCATGATACAGAAATCAGAGATCACAAAGCACAGTGAGGTGAAAATCTGAAAATCTGAGCTTGAAACTGATTGCAACAAAAAGCTTAATATAAGGAAATCCATGAGTGCGTCTTTGAAATATACTCACATCTTAAGCATGTAAAGAAAATCCTTGAGTAGAAAAGTGAAACAATTCAAATTATATGCATTAGTCATAAGAAACTGTCATATTCAATAAGTAGAGAAGGAGAAAGAAGCTCAAACAGTGTTCTCCATACATAGTGACAGCATCGTTTTAAACATTTCATTAAGCTCATTAAGATTCATGAAAAACAATTTATGAACACATGTTTTATTCAAGTTCACTGTGTTTCAGGTATCAACATTTGTGTGCAATCATATGCATTGCTATTTAAGCAGAGCAAAGGCCAGATAATAGTACTTAATATTTTTGCCTCTTCTCAAAAATAAGTTTATTGTTTTTTAAAAAATCATTTGAACTAAAAGTGATAATACTCCCTGCATTGGAATACATAAAAATAAATAGGGCAGGAAAAAAATACTATTTATTCTCTCGTCACCGAAACACAACTGCCTTTAACATTTGATGCAAATCTTTCCATTATTTTTTTTATGTAAAGAGTTTAATGTTCTTTTTTCTGCCTACTTAGCATTTTGTATGTTCAATGTTCAATATGGTCAAGTCTCTCTCTCTCTCCGTGTCTCTCATTTTTAATACACAGGACAATTTAACTCTCTATGTGAAATCAGTGAAGCATTAGATTCTTTTACTTATTTATTAAATTACATCTATTTACTTCTTGGGTAACTACTGTATGCCAAGTATCATGCTAGATCCTGGAGATGAATAGCCAAGTAAGTCCCAAGCTCTATCCTCTGGGATTCTAGAGATACTACTTTATTCACCAGATGTTCAGTTGGGTATGCATTATGTCCTTGTACCGTACTGGGGACCAGCAATCCAAGTCTGTTAGGGGAGACTCACAAGTGATCTGACATTAGCTTTATTGTTATGCCCGCTGAGATGGAACTGTACACAGGGTGTTCTTGGAGCAGAAAGAAGTGGGCAACTAAATTAGACCTGGAGAATTGGGGATGAAGCTTGGGCTGATTTGTGAAGGAGTTATGTGAAAAAGCAAGAAAGGATATTTTAGTCAGAAGGAAGCACATGGCAAAAGAAGGAAATTTAAAGATTATACATTGTTAGAATGGTCAGACCCCTCTGCATGCATCCAGTCCAATGCCCTACTCTCCCAGGTGAGAGAACCAAGCAAGGCCCAGAGAGATTAATGGGCTCAAAATCACTTCGCTAACAAAAACCAAAATGGGAACCACAGCCATGTCTCCTGACTCTACCCTGTCAGAGTGGGAGCTGTTGCCAGCAATAAAGGCTAAATTGAGCCTCCTCACTCCATTTCTTATTTAACACCAAATGAGAGGAATGATCAATACTTCACAATAATAGAAATAGTTTTAGACCCTTTAACTCATGTTGTTAATTACACTGAAAGCTGAACTGAGGTTTTATTACTTTAAACTGAACACTGAGTCATAACTTTGCCCAATAAAGGAGATTTTTCAAATAGTAGTTTTCTTAAGCTCATATATCAAAATATATATCTAAATGATATCAAGATAAATTCCTGGTATTACTCTAATATTAACTACATCAAAATTTCAATTAGCCAAATTAAGAATGTCACAGCTGGCCATTATAATTTAATCTTGCTTTTCCTTTCAAAGGAGAAAATTATAAGATAGAGGCCTGTTATCAGACAAGTTGATAACATTCCAGACACTATGTTCTGAGATCCCACCAGGGCCTCCCCACTGTGCTAAACACTCTTTGTTACTTTCAGTAAGAAGGGTGCCCACTGGGAGCTGGTAGTCGAAGTGAATCAACAGAGATTTATTTCAGAAAGTCACTTTCAGGGTCAGCTCACAATGAGCCACAGCTTCTATTGTTCTACAGAAGCACCGAAAACTGTTTCTAGCAGTGGCCCTCAGACATGGGACATACCAGTCTCCAAAGGCGGATATAATTATGTTCTGCTGAGGGGAGGGGAAGAGAACTAATTTATTAATAGATATAAATAATCAAATATCCAGAATCCCATACACTAAACATTCTGATGTATGAAGTTTCTAGCATATATAAGTTACTTTCACAGTGGTTATATCATCTAAGGCCTAGAAGTACTACCTTATTGTACTTTAAATCCTACATAAGCACAAGTCACTAGCAGAATTCTGGAATAATACTCAGTATGTTAAAATAAATTGCAGTGATTCATGAACATATTTATCATCAGTTCCAGTGGAGAATCTGACTCCCTTAGTGAGCACTATCTTTTTTTCACTGAAGCCCTTTGTTCATGCTGATTGGAGAGGTTTCTCTTATGCATAGATGGATCCCATTTCCTAGTTACATTTTAATAGATTGTGTGTCCAACTGGGTCTAGAAGATTTATTTTCTTGAAATCAGAGGTTTGGAGTTCTCATTTGCTTTCTAGGGTTTTAAAAATAATACTGTACATTGTAATGATACAAGGAAGTACTGATACAACAGATAATATTATAAGGTAATAGCCTTTCTTATAAAGCAATAGACTCAGAAACAAAAGAATTTAAGATTTGCATTTTCATGGAACTTGCAAGTCATTAGATTGGTTTCAAATGTAGGTAAGTTTCAACCAAAATGAGTTACCATAATAAGTACTTGTCAGGTTATTGTTATTACAGCAAGTATTCCCCATGCACTGGGTGCTGGGAGATGGGGGTGTATAAAGGTTTTATGGGATACAGGCTCTGCTCCAGCATCTATAATCCAGCACCTAGAAGGTGAGTATACAGACACTATGTGATGAAGTGGTATAAGTGCCCCCAGGGAGGGGAAAAGAGAAGTAAGGGGAACAAGAAGGATTTTATGAAGGAGACAGAATTTACTATGGACTTGAAGAGGCAGCTTGGATAAGTTGGTAACAAGTGAAGATGGCACATGGGAGGGCATTTGAAAAGAAGGTACTAACCTAAGGAACTATGTGGTAATGGGGACCACAGATTGCCAAGACGACTCAGGCGCCCAGCGTTCCTGCCCCTTACCTGCAGGAAGGGTGTCGCTGGGCCGTGCAGTAGTCTCTGCTACCCCCTCATCACATAGCAGAATGCCTTATGCACACTAGTGGCTTAGTAAATATATGCTAGGTGAATAAAAGGAAGAGAGATTTTTAATCATATCTATCATCATAAGAGCGTTGTTCCTTTATCAAGAGAGTGAGATCCCTATGGAAAGCACTCAGGTGACCTTCCCTGTATTTCATCGGTCTTCGCTAGCACAGAGCTGTGTGCAAAGGACGCTCACAGTACATCCAGAGATGCCAGCTGGTGAATCCAGTGTATCCCATCAAGTTTATCTGAGTAATAAAATTAAATTGTTAGTATCTCTTGCAATGAAGTGTGAATAGGAGGATTATCATGTCATTGTGATAGCGATATAACCAAATAGCTAACAATAGGCTGCCTGACTTAGTTTGTTCATCTATAAAATGGGGATAATGATAGCACCAATGTTGTAGTTGTGAGAATTAAACGGACTAATACAAGTGGAGTGCTGCAAACAGCACATGGCACATAGTATTACTATTTTTTGTTTTCCTGTGGGAGAAGGTACTGATGCGAGAAAGCTAAACTCTGGTAATTAGTGAGAAGAAAGAGAAGACAGTGTATCTGAGAGCAAACAATCCATATGTCTATTCCAGGAAAGTATTGTTGACTGTTCAACATATTTATTTTAACCTATCAGTCTGATAATCCCTACCAAATTATTTACAAATATGAGCCATGGAAGTTGCAGATGCTTATTTGCACAAGAAATGTATCGTATAAACTTTAAAATGCAGATGGCTTTGGAAAGAAACAGTATATACAATTAAAAGATCTTTGCTTTGCATTTCAAGTATCAATAGGATACCATTTATTTTTCATATTGTAAACTGCAAGTATTAATATACTATGACCCCCAAGGCCTTGTTTAGATTTGATGAGAGAATAACATGGGTGGTATTATTGCCTCTATAACTGTGTAAATTTCTTTCACATTTGAAAATACTTCGAATGAAGTAGGAAAATTTTCGACTGATTGTTTTATGCCGAAATTGTCAATTTTGTGTGTGTATTACTGGACGACCATTTTAGCTTTTGGAACTGGTATTCAGATTTGTTCAGGTTTCAGGATAATGGGGTTCATTTAAAAATGAGACTCAATAGCTTCTAAAATACCTGATAATGCTAAAAAAAAAAAGTGGGACGTCACAATGCTGACTTTCCAATCGTTTTCCATATTTTACATAGTTATTTGAATACTATGAGCCGGGTATTTTTAGATACATTAGCTGTAATTGAAGGAAGATTGATTTTTCTAAACTTTTACAGAAATATTTTCAGAGAGTAGATTCCTAGGTGTTTCTTCAAGCAATATAGTTATATGACTGAACATGTAAATAGAAAAGCAAATGCATGCTGCATAATTACTGAGTAAAATTTAATCTCAGCTAAAATGTAACTTAGCATTATATATAAGCATTAGCATTATTACTTAAGATCAATAAAGATTTTCTGAAAGAAAATAGGATTTAATCCTTGTATTTAAGAAAATGTAGTGACATCAGAGGCATCTTATGTGAAAGAAAACTGTATTCATTACAAACAAAAAACACACCTGCAAATATTTGTCCCTTTCTGTAAATTTCATATTGAGTCTCTGGGGGATTCAATAGTGTGGTAAATGTAATTTGTAGTTCTTTACAATTACGATCTAAGTAGATGAAGTCTAAAGGGAATTTGCCTATTTGATTTTCAAATTTTCATCACTTAAAATCCAATCAGGGCAACTTTTCAGATTTTTATTAGATATGAAATACATGAATGGGTTTTAAGCCTGCACTATGTATTGAAAGAACATATCTGATTTTATGGCAGGCCTTAGCTAAGGGGTTCAGTTAGCTTGGTTTGACCCTGTTCCTGTAAAGATTGTTTACTGACTGCTTGAATTGCTAACATATTATACCCTTCGATTTTCAGTAACTGGTGTTTTATAGGCCAGCAGATTGCCTTTGATTTTTGAGAATTTGCGGTAACATATTGAGCTTGCCAGATTTATGCAGGAATGTAAAATAAAAATAGTGTAGCAGGCGCTCGGGATTTTTGAACACAGAGGGGATTAGGTTTACAGATGGCTGGCACAGATAATGGCATTGAGTAATTTATCCATGTAAGGTAATCTGTTGTTGACAGAATACATTAACATTTAACCGACATATACAGGTGTTTGGGTTGCACTGTGTGTGCGACTCAGAGCAAGCAGTGTCTTTGTAGAGTAACTCTAAAGTTTGAAATCTCTAAAACATGCTTGGGTTTAAGGATTTATTTTAGGCAGATATTCTAAGAGCTTGCCAAAATATACTCTATAATTTATTCAGCCCCTCTGCCTTTAAAATCATCATTCTTTGTTTGCTACTCCATAAAATCCAAATCATCAGAGAATTTTTAAGGGATTTTGATTTAATTAATGAATATATTCTAGAAAAAGAAGCAGAAAACCATGAACCTAACTCTGATTTCACAATGTAGAGCCTCCTATCCATCCATGGGGCTTATTAAAAAGTACAGCTTACCACACACCCCAAAAGGTACTTCAGGTGACTCTAATGTAAATAATCTCTGTTCAATAATTAAATTTACTCCTGAACTTAAAATCAGTACCCATAAAGCTTCTCTGTTTCCAGATTTTTCCATCCAAACTATCCTATGCACAACTATCAACCTTCTAAAAACAGTCTTTGAATTATATATTTCACCTCCCAGGAAGCTCTGATAATCCTGACGCCCACACTATCACCTCTAAATTCAGTTTCCTAGGGTCCTACAGCTTCTGTGCTACTGTCCCTGGACAATCGCATTTTCCATTCTGCGTACATCCCCAGTTGGTGCTGTTCAATGGCTGCTCGTTTCACGGGCTTTGCTGCTGTAGTCTCTAGGCCTTTGCTCAGAGCTCCACCTTCTCCCTGGAATCCACTCTTTACTCTTTCTGCATGCCATGCATCCAAATCCAAGTTTTCTTTCAAGGTCTATGAACCACATCCTAGGACCCCTTACCCCACACTACTCTGAGGGAAATTACATTGTACGTGTGGTCTCCACGTTACCTAACTTAGTACTCCTATTGCTGATTTTCTTATGGTGTTGGCTGATTGCTTCAGATGTGTGATGTCTTACATTTCTCCCCTCACCCACAATCTGCTAGCCCTGCTCTCTACCAAGCTACCCAAATCAAATCAAACAAGCAAAGCAAAGCAAAACATCAAGAGCAAAAACTTTGTATGTGGACTCGGAGTAGATGCTCAACTAATACCTAATGAATGATTATAGTCAAAAAGGGAGGTAAAAGTTAGTGGTGAGGGTTGTATCATTCTGTGACTATTTAAAAAAACACTGAATTGAACACTTTCAAATAGTGAATTTTATGCCATAAATTATATCTCAATAAATATGAAAATGTTCTAAAAAGTTTTATGAAAGACTTTTTGAAAACATGAGCTTTAAATTTTTCTAGCAAAAAGACAAAAGATAAAACATTGATATAAGAATAAAATTGAATCCTACTTTGAGAATGTTCTGAGGACCGGCAGTTTGTGACACTTCCTGTCATGTGGAACTTGGGAACAGGGCCAGCAAACTATGGCCTGGTGCATGTTTTTCTAAATAAAATTTCAATATTGTCTATGGCTGCTTTCTCACTATAAGGGCAGAGCTGAGTAGTAGTGACAGAGACCACAAAGATTAAAGAGTTTACTGTCTGGTCCTATACAGAAATGCTTTGCTGACCCCTGCTTTAGAATGTATGTTTGAAGCCATGTTAACATGTATCATTTATACAGCACACTCATGAAGAGCTAAATTCTTAATAAGGGTTTTCTGATGGTGATAAAGTTTTTTTTGTGATGTAGTCCTATGAAATTCAAGTCCTATGAATGAAGGTAATCCCTTTCTTAAGAGTTTTTGTTAAAACAAAGCACAGTGTTTGGCTTCTGGGCATGCGGGGCCCTTCTGCTGACATTTAGGACCCATTTCCATCCTCTCTGTCCTCCTAAGCCCTTCTCAAATGCCACTCCTCCTGAGATGCTCATCCTCATCCCCTCCTGGAAGGGGCGGTTCCTTTCTTTCAACCCCTCTCTCATTGGGCTCCTCTCCCGGAAGCCATCTCCCTCACTGTTCTTTGATTGGAAATCATTTGCATAATTTTCACTCTCCAAACCTGTTACTCAATTTTTTGCTACGCAAATTATCTAAACTCTTCCAAAAACATAATTACACTCAATGAACTTTACCTTTGTGTGTTCTTTCACTGCAAGTTTCAAGAGGCAATACAAATGGAATAAAAAGAAAATTTTTGAGTCAACCATGTTGGGTACACTGGTCCCATAATTTCTGCATCACAAGTGTCTTAAGACTATAAGTCTGGGGGGTTCATGCAAAGATGCAAAGTATACAGCAGATTTTCAACCATCTTATTTTGATTGGACTTGTGATTTTTTTTTTGATTCATTGTCATTGTTATTCAGGGAACATAAGTGAGTTATGAGGCAGACAGCAAAGTGAGCACTTTCGATATATCTCACCGAAAATCTACTGTTTCAGTGTTGGTTGGGAGCAGTTCTTCATATCCATTTCAGAAGAAATGCCCTTCTCTTAGAAAAAAATGCAAATTAGAATGATGGCTGCTTGTTTCCGTAAATGCTGCCTCAAACATACATTAGTCATAATTTCTTGGACACCATTTTTATTCAAACCAGAAGTTGCCCTCAATCTTAGTTTATCACTTTAAAGCACATATTTTCATATAAACATTTGAGAAGTTTTATTATGGAAGAATTTGAAAAATATAGAGCAATATTACATATTCAATATTTGTAGCACTGTATGTTTGCATGGCAGCACCCTGGCAAATGACCCCTCTCCAATTCTGCTACTACCCCTCCATTGTGACTCAAGACTGCCTTTGATATAGTTTAATATGTTAAATTTTAGAAGCCAGAAAAAAAGTTAGAACAACCAAGGCAAATTTCCTGCTATCCTTTTGTAGTGTTCTGATAGGGGCCTAGAAAGAGAGAGGAAGATGACTTTATTCAAGTCCAATGTGCTCTATGATACCAGTGTCCTGGTTCCACAGGTCAGGGGAGAGAAGACCAGGGTGACAGGAGTAATTCATATATAGCTGGTGCTGGCCCTCACCTACTCAGGCAGGATCTCAACTCCCTGTAATTTACCTGCAAATATTTCTGAAGGTCCCCAGGAGATATCTCACGGGCTTACACACAAGGCGACTCCAACAGGAATCACTGACCCTCTGCCAGGAGCCAATGAATACATGAGCCCTCCATCCTCTCTGCCAGCCATCGAGAGTGGGGGCTGAGAATGATGCCTATGGACCAGCTTTCTGATGAGAATTGAAAGAGGACACCTCTCTCCCCTCCCCTGTTTGCCAGAATAACAGGACATATGCAAATACTGTTTACTCTTAAACTGCTACATAGATTTAGGCTTAAGATTGAATATAAAAACCAGGAATAATAGTTTCAACCTGTGAAGCCAAGGAACCTCAGGGCTGTCACCAGTAGGCAGTGAGAGGTTTCATGGGTACCTCTCTAGTCTCTCTACTAGTGACTCATCCAGAGCAACTCAACTTTAATCTGTTTTATGCAGAGACTCCAGAAGATTTTGCTTGAAATGTTGCTCTGCCCTAATAAGTTAGTTTGCATTTGTATTTTGTGACATGCATTTTAGTCTTACAAAAAATATTCTCCTTTTAACAGAATACTTATGAATTTGTGCTATTATAAAAATGATCTTATGATGCCTTAGGATGATACTTAAGTTTAAAGACAGTACACTTATAATTATATATTGAAAGCTGATGGGAAAATGGACATTGAGAAGGAAAGTACTTTCATGCAATTTTTAAGAGCCATACCTTTATGTAATATAAAGTACTCCTTTATTTGAAGGTTTGGGCAAAAGAGACAGGAAAGGGTATTTCATAATGATTGCCAACTTCCAGGAATTGAATAATGGACACAAAATTCATTAGCATTAAGCTTTAGCAATGAGAAAGTATTTTTTGAACCCATATTCCTGAACAATCAAAGGTATCTTGGAAGTCTGAGGTCATCCAGTTTCAAGGCATACCTCAAAATATTCCCGTGGCCTCCTTAATAAAAGGGCAGACAGACAAAGATAGCTATTGCAAAGCCAGAATGAGTAATACGATGTCTTATCCAGAGGGTCTACAGAATCTTGAGTAGTTTTCACTTGCCATGAGTACATGTGTTTTTTGTAGCACTGGAAGCTATTTAAAGCAGTTAGGTTTGAAAGGAAATGGAAAAATCAGGTAGATCTCATCTCAGAATCGGAGAATTCTGTGCAGAGAAAGTGACAGAATCTGATCAAGACCCTGATTATAAATGTGAACCCTTGCTCAACATCTCCAGATCCTCCTCTGTAACTTCCAGTGCTAGGGAAGCCCCTGCGAAACAGCAGTGCACTGTTGTGGGAAATGCTTGGGATCTGATGTTCCAAGGCCCAGATCTGAATTCTAGCCCTACAAAATACCTTCTACTCAGAGACCCTGAGGAAATTATTTAGGTTCGCTAAAGCCTGATGTCTTCGTTTGTAAAGTAAATGTAGTAGTGCTGTGCTGGTCATGATCCATCTTCCCCTGTGCCCTGGAAGGCTGACCTCTACAGAAAGCACCTTCCATGTCTCCCTGCCTACCAGCGTCCTGTTGGGTTGGGCCAAAGGAAGGTACCCAAGGGAGATAGAGGAGGGTGAAAGGAGAGAGAGGGCATGGTACTTCTTTGCTGATCTCTGAAGGCCCTGGGCTGCATTTTCTGGTTGTATCCTTCACTGTCTACAGCTGCTTTGGTATCTTGCCAACAGACTCTTTCCTGGCCACTGTAAAGTTAGCTCTTCCCTTTGCATCTTTGGGGCTAATAAAGGCTTCCCTTTCCAGCTGTTGCAATCCCTGAGAATCTTGGTGTCCCCTGTTAGTTCTCCTAACCTGGCTCTTGTCTCTCTGACACCCACCTCCTTTGGATTCTTGTTCCTAGCAGGACCCTGTCTCATCACAGTACCGAGACTCTTTCAGATTTGTTGAGAAGTTCAAATGGGATACTATATGAAAACAATTTACGAATTCTACAAATGTCAATTCCCAACTTTCCTGCTCCAAACTACCCATTCCCTTTTCATTCAGCTCTAAGTTATTATCTTTAGCTTAAACTTTCTCGTTGATAACTTCTGTTAACATGATCTCTCCCTTTGTGTTACAGAGTAAATATAATCCTTGACAGCATTTCAGATCCTTGAAGACAGTGGCATTTGCACCTGGGCCTTCTCTTCTCTGAACTAATCAGTCTGAAATTCTGCAAACATTCTTCACATGACTTGGTTATAAGTTTCCTCTCCATTCTGGTCACTCTTTTGAACACATTCCAGTTCCAGATCATTCACCTTTCCCTGTCATGTTCAGAAATTAATTCAATATCCCAGGTATCATTTCACCAGAGAGGAGTTAACTTTTTTTTTTTTTTTTTTCCTTTCCCCTGGCCAACAAACCCCTCCCCAAAACCAAAATTTTTTTTTATTTTCCTTTTTTAGCTTTATGCATTAGGCAGAATAGAGCCTCCCTTCCTTAAAAGAAAAAAAAAAAAAAGATATCCATGTCCTAATCCCTGGAACCTATAGATATGGCATGGAAACTCAGTCTTTTTAAATAGACTTTGCAGATGCGATCA
>NW_012148463.1:241567-247810 GCF_000956105.1 Propithecus coquereli
TTCTTACTATTATCACGTTTGGGATTAGTTTTAAACATATGAATTTTGGAGGGGAACACAAACATTCAGACCTTAGCAGGCACATCTTTTATCTTTTAATTTTGAGGATCTAAATTCAAGCTGTCTACAATATTTTCTTTTTTTCCTCTGCTTGTCAATAACCAAGATGCATTAATTGCTCAATAGCCAGAGACTCATTTGTTTTTTATTTTGTTTTAGGTGTTTTCTGTGTTGCTTTTAAAATGCCTTATTAACCCCAACACAGTGGAGAACTAACTGTGCTGGGACGGTAAGGAGGCAGGTCAAAGAGCAGCTAGGTTCCAACTGGTGGGACCCACTTTTGGTCTGATAGATGGGATTGCACATCGTGTTGGTGCACACGGGGACCAGTTGCAGAAGTTTGACTGCTCTTGCGATGAATTAATGTTGCACAGAATTTTATTTCATATAGTATCTAGAAGATTGTGTTCTAAATAAATAACTGATAGTGTCCTAAAATGGACTTTGAAAATAAAATGCCCTGAAGTTCCACATTTCTCTTAAGCATATATGTGTTCCTTTATATAGTATGACTACTACTTTTGTGTAAGTGAAATGGAAACACGTCCACATACAGCAGACAAGTGCTGTATGTTCTCATGTTAGACCAGGATGGTGCTGATGGTCGGCTAAGTTAAGAGCCACAGTGAAGATCATTCCTCGCACACTAGGGTCTCTAAACCAGGGGGCACAAATGTGATGTGCTCATATAGCCACAATACACGGTAGGGCTCCTGCCAGACACCACTGCTTGATCAGAGCTTCCTTCCTGAAACCACAGAATGCACCTCAACATTGCATTCCAGGTAGCAACTGTCAGTCACTCATCATTGTCATATCAGTAGAAATCCAACTGCCTTTTGCCACCCTTTCCCCAGAGGGTCACTTTAATGGACACTGGGCAGAGCAGCTTTTGCTGAAAGGAGAAATAGCCATGGCTGTAACATGAGCCACAGGGTACATGCCACACCTGCCAGCCCAACCACATTATCCCAGCAAAACAATGGGTAAATGATTACTTTGCCATGCCATGCCTATTTCCCTTGTGGTTGAGCCAGCGCTAAATGCATCTTACCTTAGCTCATAGAAAGATGACCTAAATAATAAAGCACAGTCAAACCCCTGCCAGGTGGATTTTTAGAAATTTGATTCTCCAGCAAGTAGCACTTGTCTTCCTGACTGATGTCTGGCCATGTTTCTATTTCTATATCTGTCTAGAGCTATGCTCGCTAACCCTTTGTTATTGCTGGTGATTCCGGGAGGGTGGGGATTGCCTTTGAATGGAGTAGAATTTAACATCAAGCCAGTGAAAAATACCCTGGGTGTTTTAGGGGCTATCAGCTCGAAGACCACGTACTCTACAGACAGAACATATCCTAGAATACCTGCGTACCCAGTTGATTCATTTCAGAAATCCTACCTCTTGATTTTTTCGTATCTTCTGTTCTTTTGTCACTTAAATTAAGTTGATCTTATTGAAGAGGAGAGAGGAAATTAATGTGTCCTGACCCTTTTCCATGTGTCAGAATCTTCACAGTTATTTCATTTAATCCATGCAATGCCACTGAAACATGGGCATTATTATCTCATTTTTCACACGAAACAGCTAAGGCTCATAGAGTTTAAGGCACTTACCATGGTCTTCACACCATTGCTTAAATTTATTAAAGGAAGAGCTAACATTCAAATTCAGGTTTGAAAAAAAACAAATTCTTTATCTAATGAAGGATATTACTTTTCTTCTTTTAACAACTTGGGAAAAAAAGAAAGTCTTTACAAAATTTTTCTTTGAAAAATGTCATCAAAAGCTTCTGTACTGTTCTAAATAATCCAAACCTTTGTAGGTTCTGGTTTATGAAAGAAGATGTGACTTATTCCATCATTTTCCTCTAAAGAATAAATTTGAGAGAGTTAAGGTAATTCTCTGGAGGATGCAAATAGGTGAACTGTACAAGTTACTGGGCAAACATGCCGACAATAACAAATAGCATTTCTCTGCAGGCTAATTTGGTACAAGATGACCCTGTTCATATGGTGCCATCCATCATTCTCCCCCACCTGCGCCAGCTTCGTCACTCCTCTTTATTTTACCTGATCAGTTTCAGAAAAGGTGAGAACTAGAAGTATGAAGCCTGCATGATGACCTGTGGATCCCTTTTTCCCAGTCTCTCTACTCTAAAATAAGTGACATGGTCTAACTCATTCTGTGTGTGGGTGGGATGCCAATATTTGACCTCAACAAACCACATGAAGTAGCAAGGGATACCTGACTGTAAAATAAAATTCCATTAAAGTGTGACTGTTTAGAAATTGACGGAATCAAATCCCTGTGCCTGAATGGCATTTCGAAGCATTGTTAATTCCAAGAATTTTTCTCTCTGTTCAAGTCACTCTTTGAGGAGTCATTTTCATTTGCCTGTCTGCTCAGGATTTTATGGCATGTAAGTGACAAGTACTCCCTGTAACACATCGTGGGAGGGCACCCGCTAAAAGAGAGCTCAAGCTGAATGACATTGGATGTGAAATGCAACCTTTTTCTGCCAGCCTGTGTGCTATTTAGCATGCCTTGACATATGCTAAACTATAAAATTTTGAAACAGAAATCCTTTGGGAATGTTACATGGAATATGTGGGTCAGAATTCGCTCATGATTAGTGAAAACGTCTAAAACATTTTCCACAAATTCAAATCAATATTTTTTTCTGAACTCCCTACCATGGAGGTTTGATATATTGAACATGACTTTATAGTCTTAAGTAATGGCTTTACACTGTTGTGGTGGATTCTCCTAATGCATGCTGTCTGTTGAAACTGACGTCTAGGATTTAATAATCAAGATATTCATATCTTGAAACGTCTAAAAATAAAAAAATTAGTGACAATGGGTAATGGGAATATATAGATATATTTTTTTCTTCCCCACAAAATTCTAGGCATATTATCATTTGCTGTCTTTCATATACCAAAAAAGGTATTAGCTGGTAACTCATTTCATTTTCCTGCAGTGAGTTATTTCCAAATCATTTATTGAAATTTGGGGCCATGTTCAAAGGGCATGTGTTTTATTCCTCTTTTATGCTAGGTGTTTATTTATGTTTGTAGCACTTGACAGTTATATTCTTCTTGCTTGCATTTTATATACACGTGAGACTGGGATCTTTACATGTATGTCATTAACCTTAACAGCCCCCAGGCAAATAATATACCTGCATTCATGGAAGGAAGGAAAGAAAGAGGTAAGAGAGAATTCAAAATTGTTTTCATCCTTGCCACTCCATAGAAATTGCTCTTTTCAAAATATCAATGACCTCTAACTTGCCAGATCCAAACGGCTTATCTTTTATGACTTTTAGCAACATTCAAACCAGGTCATTATTATGCATTTCTTGAAACTTTTTTTCTTCTTTCATTTCCTCCCTCCCTCCCTCCCTCCCTTCCTTCCTTCCTTCCTTCCTTCCTTCCTTCCTTGTTTCCTTCTTTCTTTCCATCCACCACACCTTCCTTTTTTTTCTCAAACCATAACAGGCATATTTTCCCAGAATCACTTTCCTGGAGCTTCTTCTGCTCCTGATTTCTAAATTTTGTGGTGCCCTGGCTCCTCTCCCTCTAAACACATTTTTTAAGCAGTCCCATCTATTTGTTGCCAAGGCTTTAAATGCCTCCTGTCCACTCATAACTCTCAGGTTTATAACCCTAGCCCTGACTTCTACTCTGAACTCAAGCATGTCTGTCTGTGTGTGTGTGTGTGTGTGTGTGTGTGTGTAACTGTGTACTTGAGATCTTCAGTGTTGTCTAATAGGCTGCTCAAAATTTATATGTGTAGAACAAATTCACTGTTTTCTCTATGAAAGCCAGCTTCCTCTCCAGCTGTTCCTGCCTCTGTCATCCCCATCTCAGTGCATGCTTGTCTCCCTTCCTCACACCTTGCATCCAATACGTCTGCTCGTCCTGTAGTCTCACCTTTTAAGATGTCACAGTCTGAACACGCTCACCAACACCACCAGTGTCACCCCCTAAAATACTATAAGGGCTTCTAACTTGTCTTTCCGTTGCCTCTCTTGCCTCATGATGGTCAATTCTACAAATAGCAGGTAGGGTGACCTTTCAAAAATGTACATATTAATAAAAATATGCTCTTTTTCTGTTCAAACCCTCCAGAATAAAATCCCAATGCCTTATCATGATGGATCAATCAAGATGAGCTAGTTTATCCCACTAACAACCCATAAAACTCAGTGATTTAAAACAACAAAGTTACCTCAAAAGTTATATTTAATAAATAGAATTACCATTTAGTCTACCAATTCCACTCCCAAGAATATGCTCATAACAATTGAACACAGGTATTCAAAAAAACCATCTACACACATGTTCATGGCAGTGTTATTCATAATAGCCAAATGGTGACAACAATCCAAGTGTCCAACAGTAGATGAATGGATAAAAAATTGTGGTATATCCGTACAATGTAATATTATTTAGCCATTAAAAAGGAATGAAGCGCTGATGTATACTCCATTATGGATGAACTCAAAAACTTTATGCTCTGTAAATTAAACCAGACACAAAAGGTTATATGTTTAATGAGTCCTTTTATATGAAATAGCCAGAATAGGCAAATCTGTAGATATAGAATGTTGGTTGGTGGTTACTAAAGGCCGAGGAAAGAAGGGAATGGGAAGCATCCTTTAACAGGTATGGGATTGCCTTTTGGGGTGATGAAGACATTTTGAAACTAGATAAAGGAGGTGGTTTCACAACATCGTGAATGTACTAAATGCCACTGAATTGTTTATTTTAACATGATGAATTTTATGTTATGTGAATTTCACCTCAATTGGGAAAAAAGTTTATTCATATCACCTGCCCACCTAGAGTCAGCTGAAACTTCTACTCTATGTCTTGGTCATTTTCAGTCTCAGAACCCAGGCTGACAGAGGCCACCATTCAGAACATATCTAGGAAAATACAAAATTCATGAGGACAGGGAATTTGTTCATTAAGTAGCTTTAAATAAAAATAATACTAAATGAAGACACATACAAAGAAAAAATGTCTAAGTACCAAAAATTCCTTTTCATCTTGTGATCTGAGATCTGTGCATTAGTCATTTGTCTTTGATTTTTTTAGGGGATTGAAGTTCTAGTTGTTTGTGTGACATGGTCATTCTTCTTTTTGACTTTGAATTCTTTTCTTGTCCTAGTCCTATTCCAGATTTCATTAGTGATCTTCCAGCTACTCCATCTCTCCTTGGGGCCCCTGTGTTACTTTTGACTAGGATTTTGGAATAATTGGCTGTTCTAACATCCAGTGAGTTGAAGTCCTTAGAAGATATGGAACTCTCAGCTTTAGTTGATAGAGTTGAATAGCAGCTTCCCAAATATCCCTCAAGTTGGGCTTGGAGTATATGAAAAGAGATTAGTTCTGCATATCTGGCTTTATTCTACCTGGGTCTCTTATTTCCCCAACCTCCCAGATCCTGGGTACTTTTCACTTGGCTGGATGCTTCCCTGGGCACAGAGATCCTAGAAACCTTGCTTCTAATCAGCTCTCCCAAGGCAACTGGGCCTACATTTGTTACTAAGCCTTGTCACTGCATGGATCTTGTAAAGATCCCCATTTCTCACTCGCCTACTCTACCTAACACCCTTGGATTCACATTTTTACAATATTGATACACCGCCCGAGTGGTATTGGCTATTGCTTCCCTGCCAGGGATTTATCTGCAATGCATTATGCCTTTTTTTTCTTGAAAGGGTTAGAGGTCTATACTTCTGTCTTCTTTGTTAGCCCTTTTCAATTGTCTGTTCCTCCCAAAGACCTGCTTTCCCCTCCCTGGCATCCTGGCATGTGCAGATATGCCATGATACAGAATCCTTCCTGTGGAACATGTTTAGCAACTGTTCACTGAGTTACTAAGGGCCATATGTCTTAATGTCCTGATCTGTTTCTCCCTTACTTCTAAACAAAATAATTTTCTTTCTTTTTTTTTTTTATTTCCTGGAACACATCCCTTATTAAACAGCAGAAAGAAACTTTGTTTTAAAAAAAAAAATCTTTACTTTCTGAAAAAAGAATACTCTCTTGATCTTCTATTTGTCAGCATTTTATGTGATAATAGTAGCTTACATTTTGGGGTGCTTTTTGTGTGATAGAGAAAGGATTGAACATAATCAAATTTATACTCTTATGAGCTCTATGAGA
>NW_012148463.1:247860-249992 GCF_000956105.1 Propithecus coquereli
GACTCCTGAAAGGCACAGTCCTTTGAGAGCTTGCAGAAGCAACTTCATTTATTGGTGGCCATCAACTAAACAACTAGTTACCTTGTTAAAAGTGTGATGAGGGTAACCCCTAACTTTGCTGTGCTGCTTTGCTTTGGACATTAAGGGTCTCGTGGCCTCTTCTAAGCCATTTACACAAGCAGGAGCACTGAGATTCGCTTTTTTCGCTAGATCATATTTTCTCCTTACACAGAAAGCCTTGTATTTCCTGCTAGGCACTTGGTTGGAATGGGATCCATATCAATTTGTCTCAGCTGCTGAATGGTACTTACCATGTTATATGGTGAGCTATAAAGTTCTGTTCGTAATAAATAGGCGAACTGCTTTTACAAACCTGTTTCTCATTTAATTTAATTTAATGCAGAATATTCAAATTGGCTCCATGATGCTAATTCATGTTTAAAAGGTTCCGAGTTAGGATTACCAATCCTCAGAGTATGCCAGGCCAAAGAGGTTTATGAGAAAAGGTGTATTTATCATTGAGATGAATACAAGGACTTAATTTTAGTTTTATTCTAATATTTAGCATCTTCATAGCTACTTTTTAAAATCCACTAGAGAAAATCTACTCAGGTCATAATTCCAAGATCTTGACATAAGAAAAAGCCATTCTCTTGAAGGTTGGGGGAAAGATGGTCTTGCAGTTCTGCTGACGCAGCTGTAAAGTTACAGCAAGTACATCTCCTACAATTGAGAAGTGGTCCGTGGTAAGAATTTGATATTTGAAATGTTTAATCTAATTTGCCTGCATTTTCAATTTCAGGGTAACACAATATAGTTCCTAAAATCCCTTTAATTTTTTTAAGTTTCTACCTTCCTTTGATAACAACTGATTACCACATGCTAACTAGGAAAAAACACCTGCAAGCAAACAGTATGCTAGTCCTGCGATTAATTCTGCTTTAACTGTGCTTGTTCAGGTAGCAAAACCATTAGCTACTTCTTGATAGTTTTTATGATCGGGCTTAGCAGCTAGTATTGAGCAAGCACTGAAGAATGCATCTTCCCTTAAAAGGTTGATTTATTAGTTTATATGTAAAAGAACACTGGAGGTTATAAAGGTAACAAAGACCTTAAACATTACATTGATTTTTTTTTCGCAGAGCTTTTTTTCTTCTTGTTGTATTTCAGGGTAATAAAATTTCACTAGACCCATTGGATCCATAAAATCTGAAGTACAACCACCAACTGATAGAAATGAAATTGTTTGACTGGAGCGATAAGCAAGAACTCGGCTTTGAACTCTGAGCAGTATAAGTCGTTTCTCTGGCCATGGGGGTGAATTACAGCCTGCTGTGCGCTAAAGGACAAGCATGTATTTGCAGGAGCTCCCAATGCAGTAATCACTGGGTGATGCAGTGACCTTTACAGGGCCACTGAAGTCTCAAAAAGAAGCTCTTTAGAAATGGAAAATCAATACCATGCCTTTTAAATAGAACTTAGACTTTTCCTCATATGAATAAAAATTACGGATATAAGATATTTGATTATGGAGTAAAGAGTGGAATAGGGAAATAAGAAGTTTTGTTTGCAAATCCAAGGATATATTATCTTTAAGACAGTGGGCTCGTGTGTGTGAGAGAGGGAGCTGCAGCCTGCCCTTAGTGCGATGTGCCATTTTATGCCACGCTAGAATTTTCTGAGCTTCTGCTATGTACTGGGCACAGATCTAAGTAACGTCTTGGCCCATGAACCGTTACTTCACGTTACCTTTGTTTCCCTGTAGCCCCGCTCTGCCCCGTGTAGCTCTGGGTGGGCACTTTGTCACCCAAGGCCTGAGGCATGACTCCCTCATCATCAATCAATCAGTCAAGCACAATAGAGGGTGGCCATGGGAAACAGCTCCAAATCCCACCCAGCAAAGTGAGATTTTGATTTTAATGGTAAGGGCCTGGGAACAGTTTGCAAATCAGGGAATAGGTGGACAAGGCCTACCTTAAAGCTGGCCCTATTGCCATTCTAGTAGGTTGATAGAGAAGGGATTAGAATGGGAGGCCCCTGGTCAGTTAGCAAAATTTTTGATTAGTCCAGATGACTGACCTGGAATCTCAAAAAGTATAATTTAAAGGCAACCATGAATGCTGTCTCATACC
>NW_012148463.1:271582-284222 GCF_000956105.1 Propithecus coquereli
AAAAAAAATTCATTAACTGGCTTTAAAAACAAAAACAAACTACGACCTGTTAAATACATGTACTGTTGCTTAAAGAGTAGTTACAGAAGTCTCACCTCAGTGTTTCTTTGCAAAAGAAGTGGAAATCCATAATCCAGAAACCCTCTTTAAGAATGAGCCACTGGAAAACGTAATTTATAACTCATGTAATATTTCATTCATATTGTGAGTTTTCTCAAGCATTATACAATAATTACTTTGCATCACATAAAATAACTAATTCTGGAGAAAAACTCCATGAATGTATGGAATGTGGGGATGTCTCCATATCTCTCATATCTATTCAAAGACATAGTAACTTACATTGGAGATGGATCTTATAAAAAGAATGCACACTGGACTGAAGCCCTAGTAGTTTGGAAAATACAGAAAAGTTCTCAATTTTAACAATTACATTAACAGTCATGTGAAAACTCCTACTGGTAAGAAATCCTATAAATGTAAGTAATATGGAAGGCCAGTGATTATTCAAAGTAAGGTATTCATCTCTGCATGCAATCAATTAAAATGGAACAGCTTTTCAGGTTTTAAAATTCAGAGCCAGGTATTGTTTGGCTTTGTGGTTTCTAAGATATATGCCAGGCCAAACGTGGTTTTATTGACAAATGAGTGCATTTATCTGGCATGAGCAAGACTTAGCTTTGGAGTAGATAGAATAAAAGGAAATACGTGGTATGATTTGTAAGGGACCAAAAGCACAGTCCACCACCTGTGAAAGTGATTGATATTTGACTATTAATTCATTTGGGATTGTGAAAGGTCTGGATTTTTATAGTAAATAGGTGCATATTTCTAGGGGGGGCAGGAGTTTGTGCCCTCATGAACTAATTCCTTTCTAGAGATATGGTGAATGAACAGCTTTTAAAACCAGCATTGTAGAGAAAGGGAATTCAGATGCGCATGGGGCTGCAAGTAGTGATAGAGCAAGAAAGGCTCCCTCCAAAATCAACCTGCCACACCACCATGCCAGTGTCTTGCTACGTCATGGGTTCATTTCCATTCCCCTGATGGGAGGCTGCTTGAGAACTCTCTCTTTTCAAAAATGCCTTGGGAAAGAAATTCTATGTCTGTCCTGATTATATTCAAGAGTGTGTGTTTTCTCTGGAACATAATTCCAAATACGTATGGTCTTTTAGGATACAGTACCTACTATAACTTAGTCAATCAATTATCAGCCTCTGAATCTCCTCTGCTGTATCCTAAACAGACCAGGGTGGCCATTCTTACCACCTACTGGGCTGCATGTTTTGCCTCATATAGAGAAAAGGAAAATTATTTCCAAGCTGATTCCTGGGTTCACGGCATATATGTTAAGTATATTAGCACCTTTCATTTGCACCTGGGAGGGTTTCCCTGGGAATTCTGTTCTGTCAGCTATTAGATACAATAATAATAGGTGGCAGGCTATATTGGAGAATTGAGGGCACCAGTAAATTACTGTGAGGAAAGCAATTTGACATCCTTTCATCCTTTGATGAAAACTAAATGTGAAATCTAGGTGTAAACGTCTAAAAAATTGAAAGTCACACTCAGAGGCGGAGACCTGGGAGTGTGGCAGAAATCGCTCCTCAGAGCGGGGAAAGGCTCGATGTGGTACTGTGATTTGACAACATTATTTCTTTCCAGGATTAATGCATCTGTGGAACTTTTGGCCTTATTCCTGGATCCTATCAATTTAGGAAGGACATTTACACAAATGGCTTCTGTAGTCTAGCTGATATTGGGGCCAGAAACACTGGCCCAAGAGTTCAATCTCTTCTGTTTGAAAAGATGCATAATGTTGGGGCATTTAGGCGGGCCCCATATTGGGTTCCTTAACCTGTTTGATCCTTTTATTTAAGGCTTCCTAATAAGGACTATGAATTTTAGCCTTTCTATGCCTTTATGCAGTGATTTTTGCAAATTCAAAAGCAAAATGTGTGGACAGTCAGATATCTCCTCCCTAACTTTCAACTCGAAAATATACCTTCTTTGAACTAATTTCTTTTCCCTTCCTGAAGACACATATGTAAAATAGTATCATCGTCATTATCACAGTATTTCCCTATGTTATTTGTTAATAGTTTTAAATATATATTCTGGATTAATGTGTGTGTGTGTGTGTTTTTTTTTTTTTTCTTTGCCTCTAGGGTGAGTCTGTGTTATCTCCACAATGTCTCAAAAAACAATGTCAATAATAGCTAGTGCTTGTTGCTTGCTTGTGCTGCTAAGGCAGGCACTGTGTCAAGCACTTTGCATGCATGACCTCATTTACTCCTTTCAATTTTGATAAATTTGGTATGATTGTTGTCCCTCCTTTTCAGAAGTGAGAAATAGGCCTTTAGTGTATTGCCCTAAATCACCCAAAAGGGACAGCAGAAGGATTTGAACTCAGGTTTGTTTGCCTGAATAGCCATGGGGTACTTCTTCCTTAATAAATATGTGATAGTTATGCTCCCTTAGTGCTCTAGAACACACTTTCTCAGAACTTGTGATGGAAAATAACACATTTTATTTATTTGCTCCTGAGTCTCGGCAAGGACGAGGCTTGGCAAAGACAGCTCATCTGTGTGTCAGCTGAGGCAACTCTATTGGGGCTGGAGGTGTCATCTAAGGTGACCTTACAAGTTGGTTCTTGTTGCTGGCTCAGTTCTCAGCTGGGGCTATGTGTAGGAATCCACTGCTAATCCACATGGCCTCTCTTCACGGCTAGGTTGGGCTTCTCACTGCACAAAAGCAGGAAATACCAAGACTTTTTAAGATGTAGTCCCCAAACAGGCAGAACATCACTTCCAAAGCATTCTTTGGTTAAAGCAGATCATGGGGCAGTCCAGACTCAAGGAGAGGGGACCCTACAAGGACACGAGCACTAGGAGGAATGGTGCATTGTCATGGTTCAAAGTTAATAGTCTGCCACACAAAGGGAGCAAAATATTTTTTCATTGTTTTATTGTTATTCATATTTTTTTTTTTTTTTTTTTTGAGACAGAGTCTCACTCTTTTGCCCGGGCTAGAGTGAGTGCCGTGGCATCAGCCTAGCTCACAGCAACCTCAAACTCCTGGGCTCAAGCGATCCTCCTGCCTCAGCCTCCCGAGTAGCTGGGACTACAGGCATGCGCCACCATGCCCGGCTCATTTTTTGTATATATTTTTAGTTGTCTAATTAATTTCTTTCTATTTTTTAGTAGAGACGGGGTCTCGCTCTTGCTCAGGCTGGTTTCGAACTCCTGAGCTCAAACAATCCTCCCGCCTCGGCCTCCCAGAGTGCTAGGATTACAGGCGTGAGCCACCGCGCCGGGCCGTTATTGTTATTCATATTATCAAAGAATCAGTGAATTACCAATCCGATTACCATTTATCCAGCACTGTCATCAGGATATGGAAGATACAGCTTCTGCTGTGCTCTATGGTAGTTCCTGATATGCAGAAACCAAAATGATGCCAATCACACTGACAAGGAAGAGTAGTGAGTATTAACATACCACTCATTGAAAGAGCTGACATTTTCATTCTGAAGGCGTTTTTAAGAGCAGCAATGTCTAAAATATACTCCATTCCAATCTATGGCATATGTGCCCCTTTATTTTAGTCACTTTAACTTTCATGTTCTTCACAATATAGGGAAAGGATACTCGAACGCATACACATCCTTACCACTAAACATGAATGGAGTGAAAATTGGATATGCTGGAGTTAGGTTATAAGTAGAGTGAGAACTGGCGGTGTCTGGATTAATGTGGTAGTTTATTCCAAGAGCAGCAATAAAGAGTCATATAACTTTGTATTACAGCAGGGTGTCCATTTAGGGAAGTGGATCTTCAGGTTTTGTTTCCAAAATAGATCGTGTATTTTCAGTGCTCATTGAAAGAAACAAGGGAGAGTGGGTGAGAGGGTGCCATGGCAGCCCTTGTTATTTATAGTTTGGCGATATTGTTAGTGTTCACCCCATGCAGGACTGAATTCCATCTCAGCCCGTAATTTCCATATCTTTGGAAAGCTTTTAGCTCCTCTCTGCCTGTTGGCATGGTAACATGACAAGAGTTATGATGTCAAAACCATATGAACTCATGATTGATCTAAAATTATTTGGAAAACTTTCCCATTTCAAATTTCCATTCAGAGAGAGCGAGAAAGAGGCCACGTGGCAGCTTCATTCAAAAGAGAAAAAAAAAATCTATTTTTTTCTAAATTGTCCTGAAATAAATTCTCTGTTTTCCTTTCCATGTAATGCTAAAAAATTACTGTCCTTCTAATGTCTTTGTCATTTTCTTTCAAAATCAGATATTTTAATCTCTTTTTCTCTCCGTTAATGTTTTTTCCTATTCTAATTAAAATCAGTGGTGGTTGCTAGCATGTTTTGCACGCTGCCTATAAAAAGCACTGCGGGCACACAGGCTGATGGATGGCCTCTGGAATTTGCAGGTCCCTCCTGAAGTGAAGGTGGCCTTGAGGAAATGTTTAGAGTTGGCAGAGGGGCTGGACAATCCTAAGTGTTCCTATGTGTTGGGTACTTGCAAGCCACGGGTATTATTATCACTCCCATATAAAGGAGTAAACTGAAGGGTCACACAGATGACGTAAGTAAGTTACTTGAAGCCAGAAAGTGGCAGAACAGAGAGGATTTACCATCTGAGTCTGTTAACAAGAGAAATAGGATTTGCCTAAGTGAAAATAAGTGGAAAACATACTCATAAGGTGCATCAACCTAAATAACAAACAGAGAGAGGGCTCCCTAAAAGAAAATGATATTTATTTGGGAATGGGGCATTGCAGTGGGAATTTGCATACAGTGCAGTAGTAAACTATGTGCGGGTTCAGGGAGATAAAGGGTTCAGGGAGATAAAGGGAGACAAAGATTTTTAAAGAAAAAAGGAAGAGGATTACATTGTTGTTTTAAAGTAATTATTCTTGGCTGAAAATATATATAACAAGGGTGGTGCTGGTCCAAGTTTGGACAGGCAGTTGCCGGGCAGATGTTCTCACAAAAGTATTTTTGTGGAAGGTTGTGATGGCCTTTGTGCAAGGTTAAGGTTTTTTCAGAGTCTTTTGTGATAGTTTATGTTACCAGGCATTTACACATGAGAACTCTCTCTTCATAGCCATCCCTGGCTCTATTTGTCAGGGTTTTTGTTATATTTTGTTTTGTTTTGTTTTTAACACAAATGACTACATTTTGATTCTGACAACTTTCATAGGTATATCAACTTGGAAAATTTATTTAGCAGAGTTTCGTTATTTTAGCATCAGTTTACCAATCTGTAAAGTGGGATAATAGAAATCTGCTGCGAAGGTAAAATATGAAAACTTGAGCTAAAGATGGAGCCCAGTGACTGGCATGAAAAAGATACATAAATGCTAATTGCCCAACAGAAACAAATTGGTTTATGTGGGATTCTGAAAAGCTAGTGAGAATAATCAACACATTTCTTGTTTCGGGTACCATTTTTTGTGTGACTTAAGACACAGAACTTGAATGTAATGCTGGACCTTGGCATATCACTAATAGTTGTGCTACCAAAATAAGTTCCCATCTCTAACCAAATCTCAAACACACTTGAGTAAATTCATTGATCTTCAACATACAACACTCTCCCTTAGCAGAATCCATAGCCAAAGGAGAGTTTAAAGTTAGCAGTTATGATTTTCTTCTCTTTAATGTTATTAGTTTCACAATAACATATATTTTTGGAGCAGATAAAAATTGAAAACCAGCTATGTGTCAGGCACTCTTCTAGGCAAAAGCGGAGCAAAATGCACAAAAATTCCTGTCATTGGAAGCTTATATTTCAGCGTGGGAGACACATAATAAAAATATAAGCGAATAGATAAAATGTTAAATAGTGAAAATGCTAAGGAGAAGAAGCTAAGCTGGGGAGGAGTCAGACTAAGTGTATGAGAGGTAAAGTCTGAGGTTGAGATTTTAGATCAGGTAGCTCCAAAAAGTGTCACTGAGGTGAATTTCCATGTGGATGTCTGGAGAAAGGAACATCATGCCAGCTAGACAGATGAGCAAGTACAAAGGCCCTGAGGCCCAGTGTGTTCAGGAACAGCAAGAGGCTGGTGAGCTTGGAGCAGAGTGAACGAGGGGGAGGATTGTAGGAAACTGCCTTATTTTCTGTCCTGAGAACACCCTTCATGAGGTAGAGAGCACATAGATCTGAAATAAATGAACAAGGAGTGACTTACGTAAGGTGACAAAATGAATTTGCGTTAGAGCTAGACTTTGGATTCCCTCCCTAGTGTTATTCCACTGGACTCATTCAGAGTCACTAAATCATTGTTCTCTCTTCGCATATGTGACAGCTGTAAGAATATAGGAAAAAAACAAACCTCAAGCTCTCCCACTCTACTCTCACAACACCATCAACACAAAACCCTCCTGTGACCCCCAGGTGTGTGGGCGTTTCTCCCTGTACACCAGGCGACTGACTCTGCAGCAGATTCTCCAGTGGACACCACTGGGTGTCCTCTAAATCAGTTCAGTTCTGACTTGGAGATGGTGTCCGATTCCACAGATTGCAGGCTCAGTCCCACAAAACTGCCCCAACTTCAGATGCCAGTAGCAAGCACAGGCTGTGGCTTGTGCTTCCAAATGACCAACTATAAATTGGGATTCCCACAACCCCCTCTTTAGGTTCAGTTAATTTGCTAAAGTGGCTCACTGAAGTCAGGGAAACACTTAACTTACATTTACCAGTTAGTTATGAAGAATATTACAAAGGATACAGATGAACAGCCAGATGGAAGCATGCATAGGGCCAGGTACCTGGGGAGGAGCGCAGACCTTCCCTGTCCTCTCCGAGCACGGCTACCCTTCAGCTATCTGGAAGCTCTTCCAAACCCTGTCCTATTGGGTTTAAATGGAGACTTCATTACATAGATGTGATTGATTAAACCGTTGGCCACTGGGCTCAACCTTCAGCACCTCTCCCCTCCCTGGAGGTTGAGGGGTGGGGCTGAAAGTCCCAACTCTCTAATTGTGCCTTGGTCTCTTTTTAAATTATGTATTTATTTATTTTTTTAATTTCAGGATGTTATGGGGGTACAAACATTTTAGTTACGTGTTGTGACTTTACCACATCCAAACCATGATTTGAGGAGTGCCCTTCCCCCCCACAATACTTACCACGTCCATTAGTTGTGAGTTTACCCACCCTCAACCCCCAAAGAATATTACTACTGTGTGAGCACCTTAGTGTTGATTGGTCGGTGCCAATTTGATGGTGAGTACATGTGGTGTCTATTCTTCCATTCTTGTGATACTTCACTTTGAAGGATGGGCTCAAGCTCTATCCAGGAAAATATAAAAAGTGCTAGATCACTGTCGTTTTTTGTAACTGAGTAGTATTCCATTGTATACATATACCATATTTTATTAATGCACTCATGGATTGACGGGCACTTGGGTTGTTTCCACATCTTTGCTATAGTGAATTGTGCTGCTATAAACATTTGAGTGCAGATGTCTTTATTATAGAATGTCTTTTGTTCCTTTGGGTAGATGCCTAATAGTGCTGTTGCTGAATCAAATGGTGTTTCTATTTTTAGCTCTTTGATGTATCTCCAAATTCTTACCCACAGAGGTTACATTGATTTGCAGTCCTACCAGCAGTGTAAGAGTGTGCCTTGGTCTTCTGGTGACCAGCCCCATCCTGAAATTATGTAGGGGTCTCCAGCCACCTCATTAACATACAAAAGACACTCACAAATCCCTGTGGAAATTCTGAGGGATCCTTAGGAGCTGTGTCTCAAGAAATGGAGAAGGAGACCAAATACATTTCACAATATATCAGAAGAGGAAATTTTTGTAAGCCTTTCGAATCTGTGGGCATGTTTCTATAATTATTCTGTATAAATAAAATTAAAGCCTATCTCTGGTATGAGGATTTTTCTTGGTGCTTTTCACCAAGCTACCCAGGAAAAATTCAGGCCAATTGAAGAGAAGATGGATAGTGACTGAACAAGGCATCATACCCTAGAATTGAGTGACAACCTACCTTAGAACTCCTCTTCCCTCTCCTTGAGATGTCAGTAGATTACGTCTCTCTATTCAAGAGGGCTTTTGCTTTCTCTAGATGGCAGCCAAAGTGCCTCCTTCAGGCCTTTTCATCAGTGCAAGTTCAGAAATTACTGTCCCAGTGAATTAAAACTTTTATTTGTTAATGTTATTTGCTCCATACATTTAATATTTTTAAAAACATTTTATTAAGTGCTTTATAGAGGCACAGTCATCATTACTACATTTTAACCTCGCAATGACCCTGAGAAGTATATTCCCCCATTTCATAGATAGTCAAATTTTGAGAGGTTTAGTAAACTATTCCAAAAATAAGGTGTAGTGCAGAAGAGCCGCTTGGTGTGGTTAAGGCATTTGCTTGTAGGTGTAGATTTGTTTGGACAATTCCTCCACCTCTTGGGGGATAGCCAGGACAATACAGGGAAGAACAGCCCATACTTGCCTTCTTAAAGAAAAAGGGCAAATCCTTTTAGTTCTGTAGCGCATTTAGGCGCACTGTGGCTTCCTGCCTTCTCGCATTTCACTGTGACCGACCTGTTTCTTAAATATGAGACTTGTTCTCATGGTTATACATTGTATCCTATGCTCATCCTGCCCTGGGGGTTAGGCTTTCTAATTCACACAGCAAAGAGCTTGGTACCTAAATGTTCTACAGACATGTAAAACAATGTTTCATGGAATTTTATTACTAAGAGGATCTTATTATGTAATTGAGGATAGTTATCCCTAATACATGTGCATTTGTAAATGCATGAGTGGTATGATTACAGACCTACACACACACACACACACACACACACACTCCGCTTTTCACTCTTCTTTGATATGAGAGCTGTAATTATTGTCTACATCAGGGTCACTTTTGCACACTAAGAGACATTTAGCAATGTCAAGCATGTTTGGTTCCCCAGGGGGAGAGTGCTACTGTCACTTGTGTTAGAGGCCAGGGATGCTGCTAAACATCCTACAATGCATAGGCAGCCCCCCACAACAAGACTTATCCAGCCTAAAATGTCAGTATCTCCCATCTAGACTTGTCTATTTTTAACATTACAATATTTACTGGAAGCTCTTTGTAGAGGCCAAGGCACCCTTGGCCCTCCAAAGTTTTGCGGAAAAATAAACTCACAAAAAGTAGATTAATTGGAGAGATGGCATGCAAATTTATTTAGTGTGTATAATACATAGGAGGCTTCAGAATGAAGACCCAAAGATAAAGGGGAAATTGTCACTTTTTATATTTAAGTTCAACAAAGTATAGAAATATGTAGAAATATGATTAGACAAAAAGGATATGATCCCAGCAAGGCCTGTCTGTCTAGGTTCTTGGTCTTTCTGAGGGTGCGGGGCAGGACCCTCTCTGGAATGGGGGTCTTATGACAAACACCAAGCAAAGTAGGTCAAATAATTTCTTTATGGCCAGTTTTTACACAGAAAGGGAAAGGAAAAGTTAGAGTACCATTTTGAGGTTTCGTGTCTGGCTTTGGGGAAAAGAGGTTCTGATTTCTCTGATCCTCCTTGGGGTAGAGGAATTCTAGTTTCTATGGCTAGCCTGGAGGGAGAACGGGACTGAGAGACAGGAGGGCCGGAAAAGATCAGAGAACAATTTTCACTTCTGAGGCTGCTTTTGAGGTCTTCATTTTGAGGAATTGTTTTTTGAGCCCCAACAGTTTTTAAATCTTGCCTACACAGTTGATTCTTAAGTGCTAGAAGAGCCAGCAACTATTTTTGAGGGGCAGTTGGAGAAATGCCTCTAGGTTTTTTATTATTACAGAAAAGTACCATTAATTCTGGGATCAATCATTCATCTTTTCATGGTGCTTCATAATCTTCCACTAACAGTAAGACCTAACATATATTGAGCAGTGCCAGGTACCATTCTAAATAGTTTGTGTATTTCTCATTTATACCCTAATAGGAATATTCTATTTATCATGCCCTTTTGATGCACAAACAAAACAGAGGCTCAAAGAGGTTAAGTAATTTGACCAAGGTCAAGACTTTTGTAAATAGCCAAGCTTATCACATTTTAACTCAAGGAGTCTGGCTCCGTAATACAGCCCTGAGGGAATCACTCTCTTGGATGAAAGCAGTGTCCTGGACAAACTCTGATAAAATGGGCATGTGCAACATGAGATCCTAGACCATCTTTTGGTGCCCTAGCAGAGGACCCAACACTTTCTGACTGGTTGCTTGTTTTGCATGTTGGAGCAAATTAGCTGAAGTCAAACCTAATCCCTAAAATGTTTAGCTTCCCTATTCCCTAGAATAAATTGAATACGAGAACTGGATGGAGCTTTGGCATTATTTAATTGTGTAATTAAATTTAATAATTTAATAATTCTGTACTTGATTACAGAAAGGATTTGAAATGGTCTATAATGAAACTAAAGTATAATAAGACAAAAAGAAAATGAGAAAGTGAGAAAATCCAAGAATGGGAAAAGAAGTATTTGAAAAAACTAATGCATAGAAGGGAGCTTGGCTAGATTCTGGCTTTTCGATCAGCAATGTAAGGGCAAAAGCCCTTTACTAGGTAGGAACTTTAGTTGTTCATGGTACTGAGACATTGCAAAAGTGATAGAACTTAACCTGCGCCTTTGTGTATTCATCTAGAACTAGAGATGTTGCATTTGATGACTTCTAAATTCTTCTCTAAGTGTCTAGGACCAATGCCTCTTTCAAACTTAATGCCTAATCTTTCAGTTTTTACAGGGAAAATTATCTGTGTTTTCTTAGATATGTATCTTTTTTTCTTCCTCATTTCCTGATTTTTTTAGACCCAGTAATTCTTGTTGCTCTATGATTGAGTAAATTATCTATCTATAGTCAATCAGCCTAATAAGGAATTCATAGTACAAAAAACAAACAAAAAAAGACAATGCAATGTCTTCCACGGAGTAAGATAAAATCCTAGGATTCATTCATTTCCTTATAAACTGAAGATCTATCAGATCTTCATGATATTAGAAATCATGATAAAACACTTCAGATATGATAGCATACTAAACAGGAAATTTGTATTCAATATACTGAAATTTATTTTATCTGAAACTTTTAGAAAACTGCCTATTCCACAGAGGTAAGTCTCCATGTCTGAGAAAATTGATACCAAAGCTATAAATGCACAATAATTGTTCAAAAGGATAGAAGAGATTATGCTGCAATAGCAAACAACCCAAAATATCTTGGTGGATTAATAATAAAAGTTTATTTGTTCCCCACAAGAAGTTTTCTACAGATCCTGGAGACTCTCTGGGGAGCTTTTTTACAAGCTAATTTAATCTAGTGACTCCATCATCTCAAAACTAGGCCTCTATGTTCCCCATGCAGGAGAAGAGGGGCTGAGAATCACAGGAGGGCTCTGTACTACCTTGGTCCTGAAATGACATCATCATTTTTACTCATACTTTATGGGCAAAAGCTCATCACATGGCTTCATCTAATTTTTTCTGAATATCTAGAAAAGAAAGGGAAATATGGTAGTGTTTAATACTAGTAATATTGACCTCATTAATCTTAATATTTTTAATGCCAAAGCCTTCAAATTGCACAAATTAGGCTCTTAGTGATGCATTCCCTCTGAAATTACAGAGGTTATTACTGAGATTTCTGATTGTTTTTATTGATTTTATAATTAAACTTTAAACCATTATTTATAATTTTCATATTTACATTTACATTTATAAACTTCATTACACTTGTGTAACTGTCTTTAAGAGTTACTTTAAAGAATTTTTTAGGTAAGATATAATGTTAAGAGCAAAAGGATGTACTCTGAATTTGTCTTACATGCATCATGTGTGTTCTTTGCTAATTTACATAGATTTAAGTTTTTCACACTGCTTGTTTTAGAAAAAATAAGCAATTAGAAATTAATTTTGAAATAAAGGCTACATAATAATCATTTTGTAAGAGTGCTTTAGTAAATAAGTAATTAACTGAAAGCTTTAAGTTGCAATATAATTTATACTCCATTTTGTTCATATTTTACAAATCAACAATCAATCTTTTTCCTTTTTAATGGTCAAATATTCTGTGCTGTCCTCCTTGCTATATTCTGAATGGGCTCACTCGTTTTCACTAGTCTTTGCTTGGTATTAGAATTTGTGGTTGATGCGGCTGATTTATCATCCATCTATGGAGAAATTCTGAAAGATGTTTTGTCATTTTCCACTGTCAAAATGATGCATTCGCTTATATCCTGGTTTCTTTGAAAGAGCTTGAGTTGCACTTATTTTGCAGGATAAAGCATAGGAATAAATGATACAAAACCAAGTAAACAGAAAAAAAAAAAAAAAGCAGGGCTCAGAAAACCAAAATCTAAGGGGCTTCTTTTTCAAGTACACATTTTTAGAGTTAGAAGGGATCAGATAAAGTGTCCATCGCTACTTTTTTGGGGATTGATTTATCACCTGCTTGCATTCTGACTATTACAATAGGTACGGCAATTCTTGTGGACACAGAAATGGAAATAAAAGTTGCTTCCTTTCTTCTTCATTGATCTATTTAGGCCCCTTTTTAAAAGAGGCAGCATGCCAGGCTTAGTTAGGGCATGGTACATTGTAAATGCTAGGCAGAGCGTCAACTCTAGAAACAGATAAG
>NW_012148463.1:285284-286551 GCF_000956105.1 Propithecus coquereli
GATTACACAATCCTAGAAAGCACCCATATAACCCCTTCAGGGTCCATTCAACACTAAATACACACACACACACACACACACACACACACACATACACATACATACATACATATATATACACATACACACACAAATATGTATGTGTATACACACACACTAATTGAACATATATGGGATGAAGAAGACAAAGTCCCTGCTTCCATGGAACTTACATACAAAATGGAGGAGACAGACGGTGAACAAGTAAATCAAGAGAAAAATAAATAATAAAATCCTTCATACAAATTATGAAGAAATTGACCCGATGTGACACTATGGACGCTGACTGGGGCAGGGCAGGTCTCTTTTAGCTATCCATAGGGGACACCTCTCTAAGAGACCTTGGCGGTGAGAAAGGTCTAGACATTTAAGAATCTCTTGGAAATGCATTCCTTACTGATGCAACAGCAATCATTGAGCCCCAGTGGTGAGAACAAGCTTGAAATCTTCAAAGAATAGCAAGAAACCCAGTGTGTCTTGTGTCTAATGAACAAGGTGGAAAGAGAGGGCTGTAACTCATAAGAACCTCAAAATGAATCCTCTGTGTCTCTTTTATTTCCTTAGATTCTCTGTTTTTAAGATAATTTTAAAAAAAAGATTTCCTAGTCTTAATTGTGTTTGATTTGCTTAATTACTGGTATTGCAAAGCCATTGCTTATTACTGTTTTCATATCATTTCCCTTTTCGTTTAAATAAGCTTTGAGGGGCTAGCCTGGGAACTAGCCCACATTTTTACCATGTTCCTGAGAGACAATACAGTCCAAATTGCACTGAAAATTTTGGAACATAGTTCTTTTTAAGATGGGACAAACCTGCATTGGAGTGTCTTAAAAAAAAAAAAAGCAGGTCTTCATTTACGTAAAACCTCATAACCTCATTACTCCAAAATCTTGATTTCTACTCAGGCTGTGCTGAAGAATACCTTTGCCCTATTGTGAAGACTTGATACAAAATGCACCATAATAATTGATTTAGAATTGGCATGTTCAATTTAATTCTGGGTTTGCAGAAACTTCAACACATTAATGCAGATGGATTTTGTTAATTACCACGGAATTTTCATGTGTTCATAAAAGTAGGACTGGCACGTAGGGCCTCTGTTTGGAAACTCTCTTCAGAGAAATGTCCAAAGATTTTTTTTTCTCTCTTTTTCTTTTTTTCCTGTCTCCACATTTAGCAAGTTAGTGTTCTGAGAAGAGAGAGAAGAGTTAGTCATTGATGGGAACAT
>NW_012148463.1:287866-291530 GCF_000956105.1 Propithecus coquereli
CTCAGCAGCAGGGAAATCCGGGCATGGCCTTGCCTGCCTCGAGTGTGCCAACAACCAGCATCCAACCTCCTGGCATCTCCTAGAAGACCTGGAACCAGGAAAGTGGGAAAACCTGCCAAGTTGTTCTATTTGCACACCAGGGCAGGTGCAAATAGATGTCTGAGTTCCGGGTATCTATCATAAAGCAAATATCTGTCCTTATTCTCTCTTGGGGATCACTTGCCCACACCCCAGGAGAAAGTAGGGACAGACATTTGCTTTCTGATTGTGCTTGCCCCATAGTTAAAATCTACTCTAGCATACATTTGTGCAAGTACATGGGATGGGCAAGTTTACTTTGAAGGGCACATTTTGACTCCATAGGTGTCAAATCCTTTTGCCAAAATATTAACTAATTTTAATTTACCATGGGATGTGTTGGTAAAAATTGTCAAGATCCCCTTAAATTTTTAGCAAATGCCCACCTCAGCTTGGACATGATTGCTGTTAAGATGCTTTTAATAGCTCACAGTTGAAAGGTGGAACTATTACCTTGGCTTCTAACAGGGATTCCCCAGTGGCTGCTGAACATCCCCAAGGCCCTAAGGATTTTTCTCTTAACTTTGTAACCACCATCACCTCTACTACAGACCCCTGGCCCCTGCACCTACCCACAGCAACCTGTGTGGCATATGGAATACTTTTGCTTTGGTGCACTGGAAAGTTGGAGGTGGGATCACTGATAGACTTTCTAGTGAATTCCCAAGGTTGTAATGGACTCTATAAAAAGCTATTCTGCAACATTATATAATCCTGCTCTTTCCATTCTTCTGCCTTCATGTGTGCCCCTAAATACTGCTTGCATGGGAAGTTCAGGGGGGTTAGGGATGGAGGGGCTAACTCACCACTTACACTTCTAAACTCACCACTGTCATCTCCTCTCTGCCAAAGCCTAATGACATTCTTGCTCCCCAAAAACATACACCTACTGTTCCATTGACCTTTTGCTCCATGCCATTTATGGTAAAGGTTGAGTGGGGATAGAGAAGGTGGAGAAGAGTTAAAGGAAGATGAGGTGAGATGGATGAGATGGGGTGGGGGTCTCAGAGCATTCCATCTCTCAATATGAAAAGTAGCCCATGCTGCTTCTCCAAGAAGCTACCTTCAGGATATCTGTCTATATACTGTCTTTAAGAATTTATTTAATCCAGATGTAGCAGGCACTCTCCTCTGCCGTGAGTTCACAGAGACGAGAGAGCATAATGTGGAAACACAAGGTTGGCTCTTGCTGCCTCAGATGGAAGTTGTGGTGGGTGTGCACCTGCGGATGCTTTCCTTGACAGGCAGCCGCAAGCCCGGGGTGTGACATGGTGTTTGGTGTCTCACAGAACCATTTCCTCCTCCACAGTCTCTTCCAAAATTCAAGTCCGTGTTTCTCTGGGAAAGTCAAGGCCAGCACTGGCCCCTGCTCCCAGTCAGGGCCTGCGCCTGTGTCCTCCACCCTCCTCCTCAATGTGAGCAGTTTGTTGTGGAGGGAAAACCTCTGAAATCTGCAGGGTCCGTGCATGAGAATCATACTTCCTGTTTTTATCCAGAGCTCCCTTTGTCTCAAGCTTGCTCACTGATTGAACTTTTTAGAATCTCATTGAAGCAGCTTGAGGTGACAGAAAGACAGTCTGACGGTTCTGAACTCAGACAGAACTGGGTTCAAGTCCCACCTGTGCTTCCTAACAAGCTGTGTGACCTTGGGCAAGTTAATCTTCAGGAGCCTCGGTTTCTTTCATCTATAAAAGGGAAGGTAATAATATTTAACTCAGAAAATGGCAGTGAGGAATAAAAATAACACATAAGAGGACCTCAATAAAGGGGAAGCTACAAACTGCAAATGTATAGAATCTCATTAATTTGACTGATTTGAGACTATTAATGATATACACAAATAAATAAGCTTTATATTCTCTTCTCCCTATTTGTGATAGCACAGTTGTTATGAGGTACTTATATCCATACTTCATTCTTTTTAACATTTTTTAGTATAATACTTCTATCACAACCATGTTTAAAAAGGTGAAAAGCAATATGCACCCACTTGAAAGCACTTTGAGATAAGAGGTATAAGTGGAAAAATGCCAAGAAAACAGTGACACCAGTCATTCTTTTTTTTTTTTTTTTTTTCTCAAGACAGTCTTACTCAGTTGCCCCGGATAGGGTGCAGTGGCAGCATCATAGCTCACTGCAATGTCAAACTACTGGGCTCAATTGATCCTCCGGTCTCAACCTCCCAAGTAGCTGGGCTACAGGTGTGCACCACCACATCCAGCTAATTTTTCTATTTTAAGTAGAGATAGGGTCTTGCTCTTGCTCAGGCTGATCTCCAATTCCTTAGCTCAAGCAATCCTCCTAGAGTGCTAGGATTAGAGGTGTTAGCTACTGCGCCCCGCCAACACCAGTAATTCCTTAAGTTGTTTTCACTGTTAGTTCAGGTTCAGATTCAACAAACAATCTTCGTGTGCTTAAAATACACATCATGTTCTGTTAGAGAACACAGTTACCCTACTCAGTTCTCGAAACAGCTGTGTGTGGTTTGAGGGAAGTCAAGTGAGACTTTCTGAGTGGGGCTCATCATTTCATGACTCCTGAGAGCTGACAAAATGACAGACTTCTCTAGTTTTTGTTTCAGTAAGCTTGTGCCTGCCGTACCCTTAGAATTGGGCTATGGGCAGGTCAGAATGGGAATTTAATGTTGTGGAGGTTAAATTTATAGAATATGAAGTCAGATGGTGTGGGTTCCAATCTTGGCTGCTTCACATACCGGCTGGATGACAATGGCGAATCATGTGAATACTTGGTGCTTCAATTTCCTCATTGGTAAGACAGGGTTAACCTTGGTACTTCTATCATCAGGTGCAGGTAAGAATTTAGGGTAGTACTAGCATCATCACCAACATCATCATGATAGCCCAGATGCCTCTGTGGTGTGTCTATTTGAATATATATCACTTGACTTTTAAGCTCTACAAACCCTTTGACCTACAGGACTGATCATTAAGTGGCCACATTAGAGAAAAAAATAGTGGAGTTAGTTTTCTTTGTGTTACTATCCTATATGAATTATATACATACTTGTGTGTGTATTAGCTTCCACGTAGAGAGCTACACTGTATGCTAGGCTCTGTGCTAAGGATTCTGCATCTGTATTGTTATTTAACCCTGATTCTATGAGGATTCTGGGTACTTCAAAGAGCTTATTTTACAACTGAGGAAACTAAGGCTCATTGAAGAAAGCAACTTTCCCACAGTTGCCAGAGTTGGAATTCTAAGGTTCATGCATTTAGTAGATTTTTAAAACATGCATGCGTAATTGATCTTCTTATCTCTGTGATTCTAAGGAATGAAATATCAGTTCATGAGTGTAGGCCTAAAATAAAGTGATATGTACAAGAAAGTTTCCTCGTATAAAATGTTGCATATTTGAGGCTCATGAATCACGATGAGAAAATAAAACCCTAAATACACATTTTAGAAAAGTATGTAGTGTAAGTTGTATTGCGTCAAATGTTAAAGTTCTTTAACTATATCGCTCTTGTTAAGGATTTAGTTACAGGAATAATTTTGCCTCTAACTATAGATCATTGTTTGACTAATGTCTAATGGATTGACATTTTTCCAGCATGTTGGATAAATC
>NW_012148463.1:291580-303534 GCF_000956105.1 Propithecus coquereli
TTTTTTTTTCTCTCTTTTTCTTTTTTTCCTGTCTCCACATTTAGCAAGTTAGTGTTCTGAGAAGAGAGAGAAGAGTTAGTCATTGATGGGAACATTGATCCAAGTCCTTCTTCTCACTTCAATATTAAAAGATAAAAGAACTGATTGTACTCATTTATCATGCTGGTCTCTGATTTACCTTAATCAAACCCTGATTTTCCACATTCTCCTTTACAAGGCGTGCTTTTCATCTCCTACATTCTGTCAAATTTACAAGTTACCTTTATGCTGATCTACACTTAATTAATTTAAGAGACATCTTTGCCAACATGTACTATAGGAAATGCAACTGGGTTGAGAGTGATGCCTTAGTTTGTAGAACTTGCGAGTGAAGTGTGGCTGTGAGTCAATGCACTGAGAGGAGAGGGGCACTGCACAGAAGAGAGTGTACCCGAGAGCCAGACTTGAAAGGCATCTATCAGAAATGCACAGGCCTGTCCTCACTGCTTCCTGACCCTCCCTCTGCCTCCTGTCTCCTTTCCCTCCAGTATATCCTCCGATCAGCATCACTGTGAGCTCATCTAATATGCTCACTGTAGCAGGTCATAATCCCTTTGCTTAAAAACCTTATGGGGTTTCCCATCACTTGCAGTAGGGTTTAGCAAACGACAACCATAGGACAAATCCATCGGACTGCCTATTTTCATGTATAAAGTTTTATTGGAACACAGCCATGCCCATTGGTCGACATATTGTCTATGGCTGCTTTTGCCCTACAAAGGCAGAATTGAGTAGTCACAGCAGAGACTATCTGTCCAAAAATATATACTATCAGGCTCTTTATAGAAAATGTTTGTTGACCCCTAATCTGCAGGGTTGGGTTCGAACCCCAAGCACAGCGGTTCCAAAGCTGCTTTCAGTCTCCTTGAAGGCTTGTCTGTGGCCAGCTCCTCCAAGGTGTCCTGTACTCTGAGCCCCGGTTGATAACTCATTATTCCTACAAGATCCTGTACTCTATCTCCCTTTACACCCACTGTTCGGAATTCTTTTGACTACATTCCATCAGCCCCAGTGGCGCTGAACCACCCTCCTTCACGCTGATGCCCCACTATCTTTCCTTCTAGCTGAATTCTTCCTTTCAGCATTGCTCGGGGCTCGTTCCTCCAGTCATCAGTTACCTCTTTATTGTATGTGCAAACTCTGCCCCTTTAGTGAAAGTGGAAGCCTCTGAGTGTCTGGGATGCCTTCCCCAGAGTCCACTTCAGACCTAAACACACCGTAGGCACTCAGTAAGTGGGTGTTTAATCAAAGGAAAGGAGTGAAGTGTCCATCCTGCATATAAACTGAAAAAAAGGGACATGTTGGGGTAACACAAGTGTTGTCGCCTTGTCACATTAATCAATGTAGTAATGTTGCTCATTAAGCAAACCAATCTACTGTGTATGTTAACTTCAGTGGAGATAGACAGTACCAGAAACAGAAGCAGCAAGCAGCAGACTCAGCAGCAGGGAAATCCGGGCATGGCCTTGCCTGCCTCGAGTGTGCCAACAACCAGCATCCAACCTCCTGGCATCTCCTAGAAGACCTGGAACCAGGAAAGTGGGAAAACCTGCCAAGTTGTTCTATTTGCACACCAGGGCAGGTGCAAATAGATTTCTGAGTTCCGGGTATCTATCATAAAGCAAATATCTGTCCTTATTCTCTCTTGGGGATCACTTGCCCACACCCCAGGAGAAAGTAGGGACAGACATTTGCTTTCTGATTGTGCTTGCCCCATAGTTAAAATCTACTCTAGCATACATTTGTGCAAGTACATGGGATGGGCAAGTTTACTTTGAAGGGCACATTTTGACTCCATAGGTGTCAAATCCTTTTGCCAAAATATTAACTAATTTTAATTTACCATGGGATGTGTTGGTAAAAATTGTCAAGATCCCCTTAAATTTTTAGCAAATGCCCACCTCAGCTTGGACATGATTGCTGTTAAGATGCTTTTAATAGCTCACAGTTGAAAGGTGGAACTATTACCTTGGCTTCTAACAGAGATTCCCCAGTGGCTGCTGAACATCCCCAAGGCCCTAAGGATTTTTCTCTTAACTTTGTAACCACCATCACCTCTACTACAGACCCCTGGCCCCTGCACCTACCCACAGCAACCTGTGTGGCATATGGAATACTTTTGCTTTGGTGCACTGGAAAGTTGGAGGTGGGATCACTGATAGACTTTCTAGTGAATTCCCAAGGTTGTAATGGACTCTATAAAAAGCTATTCTGCAACATTATATAATCCTGCTCTTTCCATTCTTCTGCCTTCATGTGTGCCCCTAAATACTGCTTGCATGGGAAGTTCAGGGGGGTTAGGGATGGAGGGGCTAACTCACCACTTACACTTCTAAACTCACCACTGTCATCTCCTCTCTGCCAAAGCCTAATGACATTCTTGCTCCCCAAAAACATACACCTACTGTTCCATTGACCTTTTGCTCCATGCCATTTATGGTAAAGGTTGAGTGGGGATAGAGAAGGTGGAGAAGAGTTAAAGGAAGATGAGGTGAGATGGATGAGATGGGGTGGGGGTCTCAGAGCATTCCATCTCTCAATATGAAAAGTAGCCCATGCTGCTTCTCCAAGAAGCTACCTTCAGGATATCTGTCTATATACTGTCTTTAAGAATTTATTTAATCCAGATGTAGCAGGCACTCTCCTCTGCCGTGAGTTCACAGAGATGAGAGAGCATAATGTGGAAACACAAGGTTGGCTCTTGCTGCCTCAGATGGAAGTTGTGGTGGGTGTGCACCTGCGGATGCTTTCCTTGACAGGCAGCCGCAAGCCCGGGGTGTGACATGGTGTTTGGTGTCTCACAGAACCATTTCCTCCTCCACAGTCTCTTCCAAAATTCAAGTCCGTGTTTCTCTGGGAAAGTCAAGGCCAGCACTGGCCCCTGCTCCCAGTCAGGGCCTGCGCCTGTGTCCTCCACCCTCCTCCTCAATGTGAGCAGTTTGTTGTGGAGGGAAAACCTCTGAAATCTGCAGGGTCCGTGCATGAGAATCATACTTCCTGTTTTTATCCAGGGCTCCCTTTGTCTCAAGCTTGCTCACTGATTGAACTTTTTAGAATCTCATTGAAGCAGCTTGAGGTGACAGAAAGACAGTCTGACGGTTCTGAACTCAGACAGAACTGGGTTCAAGTCCCACCTGTGCTTCCTAACAAGCTGTGTGACCTTGGGCAAGTTAATCTTCAGGAGCCTCGGTTTCTTTCATCTATAAAAGGGAAGGTAATAATATTTAACTCAGAAAATGGCAGTGAGGAATAAAAATAACACATAAGAGGACCTCAATAAAGGGGAAGCTACAAACTGCAAATGTATAGAATCTCATTAATTTGACTGATTTGAGACTATTAATGATATACACAAATAAATAAGCTTTATATTCTCTTCTCCCTATTTGTGATAGCACAGTTGTTATGAGGTACTTATATCCATACTTCATTCTTTTTAACATTTTTTAGTATAATACTTCTATCACAACCATGTTTAAAAAGGTGAAAAGCAATATGCACCCACTTGAAAGCACTTTGAGATAAGAGGTATAAGTGGAAAAATGCCAAGAAAACAGTGACACCAGTCATTCTTTTTTTTTTTTTTTTTTTTCTCAAGACAGTCTTACTCAGTTGCCCCGGATAGGGTGCAGTGGCAGCATCATAGCTCACTGCAATGTCAAACTACTGGGCTCAATTGATCCTCCGGTCTCAACCTCCCAAGTAGCTGGGCTACAGGTGTGCACCACCACATCCAGCTAATTTTTCTATTTTAAGTAGAGATAGGGTCTTGCTCTTGCTCAGGCTGATCTCCAATTCCTTAGCTCAAGCAATCCTCCTAGAGTGCTAGGATTAGAGGTGTTAGCTACTGCGCCCCGCCAACACCAGTAATTCCTTAAGTTGTTTTCACTGTTAGTTCAGGTTCAGATTCAACAAACAATCTTTGTGTGCTTAAAATACACATCATGTTCTGTTAGAGAACACAGTTACCCTACTCAGTTCTCGAAACAGCTGTGTGTGGTTTGAGGGAAGTCAAGTGAGACTTTCTGAGTGGGGCTCATCATTTCATGACTCCTGAGAGCTGACAAAATGACAGACTTCTCTAGTTTTTGTTTCAGTAAGCTTGTGCCTGCCGTACCCTTAGAATTGGGCTATGGGCAGGTCAGAATGGGAATTTAATGTTGTGGAGGTTAAATTTATAGAATATGAAGTCAGATGGTGTGGGTTCCAATCTTGGCTGCTTCACATACCGGCTGGATGACAATGGCGAATCATGTGAATACTTGGTGCTTCAATTTCCTCATTGGTAAGACAGGGTTAACCTTGGTACTTCTATCATCAGGTGCAGGTAAGAATTTAGGGTAGTACTAGCATCATCACCAACATCATCATGATAGCCAGATGCCTCTGTGGTGTGTCTATTTGAATATATATCACTTGACTTTTAAGCTCTACAAACCCTTTGACCTACAGGACTGATCATTAAGTGGCCACATTAGAGAAAAAAATAGTGGAGTTAGTTTTCTTTGTGTTACTATCCTATATGAATTATATACATACTTGTGTGTGTATTAGCTTCCACGTAGAGAGCTACACTGTATGCTAGGCTCTGTGCTAAGGATTCTGCATCTGTATTGTTATTTAACCCTGATTCTATGAGGATTCTGGGTACTTCAAAGAGCTTATTTTACAACTGAGGAAACTAAGGCTCATTGAAGAAAGCAACTTTCCCACAGTTGCCAGAGTTGGAATTCTAAGGTTCATGCATTTAGTAGATTTTTAAAACATGCATGCGTAATTGATCTTCTTATCTCTGTGATTCTAAGGAATGAAATATCAGTTCATGAGTGTAGGCCTAAAATAAAGTGATATGTACAAGAAAGTTTCCTCGTATAAAATATTGCATATTTGAGGCTCATGAATCACGATGAGAAAATAAAACCCTAAATACACATTTTAGAAAAGTATGTAGTGTAAGTTGTATTGCGTCAAATGTTAAAGTTCTTTAACTATATCGCTCTTGTTAAGGATTTAGTTACAGGAATAATTTTGCCTCTAACTATAGATCATTGTTTGACTAATGTCTAATGGATTGACATTTTTCCAGCATGTTGGATAAATCCAATACCTCGAATATTGCGTAGTACTTTAAGCCAAAGAAGACAGAATGCTAGAAGTGTTTGTGATACCTGTGAATTAAAATATTTACCAATGGTGAAGTATGTCTCAAAGAAACCCTTGAAAAGTAATGGTTTTGTAGTTCAAATATATAGAACCCAAAATAAAAATGTTTCAAAGTAAACAATAATGTTGGGTCTATTCCCTCTGGATGTTTCCAGTTTCTTAGCCTGCTCTTGGCTTTGAAGTGAAAGCACTGCTCCCTCTTTCTTAGAAACCATTACAAATTGGAGTATTAGTGACTGAAATATGCCTGTATTTGGCAGTCTTTGATTAACCCTTTGGACCTAGTTTCCTTCTTATATATTTCTTTGTTCTTCTCAGTTTTCTATGAAAACTGGAGTCAAATCAAATTTCTGTTCTTGGCTCCAAGGCTGTATGGGGGATGTGTCAGTGACAGGATGATATTTCACCAAATCTCTTGGTAATTCATTAGCAAAGTATTTCGTGTGGAAACAGAGGCCCATCTACCTTTGCTGAAATATCAATGAAGGCAGGACAATTTTGAGTTTGATATTCTCATTCATATCTCCAGTAGCTGATATAATATTTGGACTTGGATTTCAAATTCATGATGGATAACCCTTGAGAATAAGACCCTCCTAGATGTCAGAAGAAACAGAGAGATTAGATGGTGATATGTCTCTGAGAAGGGGCTCCATGCCCTTCTTGCACCCAGGTTAAGAATTAGGGATGGGGCAGCAGAAGGACCTCAGGTAGATTTAGGAAAATGTGTGCCTCACTCTTTAGGAAGAACTCAGGCAGCAACACAACCCAGGGAATAATGACTGTAGGATACCTTCTCAAGGTGGGCCAGAGGAGGCCTCTTGGAACTCCCTGTGTCCATAAATTGCAGCAGAATACAATGGTTTTTGTATTCTGTATACAAGAGTAGTGTGGAGGTGATGAAAGGTCCTAGATAGCCTCGCCAAGTTTTCTGTGTCCCCACTGATACAAGGAAGAGTGCAGTGATCACAAACAATAGAGAAAATGGATTTAGGGAGTCACACTGATACATGGTGGGTAAGAAAACCAACTTTGGAACCAGGCTATTTAAGTTCCAAATGTCCACTTCTACACTTACTAGCTGTGTAACACTAGACAAATTGACCTCTCTATGCCTCAGTTTCCTCTGTTATAAAAGGGGGATAACAATATTAAAGTATTTAGAATGGAGTCTGACATAGAATAAAAGCTTTATAAGTATTTGCTGCTATCGCTACTACTGAGTTTTATAAAAAGAAGAAAATATATTGTTCATGGACCTGAATTTAAGAACAGAGGCTAGTACCTAGAGTCTCTTCATACCCAAAGTCGAAGGAAAAAAAGTTTTGGTGAATAGAATTGAAATATTCTGCTGAATTCCATTAGATTCTTATACACCACCCCCCCTTTTTTCCATGGGCATTTCCTTTACTGGTTCAAATACTTTTTCTGACACCTGGACTATCCTCATGACCTTGGACAGTGACTTAATTTCTCTAGGTCTCCTCTAGTTTCCTCATCTGTGAATGGAGCAACATAGCAAACTCGGAGAGTTGTGAGTTCTAAACAAATGAATCCATGAAATGCAGAGGCACAAGTAAACATAGTGCACAGCATGCAATCAGCACTCAGTAAATTATAAATGTGTTTATATTATCATTGTGTGTAGTCGTCTTAATTTCTAGTCTATCATTAAAAAATAATAAACAAAATAAAGAGACCAAATGTAGAATGAGGAAGGTTGCTCTAAATGCCTATGATCAGCAAGACACGCTGGTGGCCGCCATGCTTGTTCATCTGCTCTGGCGCCAACATGGCTCCAGCCTGCAGTGTGTTTGAAAATCAACAGCCTGTGACATATCAGTGTTGAGATGATTTGAGAAGTACTGCAGTCTGCTTGTCGATTACGACTGTATTTTTGCCAACTCTTTGTGTAATTAAATCCAGCCAAGGCCTCAGGTATGTTCTTAGCCAGGTCTGATTTATTTAGATGTTTCACTTTAAAATGAATGCCAGGTTGAAATTTGTTTTGTTTCTTTTGTACCACAAATGCCTTAAAAATCCAATCTTGGTGTCAGTGACAGGTATTGATATAGTTTGTCAAACAAGAAATATCTTCAGCTTCTAGAACTAAAAATTCAATGATTTTCAGCAGACTTTCCTAAGATAATAATGTAATTTATCTTTCAGAGAATATTAAAGGCAAGCCTTGAAGGTGAGGGCAAAAAGCCCATTTTTGCCTCAAATTAGAAAGATAATTTAGAGAGAACAGCATTTATATTCATTTGAATTTAACAACCTGGAATGGCAAAGTTCACATTAGTGATTATTTCTACCTAAGATTTTCACTGACAAGAGAAATAATTATATTTTCTGCTTTGAAAATTAGATGTACTTAATGTTGCATATGGTGAAATGGAGGTGGTAAAACCCCAAGAAACCAAAATGTGTGAGGAATGCTGTATTCTGGTTAATTGAACTTTCTGCTTGTTATATTTAAGCAAACGATGTTTTTACAATTACAGGTAAAAGTCTTTCTAAATTCCTGACTATAACTTCCTGTCTTAGTTTGATAAGATCTGAAAGGGTTGTAGCATCTCAGACCTAATGTAAGATATGGAGAAGGATTAGGGGCTGAATGGGTGCTATGTTAGGATTGTTTTTATGAGAGTTTTATTGTTCTTGTGGGAGTGGCAGGGATAGTTGATATTTTGCTTTATTTTGTATTATTCTTCTCATAGCTTCTATGATTATGATATGCTTTCTTCTCAAATTCATAAGTATAATAGGGATACATAAAATTAAGTTAATGGAAAGTCCCAACTAGATTGCATCCTTGAAGACACCCTTGGGATTTGGATCTGTTGAAGGAGAAAAGAAGGACCAGAACTGAACTTTGTCTCTTGGATCTTCTCCGAGGAGATCTGATAGAATTCTGGTGGAATGTATAATGAAAGTGTCCTGGCAAAATTGTGAAATTGGCAAAATTTCACTTTCACTACTTCTCCTCTTCAAATTCCTCTTTCTGGGTTCTTTGGTTCTCCCCACCTCCCATGAACTACCAACAGATGCCCAAGCCTTTTCTTCAGTTTATTTGGGGGAAGAGCAGGAAAAAGTATTAAATTTAATATACATAATGTCACAATTGGTTACTTCTAAACTTTTACTTCTGCCCTCTAGACCCATAGAAGTTTGTTCAATTCACCTTAAAACTCTGCTTTTAAATTAACCCCCCACCCATGAGAAGTATAATTAGCATTGTGCTTAAACTGTCTTTAAACCTGCCCTGGAAATCCAGCAATTTTCCACGGTATAGCTTGTACTGAAGTCATTTTGCTGCCAATTGGCCTGTTCCTTCTTCCTTTAACGTTTCTCCATTCCTTGGGCTCCGACACGGGCTCCAAAGTGAGCCACAGCTCTTGGAACATCTTCAGACTTTGTTTGGTCCTTTACCAAGAACAGAAACCTGGCCAAGAGTTTTCAATTTGCTGCCCTCAGACATTGTCCGGATCTCATCAAAGATGCAGTATATAGTTACATGAAGAAGTGAAATAATGACAAAGGTAGTACATGATTAAGTGACAAAATGACAAATGTTTAAGGAAACCAGAATAGGAAGGCAGTGCCATGGGTGGGAGAGGGATGCTTGAGAAGGAGTGTATAAATGATGAGATAGTGAAGAGGGAGAAGAGAGGAGAAGGGCATTCCAGGTTACAGGGACAGACTGAGAAAAGAACGGTGTAGGGCTGGAAATGCTTGGGGATTTGGGAGACAGATGGGCATGGTTAGAGTAGAAGTGGCCGTGGGGAGCCACATGGGATAACTCTGCTAGCACCAGGCTTCTATAGCCTGCAGGACTAAGTCAGCAGAAGAAGAGAGTTTATTATGGCTTAAAATCACTTTGTGTCGGCCGGGTGCGGTGGCTCACGCCTGTAATCCTAGCACTCTGGGAGGCCGAGGCGGGTGGATCGCTTAAGGTCAGGAGTTTGAGATCAGCCTGATCAAGAGCGAGACCCCGTCTCTACTAAAAAAAAAAAATAGAAAGAAATTATCTGGACAGCTAAAAATATATATAGAGAGAAAAAATTAGCCGGGCATGGTGGCGCATGCCTGTAGTCCCAGCTGCTTGGGAGGCTGAGGCAGGAGGATCCCTTGAGCCCAGGAGTTTGAGGTTGCTGTGAGCTAGGCTGACACCATGGCACTCACTCTAGCCAGGGCAACAGAATGAGACTCTGTTTCAAAAAAAAAATCACTTTGTGTCCCTTAAAACTCTGCCTCTTTGAGGTCACAGACCTATCCTGGGGAACATTCAGTAAGTGGCCTTAGTACTAAATGTGGTAAAATAGTGACATATTCAAATAAAACTTTCTGGATTTACCTGCTGGACTTTGTCACTCTTTTCCTCTTGTCCCCCAGCTCATAGGCATTCATGCACACATCAGCATTGTCGGAGAGTGGATTTCTGGAAATAACTTTGTGGTGACTGCTCCCTGCCTTGGATGGGTAGCCCACTTTTCTGTGAACAGTCATCCCCAACATAGTAGCAAGCTTGCTAAGGGCAGGTTTCATTGCATTTCTTTCTGTTCCATAGAAAAAGATCTTGAGGCCTAGAGGGAATGGGGAACAGAGTAAGAAGATTGCTAAATTCAGGAAATACAAAGTTTATTTTTGTTTTCAGAAATGAAAATAGCTCCAAAGAAAAATGCAAAAAACCAAAAAGGTTCTGGTATATTTTTTAAACATGTCTCCATTTTTTTTTAATTTTTTTATTTCAGTATATTATAAGGGTACAAATATTTTGGTTACATTTTATGTCTTTGCCTCACCCAAGCGAGGATTACAGACATGCCCTTCCCCTCTACAATGCTCACTGCACCCATTAGTTGTGAATTTACCACCCCAACCCCCTAATCCCTGGAGAATTTTACTACCGTGTGAGCACCATAGTGTTGATCAGTCAGTGCCAATTTGATGGCGAGTACATGTGGAGCCCATTCTTCCAATCTCGTGATATCTCCCTTCAGATAATGGGTTCAAGCTCTATCCAGGAAAATATAAGAGGTGCTAGATCACTGTCATTTCTTCTTATTGAGTAGTATTCCACTGTATACATATAACGAATTTTAATAATCCACTCATGAATTGATGGGCTCTTGGATTGTTTCATTTTTATTTGGTACTATACTGTTGTTGCTTTTGTGATTAATATCTATTCTCCAATAATTTCTTGCAGTAACTCTTGATTCTTTGGAGATGTAGGGCCCTGGCCTCCATTCTGATGCTCCCCACCCCTATCTGGCCTTAAAGAACTGAAGTTGTACCACGAAGTGCCCAGTAAATGCAGGCTGTTGATTGATAGGAGCCTCCTCATTGATTCTGGTATTAAGCCTCAGAAGACATAATTGGAGCAGAGGGATGTAATCAGCAGTATCCACTGGGCACCACAATATGGGAAGAGGTGATTGTGTGCATGCCATTAGGCCATTATTACACCAAATAATGTAGTTTTAGAAGATAAACCTCAGAGCTTTAAATGGCATCTGGAGGCTGAGTCAGTTCTTGGCAATGCAATTATCTCAGTTTGTTTCAGTCTGCTGAGAGGTAGCAATAATATTTCACCCAGCGTTCCATTGCATTAAAATGTTTTGATACCTGTTCGAATAACATTGCTTTAATGTTAATAAATCCATAATGGTCACATAGGCAAGGATGGCATATGAATCACTCTGGAAGATGTCCATTAATCAGCTGTTTGGGGTGTATTTCTTTATTCATTCCCTCCCAGGGTTTGGCATCTGTGAGGAAGGAAACAAGCTTTTTTGCAGACATCTAGCATCTATATTCTACAATCATTTACCCCTATGATGGTCAAATCCAGATTATCTACACAGATGAATGAAATCTAACACATGGGTAATTCAAAATGTTTCATGATTTTTTTAAAAGTTCATTTTGCTTTAGAATATGTTCTATATTCAAACATGCCAATGTTTGATTTGATGACTTTATTTCAAAAAAAGTGGTAAAACTATCTAGTGCAGACTTTATTTGTCTAGAAAGTTACCTATTTTTGCTATTCACTTCCCATGCTCAACACTTTGGAACCAATTCAAGATTTCTCTGCTTCAGGCTTTGTCTGGATTGGACATGAGCAGTAACTTTGGAAGTCCTGAGGTCTATTGGCCTTGAAGTTAAGCAGGGGGTGTTGAGACATCCATGAAATGCCTAAGGTGCTTATACAACTGTCAAGTTACTGTTATCTCATAATAAGCCTTAAAATGTTATTTGTCTAAGTCAAAAGCATGTACTGTATTACTAGCTTATTGACATGTAAGTACCACATAAAATTGTGTTTGCAAATGTGTCCTTTGCCGTGAGACAGAACATATTATTGGACACATGACATAAACAGCATCCTAGTGAGTTCACATCCTTTATACAAATTATGCTTAGTATTTCTCCGTCTCCTTTTAAAGAATTGCCTTCATCATTGACTAAATGAGAAAATTCAAACAATTCAGACTTCAGATCTGTGAGTTTTGTTATACCTCCCTGGTCTGATGATGAAGCAGAAAAAGGAAGATACTGGTTATCATTGACAGATTCTCAACTCTCTTTTGAAATGTCAGATCCAATGGAGATTTTGTTTTTTTTTGTTTTAAGCTCGTTTGACCTTTATCAAAAAGCAACTCTGAATAGAAAATGGTCCTTTTTGAGTCACTATAAAGCAGTTATACAAAAAAGAGATTTTATTCACTTAGCCAGGACTTGAG
>NW_012148463.1:303584-304097 GCF_000956105.1 Propithecus coquereli
TGCTCATATTATTCATTTAGAAATACCTCAAGTTTAGCCACATGTTTATTTGTTTTGTTTTAACGAAGACAGCTAAGGAATGAGGCAATTTTAGATCAGTGGTTTTCAAACTAATTCAGGTGGTAGAACATCTGGAGTATAATACAGTATTGAAATATTTATTTATTTTTTAAATTTAACTCCATAATCTAGGGCTACATGTGATAGCAAAACTATGATTACTTTCTATGGAACAATCACACCCATGAACATTCATGTCCAGTAAAGAACAAGCTTCTATAATCAATTGCTCTTTAGAAGTTTCTCCATTGTGTTTCTGTTATTATCACTGTTTAAATAAAATAGCCTTAGATTTGATGTAGTAGGTCCCAAATATTTAAGAAAAAAATTAGGTTAAAAAAATTATAAAAATATCCAGTTGTGATTTTAGAGGCAATCAAATATATTTTAGCAACATAACTTGGGTGTTTCACCTAGGCACATTTTTAGAATCATGGGTCTAGATATGCATAT
>NW_012148463.1:315332-323134 GCF_000956105.1 Propithecus coquereli
TGATGAGTGAAAACCTCATGGTTGTGTTTAGGAAATTTTAACTCAGCGGAGTACGTAGACTAGAATGAGATGGGAAGAGTCAAGGCAGGAAGATCCATGGGGAAGAATTGCAATAAGTCAGGCAAGAACTAACGTGGGCCTGGAGAAGGCAATGGTAGTGGGAATTATGAAGAAGGATGGATATTACAATATTTATGGGTGAAGACTCCTTGATTTGGAGCCACTGATGGGATATGGGGAGCAAAGTTAGAGGAAACTCAAAAATGACTCTGCAGTTTTAACTTTATAGAATTGGGTGTCTGGAGTTTCCTTTAAGAACGTTTCTGGAGAGTTATGGGAAATGGAAAAGGATGATTTCTGTGCTGTCGTCAGTGTACAGACATCACATAATTAGAGAGACACAGCTATGACATTGCACACTGGTCTATACCATTGTTTGAGGCACGAAATGTGTATTTGCAGTTTCTGACAACACAAAGAGAACCTTTGATGTGAAGGTGAATTAATTTCTGTGGGGGAGTGGAAGATGATGAAAAACAAATAAGCAAACAAAAGAGCAATCACTGCAGAAATCTACGATTAATAGAGCTCACACTTTTAATATTTACGTACGGCATTTTTAAAAACTCTTTCTCTCCAATTTGATTGTTTTACCTAGTTGTCGTATTTGGCCTTTATTGCTAGCCACTCCGTCCTAATTAACATTCTCTCTAAATAGACAATTGATATTATACTTCCTGCACAGGGGTAAAACGATATAACTTTCCGTTTTCCCAAAACCCTGAGGTCACATGTCCACTGGGAAGGAAGGTAGGTGTACTGGTGATCCTGAATTCTCCAAGCAAGGAAGAAGTGCTCTTTCTCTGCACAGGCCCTGAGCCAAGGGGACCCTGCTGTGCTGTGCTGCATTATTCCTGCCTAGGGATTTATAGCAAACTGCTGAAAGAGAGCTGGGCTGAGTTTGAAAGGAAAAAGTTCAGTGGGGGTTGGGGGAGTGGGATCATGAGTCAACAACTGACTTAGATATCTGCCAATTGAGATTTCAGTACTTACCCCAAATGCCCCCATCTAGATGTGAACAGGCTGCCATCCTAGGCTCAGGGTTAATGTTTCTAGCCAATGTGGGCATAGCATTTTTGGAAGAGACCTAAATGAGAGTGTTCCAGAAGACAGTAGCCAAACCAGTGCCTTTATACTTGGCTCAGGGTCCTTATTTTGATTTGACTGATTGATTGATTTCAATTTACTCAGCTTATTATTATGTATGTGTTTATGTGTGTAAAAGATTTAGACCATCAGTAATTAAGTGATGGTGCTTTCTCCCTCAGAGTCTGTATTTCCAGTGGTCATTGGTCATTATTGCCCCTTCAATCAGTTAAACATTCAGTGAAGACTTCCTAATTGAAATTCCCCTCTAAGGTTATGGCCAAACTCAGAATTGTTTTTCTCTCCTCTCTCCCCCTTACGTCATGACAGTCAGGCTTATTATTCTATTATTTTCTTTTGAAGGTAGCTATGAATTAGCTGTATGGTACATTTATCTAAATGTTAACATTTCAAAAATGGCATCTTTTAAAGCTAACTTGATCCTGAAGCAAACCTTTGAAGTGTACTATGTATGTATTTTTTTTTTTTCTTTACATTTTATAGAAGTAACAGAGGCCGAGCATTTAAGGGCTTTTTTTCCTGGGGATCAGATGAGTCATTGGCAGAGAGAGGAATGAAGGACAGGGATGTATATGCTTAACGCCGGGGTGTTTTTGGTCTACTGTAAGAGGAGAGAGATGAACTAGATCAGCAGTTTGCAGACTGAGTCCTCCAGGTCCCTGACATTGAGGAAAGACGCCTGGAGGAGGAGGCCTTCCGGGTGCAGCCTCAGGTGCTCCACCCCCACTACTGCGGCCACGGCTCTGCTGTCATCCGTCTTGCTCATGCATATTGTGACTCCACGTATAATGTCATTTGGAAAAAACAAAATGTGCATTTTAGCTTTTAAAAAAGTTTAAAACCTGCAGCACTAATTTTTAGGATACTATTCATTTTTTATTTTCTGTAGCTCTGCGTATCATATTCTGCTTCATTAAATAACTCATAATTTACTCATTTGTGAATATACCTCTCTTTACTTCCAAGCTATTGACCCCACACAGAAAAGTTAAAGCTTCAAACAATATTTTTTGAAAATTACTTAGTGACAACCCTAAACTATTCTAAAGGCATTCATGGTTCACGCAGACTTTGTAATGTTGTTCTTTGAGAAATACAGTGGTCGATACTTTGCATTTGAAATATTCCCACATGGTTTCAGTTCCTTGAATAAGGACAATTCTTGCAAGAATGCTCTGTAGAGCAACCTTTTAAAGCCTAAGCATTGGTTTAGGGATGGAATTGGGATGGTGCCACGTGGAGCGCTCTTATGCTAAGAGGAAAATTAAGACAGCCATCGAAGTAGTTTTGATTTTGCTAAAGCCATGGCCTCAGTCAAGAGGGACTTTGGCTCCGTCAGGTTTGAGAGAAGTACAGGCAAAATGAGTGTGACCAAGTGGAAAATGGATGTTCTAAATCATTGTCTACACTATTTCCCCCGACCTCTAGATCAAATATGTATATTAGTATTCTTTGTGAAATCCTGGGAGGTAATTTAATAGAGGTGCTTAATTCTGAACCTCAGGCTGTGCAGTTAAAAACGAGAGGGAGGGAGCAAGGAAAGGAGGGATGAAAGAGAGAATTCTACTCCAGACTCAGTGGGCTGTACTGGAGAGCATCCTATACTAGAACAGTGAAAACTGGGTTCTTGCCTGGATGCTAAGACCCACTAGCTGTGCTATGTCCATTTAAAACAGCTCTGCTCCTCTGCTCCCCGACCCATCAAGTGTGTATTCCTGACCATCAGACTGCAGAGCCGTGCCTTGCAGCCTCCCCACTGGCATGCTTCTGCCTACATGAGATCATCAGGCCCAGTCAAACGAGTATGTAAGCCACCTGTTTAGCCCTTTCTCCCTCTGCTTCTTCATCCAGCAACACAGAACTAATTGTCCCTCCTGCTGGCGAGTTTTTATACTCGCTGGAATGCCTATCCCTGTGTGGTAAGATTTCTCTCAGCTCAAATATTTCCTCATTTGTAAAACATTCACTACCCACCTAGGCTAAGTGTTGAAATATATTTTAAAAGCTTCACCTGGCGACGGATGATGGTCAGAGTGGTGGTATGACAAGCAGCAGCAGTGTGTGAGACGAGAGAACCTTTGCCATCTCTGCCTCTTAGCCTCCATGCCACCAGGTCGGGTTTGTTTTGAAGACATTTTTACCGAGGTTTCCTCTAAGCTCTTCCGTATTGGGTTTTAGGGAAGATTCATCTGTGTCATTGTGTGCATTTCTTTTGGCACCCCCGGCTCTTAATTGAGCTATTACTTTTACCCTTCTTGGATTCTATTCCAGATATTAAGGCTAAGACTGAACTCTGTTAGGTGTCGAGGCCAAATAGATGGACCTGCCAATACCACCCCTAGGAGTCAGAGCGTATGCCGCTCATGGCAGACTCCAGTGCATGGGTGGCATCGTGCAAGCTTCCCTTGGCAAATAGGTACCCTGGGGCCTAAGGAGTGGGCACTGTGCCTCAGAAATCCAGGACCATAATCAGGACACCATTTTTATTAGCACAGGGGAAAAATGAAGCTATGGTTCCCTTTTATACTTTTTCTCATCTCTTAGTTTTCCCCAAGCACATGAAAGTGGGTAGAATTCCATATGTTAAGTGCACATTTAATGAACTCCACAAGGACCAGTAAAAGGAACACTGTATTTGGATCAGAAGATCCACTAATCTGCCCACACTGCTTGGTCCAGGTGTGGTCATTGAATCCTGGCACTCTACATCACAGTTATCAGTAAAATAAAAATAATAATATTCACTCTGCCTTCTGGGAATCACATGAGAGAATCCATGTTGATTGTTTCTTAACTGCATTCAGTAGATCCCTAGGTGCCAGGAAAGTCCCTGGAAGCCAACTTTGGGGGAGGAGGGGAAGGATGAGGGTGGGGGGCTTGGGCATCAACCCCTCTGCCCCAGAAACCCAGCAGCTCCACTGAATTCAGCGACAGGATAGAATTTTCCAAAGTGTGACATGAGGCACCTTAGTTCTGTGGACTCTTAATAGATGTTATATTCAGCCAGGCTTTTTTGCTCAAACTGGTGAGAATTAAAAATGTTTCAAAGGTCTCTTTACTGCCTGCAGGACTTTTCAGAGCCTTTACTATGCTTGAGAGCTTGCAGATTTACAGTGGAGAGAGGCAATGTGCATTCCTCCCAGATTTATTCGGTATAATAGCTTATTCTGAGGAACATTTTACAGGACTAATATTTCTTGAAGACTTTATTGCTAGGAGATAATATGAAGACATGATATAATTCAATGCTTACTATATGGTATGCATGCTGTAAGTGATGAGAAAGTTAAGAGTATGGCCTAAAGTAGGGTTAGTGAAGACAGCACTTATTATGGGCCAGATGAGTCAATGCTGTATTTCTATTTTCTCATTTTATCATCTTGGTATAGGGGCTATCATCATCTCCATTGTATACAGGAGGACAAGGCAGCTTGGATAATCTGTTTAGAATCACACAGCTACTAAGTACAGGCAGCATTTAATTCTGGCTGTCTGACCTCAGAATCTCTGCTCTTTCTTACAAAGTCCTGCCCAGGGAGATAGCCAGGAGGCCTGCCTGGTAGGTGGGCATGGTACTCTGGGAAGTGTGCTGGGAAGACTAGGGAGTGCTGGGTTTCAAAGGATCTTGAGACTGCGACACGGAGCTCAGATTCACTATAGTTAGGGCAATACATGCAGTTGTCTGTGCATGTACTTGTGAAGTTGCACAATGCACAAGACACCCTATGGAGGAGGCAAGTAGGGGCTGCATAATTCAAGAAGGAAAGACACAATTTAAACATTTACATAAGAATGTCATAAAGGTTAGGAGTGGCCCCGCTCATGTTGTATAAGAGAGAGCCTTTTAAATCTCTCATTCCCGTGTCACATCACATCACAAAAATTTGGCATGGTGAGCTTAAAAGAGACAAATTAAGGAAAAAAAGAATTAGAGTACTCACTGGAAACTAACATTGTCTGTGCCTTATTTGTTTCACTCACCTGCTAGGGTAGAAATCACAGATTTGGCACTTAATGGTGTAGCGAGCACCAGCCTGGGTCTACCAAAGGGTGACATGGGAAAAGAATATCCTGGAAAGCCTATATCTGTACATCAGCTATGGGGAAAAGGGGAGTTGTTCTACCTACAGATTTTTTAATTATATTAATAGGTCAGCTGTATGCTTGATTTATTTGCTCATATTATTCATTTAGAAATACCTCAAGTTTAGCCACATGTTTATTTGTTTTGTTTTAAGCTCGTTTGACCTTTATCAAAAAGCAACTCTGAATAGAAAATGGTCCTTTTTGAGTCACTATAAAGCAGTTATACAAAAAAGAGATTTTATTCACTTAGCCAGGACTTGAGCCCCTATTGAAAAGCCTGAAGGACCACTGTTGCGATCAACTTTCACCATTCTTTTTACAAATACTTGCCTGGAACCTATAGTGCAGAGTGCACCAAGCCCTAGAACATAGTGATTACAGACATGCTGCAGAGAACCTGCCACCCTGGGGAGCTTAGAGCAATATGAAGCGTGCTCAGAAACCATCCAAGGCAGGCTAGGATGGCCACCATGTGGCTGACATTGGCCATATATGCTTCCTGAACTCAGTGATGGGAGATTCAAGATCAGTTGACTTGCTCTGAGATGACTGTGTGGAAAAGGTGGTGTGGGGCTGTGCCCTGTTGGATAGGAAGGAAGGGCAAACATGGTGAGGGTCTGAGTAGGAGCCCAGTTTACAATGCACCCAGCAATGTTCACACCCTCTCCTTTAACTCTCCATTATGACTGTGCAATTTTGTCACCAACATTTCCATCACAGACCTCTTGAAAAGGCCTCCTTTTGTGTGCATCACTGCTAACACCCTGGTCCAAGACCTCACTGCCTCCTAGCCAGACAGCTAGAAAATCAATTGTAGTTGTTTTTCCAGCTGCACTATTTAGTACTGTACCTAATCCTGTTTGTCAAAACACCTTTGCACTATGTTTATTTCTGCTTAAAAAATAGTGAAACCAAACCAAACATACTCCGCGGGCCCGTCCTGTTCTCGCGGGGTCTGGCACAAACTCTTGAACCTGGCATGCTTTCCAGGTGCCCCAACAGTGGTTTGTTCCTCTTTAATTTCTTGATGCTTTCTTGTTACAGGTTTTTTTTTTTTTTCTTCTACCTTTTTATATTATTCTCAACTTCCCTATCTGGAAATAGAACCCTTTTATCATCACAAAAAGCAGTGTGCTTCTGACAAAATCTGCTTCTCAGAACTCTTCTCAGGTTTGCTGGGCTTTCCTCTGCTCTGGCTATAAATCAGTCACTGTTGGTGTCACTCATTTCTGTTTCTTGGACCACTTTGGCCATGGAGAATTAAGGATAGCCTTAATGCAATGACTAATTCGTTAGGGTAGGACTAGGTCAGGGACCTGCCTGGTATATTGTGGTGTCCAGTGTAGAGAACTGAGCCAAGGAGATAGTTGTCTCCTACTTTAGCAAGAGAAAGGAAAAATGCTTGGAATGAACAGCAGTATGGGTGATGAATAGTTAACTGAGACTTTTGGTGGACACTAAAATCCTAATTAAATATGATTTAATTCTGCTTATAGTAGCAGAAAAAGATTCTTATAGGTCTTTTGTCTGATTACATCACCTGCTACATTAAGTTCATTAGGAATATTAGGCAATGAATAAAGGCCAAAGAAAATGAACCATTTATAATGAATGAAGAATAGTATGGAGGCCACTTACTATCCAAGATGAATAGTAGCAATAAACTGGGGATTCATTCTGTTGACATTTTATTTAAATATATGTCCATTGCCTGCTTTATTCGGAAGTATGGATAGTAGGGAATGAGATTTACAATGTTATTTGGAACTACTTTATTTTTTTTCTTGAAATTCAGCAGTTGATAATGAGAGAATTTTTAAATTATAGACTATGAATAATGTTTGAAGAGCTCAGCCTTCTTATCTAGTTGGGGAGAGAAGAATGTTTCATGCATCTCTCTGTTTCATTTAAATAATCAGGTGGCTTCACTCATAAATGGAAGGGTACCTATTCCAAGCCAGCTACCTTTTAGAAACACGCATGAAGACTTCATCAAACTGCAGACTTGGAGTCTTGGTTTCCTGTGGCCAAAGGCTTTTGCATAGATTTGTGACTATGAAAGATAAACCTTTCCAAAGTTTAAAATTATGCAGTGTTTTCAAAGAGGTAGCCATTGCATTTTTGTAGGAATTTTAATTTAACAGAGAAATAAAAGGGAAGCAGTCATATCTTTTCATCATTGCCTAACTCCTTTAAAAGTATGTATTAAAATTCATACCATTTCGATATTCTTGCCTATGGCCTTCAAAACTTTCTTTAATCGGCTCCCCTCCCCAACCCCCAGGAGAAACCACAGTACAGATAGCAATTATGAGACTGCTGGTCTCTTCCACAAAATGGGCTTTAGTAAAAAAAAAAAAAAAAAGTGCCTTTTAAAACACTCTCCTCCTAAGGAGTCTGTCTCATCTGTGTCATTTCTGCCTTCTCCATAGGGCATGTGCTCACTAGGACATTAGCTATTAAAGCAATAGAAGCCAACTACATCAGGATTTGTTGTTTTTAGCTGTTGGCTCTCAAAAGTCAAATTATTTCTACTTTATATTTTTTAA
>NW_012148463.1:323184-329295 GCF_000956105.1 Propithecus coquereli
TTGTGATTTTAGAGGCAATCAAATATATTTTAGCAACATAACTTGGGTGTTTCACCTAGGCACATTTTTAGAATCATGGGTCTAGATATGCATATTTGCAAGAAGTGTTTTAAAACCATCCTATCAGTAATAATAATATTTTTTAAGTGCTTAAGATGTGCTACATTTTGCTTATATCATTGCGGAGTCATCATAACATCCCCCATAAGTACAGATGAGGAAACTGAGGCACAGAAAGGTCAAGTAACTTGTCTAGGACCATAGAGCTAATTTGTAATGGAGCCATGCTTCAAATCATGACCTCAGAGATCACACTTGTACAAAGCTATGGCACTCTTGGATCCAATTCCATTTGCTGTAGCCCATGCAAATTTCCATTGCACTCGCTAAGTGCCCCACAGGGATGCAACATCTAATGGTAGAATTTCCAGGATGGGTACCAGCAATAAGGTACCCAGTTGCTGAGATTTGGCAACTGGGTACCTTATATCCTGCCTGTTCTCCCTCTGGACACCACTTCTGGTTACCAGAATGACTAAAAGTTCAGGGCACCTTGGTAAGTTGCCTTGAAATGTTTCTGTTTCCTGTTAATTGCACTCTCTCTCCTTGCCTTCCTTACACTGTCCCATTGTGTTTTCTTTGGAAGCCCCAGGCAGACCTTAGCATGATTCGCAAGTTGATAACTTCTCTCTTGCTCCTTCACTAGCCCATGAAATCTTACCATTCTTGAGTCCTATCTCTTTAGCATCACATTGAATCTTTACTAACACATTTGTCACTGATAATGTCTCAATATTACCCTTTATAAGTGAGGTACTTTGATTATAATTCTCTAAGTTGGGATTTTCAGATCTATTCCCATTTTTAGCAGTGGAGCCAGAGACATTTGGACTCCTGAATTCATATGTGAGTTCCACATCTCATCTGAGCTTGTCATTTGCCTCTCTGAGTCTCAATTTGCTTTTTTGTACAATGGGGATGGTTACATCTAGCTTACAGGATTGTCGAGAAGATTAAAGGATATGATGCACTATTGCCTAGCATAATAAATTCTCTAACCAAGAGACTATATTAATTGTAGATGAACTAGAGAATATTTAAGTTTTTTCTTTTCCAATTCTATCAAAACGTTATCAACCACCCTAACTGGAAGGCTTCATAAACATCCCCATATTTACCAATAAGAACTGGGGTACAAGTTTACATGGTTTGTCTTAAATCTGGTTAGAGGCAGCAGAAGAAGGAAACCCAGGTTTCCTGAGTCTCAGCAGTAGACTGGCTTAGGAGAGACAGACTATATTGTACTCTCAAAAACATGCCAGGTAGGCAGGTGTCCACTCTTGCCCACTCTGCAGGTGTGATGAGTTGGTGCTGTGGGGAGGAGATGAGACCCTCCCTCCCCTGCCCAAGCCATCAGGAAGATATTTTTGAAAATTTTCTGAGATAAGGCAACCTTCCCTCTCTACTAAAAATTTTGGGTCTACATCTGCTTTCTTTGAAAGCTCTCATTAGAGATCAGATTTGAAGGGAAAATTCTTTTATTCTCTAGCCAGAAGTAGGAGAAGGAGAGGAAGGGTATTCATTAACGGAATCTTATGAGGTCCAGGGCACCGGCCCTTCCCACCAACATTGGAGGAGGTAAAGATGGTGGAAGGACCTCACTTAGGCTCAAGCCATGGGTTCAAGTCCTGTGCCTTCTGGGAGACTCTTGCAAAGTTTCTCAACCTCTTCTCGGTTTCTTACCCCATGAGACTGACAGCTGCATACCCACTTTGCTAATGTATAAGGTTGAAAAAAGGAATGAGAGCATCCGCTTGAAAATGCTTTATGAACTGTAAAATTCTATAGAACTCTAAGGGGCAATTATGATCATGGGGCTCTATGACCCATATCCACAGCTTTATGTCAAATCTCTGCTTCCCTTCTTGCTGTCCCAGGAACAGATGGAAAATCTGAGTCCTTTCGACTTCTTGTTTTGACATACTTAGGTTCTGCAAACAAAGCTTATGCACTTTTGCAGATACCTCTCAGGAAGAAGTGTGGCCCACAGACTAGGCAGTTTAGAAAGCACAGTTGTTATTTATGTTTCCTTATCTCTCCCGCAGTCACCCCACTGTGCTTTTAAGAAGAGTTGAGGAGGGAGAACTGAACCCCCGTGGTGAGGAGTAATGAGTTTTCCTAGCTTTTGCTGTGAACCAACTCTTTGGAAAGCTAACCTTCTCCCCAGGCACTCACTACTAATTAAGAGGAGGGGTGGCTGTGTTGGTAGATATCTACTGAAGCAGTTCTCCAGATCTCTTCATCACTTGCGCATCAACTTCCCTATTTCTTCTTAACTTTCTGTGAGTATTCATGCCTGTGAGGAGCTGAGGGAGCTATGGACCCAGATTAAAGGAAGGGGCAGTGTGGCTGTACAACTCAGTTTCCTTCCATGGTTAGGTGCTGGGTCTGCAGTCAGACTGCCTGCATTTGAATCCCAGCCATTCCACTGTCTGTGTGTCTTTGGGCATTTTACTTATGTTCTTTATTTTCTTTATTTACTTACTTTTCATAAATATTTCTGCTTTTTTTAAATGTAAGAATATTATGGAGTTACATATGTTTTGGTTATATGGATTGCTTTGGTACTGCTTGAAGTCAAAATTATAAGTGTATCCATCATCCAGATAGTGTACATTGTATTCATTAGGTATGACTTCACCTATCCCCTCCTCCCCTGTCCCACCTGCATGATTTCCATTGAGTTTTACTTCCATCTGTGCATACAAGGGCTGATCGGTTAGTTCCAATTTAATAGTGAGTATATGTGTTTGTTTTTCCATTCCTTAAATACTCCAGTTAGGAGACTGGTCTCCAGTTCCATCCAGATTGTTGCAAAAGGTATTAATTCATTTTTTTAATGGCTGAGTAGTACTCCATGATATACGTATACACATTTTATTAATCCAGTCATGAATTAATGGGCACTTGGGTTGATTCCACAGTTTTGTGATTGTGAATTGTGCTACAATATAAACATTCTAGTGCAAGTGTCTTTTTGAAAAAATGACTTTATTTTTCCTATGGGTAAATACCCAGTAGTAGGATTGCTAGACTAAGTGGTAGGTCTACTTTTAGTTCTTTGAGGAATCTCCATATTGTTTTTCATAGAGGTTGCTCTAGTTTGCAATCACACCAACAGTGTGTAAGTGTTCCTTTCTCTCTCCATCTACGCCAGCATCTATTGTTTTGGGATTTTTTTTATAAAAGCCATTTTCAGTGGAGTTAGGTGATAGCTCATTGTGGTTTTGATTTGCATTTCTGTGATGATTAATGATGAACATTTTTTTCATATGTTTTTTGGCCATTAGTCTATCTTCTTTTGAAAAGCTTCTGTTTATATCTTTGCCTACTTTTTAATGGGGTTGTTTGGGTTTTTTCTTGCTGATTTGCTTGAGTTCTTTGTAGATTCTGTTTATTAGCCCTTTATCAGATGTATAGCATGTGGATATTTTCTCCCATTCTGTAGGTTGTCTATTTGCTCTGTTGATTGCTTCCTTGGCTGTGCAGAAGATTTTTAATTTAATCAAGCCCCATTAACTTACTTTGTTGTTGCTGTGATTGCCATTGGGGTCTTCTTCATAAATTCTTTGCCTAGGCCAAAATCTAGAAGAGTTTTTCCAACTTCATCTTCTAGAATTCTTATGGTTTCATGTCTTAGATTTAAGTTTGCTATCCATCTTGAATTAATTTTTGTGAGTGGTGAGAGAATATGAATCTTGTTTCAATCTTCTACATGTGGCTATCCAATTTTCCCAGCACCATTTATTGAATAGGGATTCTTTTCCCCAGTGGATATTGCTATTTACTTTCTCAAAGATCAGATAGCAATATGTGGATAGTTTTATATCTGGGTTCTCTGTTCTGTTCCATTGGTCTATATCTTTATTTTTGTGCCATGCTGTTTTGGTTACTATAGCCTTGTATTATAGTTTAAAGTCTGGTAAAGTGATGCCTCCAGATTTTTTCCTTTTGCTTAAGTTTTCTTTGGCTATTTGGGCTCTTTTCTGGTTCCAAACAAAGCATGGAATTATTTTTCTTAGATCTGCAAAAAATGATGTTAGTATTTTCATGGGGATTGCATTGAGTCTGTAAATCACTTTGGGTAGTATGGACATTTTAACAATGTTGATTCTGATGATCCATGAGCATGATATGTTTTTCCATTGGTTTATATCATCTGCAATTTTCTTCCTCAGTGATTCGTAGTTCTCTTTATAGAGATCTTTCACCTCCTTGGTTAAATATATTCCTAACTATTTTATTTTCTTTGTAGCTATTGTGAAAGGTGTTGAGTCTTTGATTTTATTCTCAGCTTGACTATTGTTGATGTATAGAAATGCTACTGATTTGTGTACATTCATTTTGTAACTTGAGACTTTGCTCAATTTAGGACTCACTTTAAGTTCTAGGGCCCCACTCATCACCTAGGGCATTTGCATGCATCTCCTGAGGCACTAGAGCCTTTCAAAAGATCCAGAATCAACATTGTAGCTTGTTCCTCCCAACAAGTGCCACCTACTGACAGTGAAGGTCAGTTTATATACCCTTTAAAGCATTTTCTGGCTCAATTGTACAGGGTGTGGTTGATTCTCACCCACGAGCACCACCTACTGGCTCAGAGATTAAACTGGGCATGTCATTACAATTCATACCATTAAGAAGACCACAGGGCTGGTGAAAGAGAAAGAATTTCAAGGACGTCCATCCTCCCTCATCAAAGAGAGACAGGGAATCTGCCCACTCACATAGCTCACCACTTACGCTCTTTAATACTCAGCATTTTTACCACCTATAGGATGGAAATAGCAGTACCGCCCTCAATGGGGCTGTTTTGAGTACCAGATGAGCTAACTTATGTAAATTACAAAATGCTTAATGCAAAATTGCCTCTTAGTAACTGGCCTCTGTGGATATTTTAATCAGTCCCTTATTTAGCAAACAATTATTGACTGTCAACTTTTGTGTAGGACAAAATGTTAGTGTGGCAGATCTCACAGAAAATATTGCAGACTTTTAGAGACACTAAAATACTAGAGGGAGCTATCTCTGTTTTAAAATAGAGCAAAAGATGTGTGTACAAACTATGACACTGGAGAAGACATTTTGGTAGGGATGGAAGATGCCTTTTATCTTCTTGCATAGTGGCAGAATTCAGAGAGCTGAAAAAGGAGGAGGCAGGGAAAATTGCAAGATCAAAAGCTTATCCCAGTGTATGGCCAAGATGCACTTGTAACTGCATTTCCCTGCAGGTCTGCAGTAAATCTGATAAACAGAAAAGGAGATCTTGAGCTTCTCCCCACACCTCCAGCTCTACATCTGGGCCCTCAATGTGATTATTTCACACTGAGAACTGCAGCCTTCTGTTGTTCTCTCTCCCAACATCATTTTAAAGCATAGCCTTCCAAATGCCATTTCTCTTCTGAAGCCAATATATTTTTTACAGTTGGAGTTAGCTGCAATGTCTTTCACAGCTCGCAAGTCATTGGGAAGATTTGATGTTCATTCTGCTAAAATATTGCTGCCTGAAGACTCAACTGTGAAATGCAGCTGTCTTGTGTGTTGGCACTGAGCAATGCTCCCAACACACATAGGCATGCACATGTGCACACACACATATGCACAGGATATAAATGAAAAAATTTTAAATGAATGCATGTTTATTATGTGAAGAGATTCTGCCCAATGTAGGTATCATTCATCCTGAGCAATTTGGGGATACTAAAGCTAATAAGGATCTGGACTCTACACTGCTGGGGTGTGTGTGTGTGTGTGTGTGTGTGTGTGTGTGTGTGTGTGTGTGTGAGAGAGAGAGAGAGAGAGAGAGAGAGAGAGAGAGGAAGAGAGACACAAACAGACACAGAATATATCTTCATCTAAGAAGATTATTTCCAGTCTTAACTTCTTAGCCATGATCTCTATATGGGATAGTTGGAAACTTTTCATGAAAGACATAACTACTTACAGAGGCCAGTCTTTGGAAACAGACAATACTAGGTTCAGATGTTGGCTTTGTCCCTTTACAACTTGCATTAACCTGGGTGAATTAATTAGACTCATCTAGGTATACTC
>NW_012148463.1:330715-354602 GCF_000956105.1 Propithecus coquereli
GTATTTGAATGCATTGGCCTTGGATCATGGGGCGTTTCAGTACAATGGAAGCAGTCATACACTGTTCCCCACCACCGAGGCAATACCAGAACACTTAGGAAATGTCTAGAGCAGGTGTATTTTGCACAGGCCTCTGCTATTGTAACCATTGCACTGCATTCCAATGATTTGGGTCCTGTCTCCCTCCCTTCGTGAGCTTTCTGAAGGCAGGCAGTGTCTTATTGGCCCCTGGGCTCTCATTGCCTAGCATGGTGCCAGCCAGAGAGAAGGCACTTGGACTATGTCTGATGAACAGATGAAGCTTCCATGGCTGTTATGGGAGGAAATCCAGCAGTTAGAGTTTCCGATTCAAGAGTTCTTTACAGTTACAATATGTATTGTCTTATTGGCAATGCATTCTGTCAAGATAATTGTCCATGAGGGGCCAATGAAGAAAGACTATGACAATTCCTAAGGCAAATTTTATAAAGCAGTAACTTGTGATCTCTTGAAAAAATGGGGCTCCCTTTTCTGAGACTCTGAACCAGCTATCAAAGGCACTCTCCTACCAAAGTACCTTCCTATCCCAGGGTCAGCAAAATTTTCTGTAAAGGACCAGATAGCAAATATTTTAGGGTTTCTTGGACATGTGGTCTCTGCTTAACTCTCCTGTCATCGCAGGAAAGCAGCCATTGACATTATGCAAATGAATAAGCATAGCTGTGTTTCAATAATACTTTATTTCAAAAATCAGATAGCAGGCTGGATTTGGCCCATGGGTTGTAATTTGCTGGTCTCTCTCCTAGCTTATAATCTGGAAGTCTCACAGAATTCTCTTAATCTCCACCTTGGTCTTTCCTTTCTTACCACTCATGAGAATGGATGAAATACATGATCAGTGGATATTTCTTGGCTTTGCAAGATTATATGTTCTTCCCATTCCATGCTCCTCAAAAGATTGACACATTTACAAAGAGATCTGAAAATTCCCTGGTTGTTTACCTTCTCAAGGCTATCTGTGTCCTACACATTTAAATCCAGATTTGAGTTTTCATCTTATTCATGATTTCCATAAATGAACAATCAAAAGCACTAACAATCAAACTTATCCAAAACATGAGCATAGCACTGTTTACTGAATATTTTAGGGAAAAAGAAAAGAAGTTACATTGAAAAACTGCAGATATCTTTTAATTGAACATTAAGCATTCCCATTTTTAAATGTTCTTTGGCTCTGTGCCCAAACTAGCAGCTATCCATTGGCTATTTACCCCACATAGCTCTAAACTTACACCAATCTGCTGCATCCATATTTCTTCCTCAACTGCTCAATTGTAACAGCAAAACCTTTTCTGTCCCTCTGACAGAGCAGTTTTGGTTGCCTTGGCTCTTGGAACATCCATTGCACCATGTTATCCCCTTCTACCTATGCAACCTATCTAGGAATGTCCCCAAGAAAAACCAGTTCCTCCTTAAGTAAAACATGAGGGTGATGGATCAAGCATGTTCTCTCATTACATTTACGTGATTTTGGCCAGATATTACCTTCTAGTATCCATTTGCTCATGAAATTCAAAGCCTAAAGGGAACAGGAATTTCACTTATAAGTATTGCCTCTAGAAATGAATTTTCTGTGCTGGTTCCTCTAAAGTGGAATCTGATTCATAACTCGCAGGGTACCTGGTCTAAGAGGGTTTCTAGGTCCTGATCCAGTGCAATCTATTTCCAGAAGAGAAAAGCCTGAAGCTCAGTAAGGAGAATTGACTTGCTTAAAATTCAATTAGGTTTTAAGATATAAGACTAAGCCCAAGTCTAGAAATTATTACCACAGAAGAGAGCAGTATCTATCAGGTTATATCTCTACAAAATCACTGGGTACCACTACTTTAATATATGCTCACTATTATTTTATTATTGTTATTTAAGATATAATTAATTGCTCCTAGATTGGTACTTTTAGTAAATCACTGTACTCACTATTTCTATCAATATTTGATTCTTTCAATGATAATTTCCATAACAGTTCCTAAAATTGGATGTTAAAAGCAGCACAAGGAGAAGCTTCAGGAAGAAGGCAGCTAGAAAGGTGCTTTTCTTCCTGGTGTGGTGAAGAGCATGGTTCCGGAGGGGTGATGTGGATGAACAGAGAGAAGAGGTTTCATGAAAAAGTGTTCCATTCTGCCATTCTGTGATCTGTTTTTTTTTGTTTTTTTAAGTTTTTCTCATCTCTTGAGACATATATTTCCTATAATAAAGGCTTGTGCTTATGTAACTCTTTTTGCTTTTCAAAGTGCTACCATATTTCATAACATCATTTGATCCTCATTAAAGTCCTTGAACCAAGCTGAATACACCTTGAACAGTGAATACACCAACCTGTAAGTCACCTTAAAGGACTCCATGCCAGCCAGCCAGGCTGCTTTTCCCAATGATACCCAGACTATGCTCTGCACAATTTTTCAAACTTCAATAATACACAGACACAAAGAAATGCTTGCTAGTGCTCCCTCTTTCTCTCTCTCTCCATCTCTCTCCTTTTCTCCCCTTCTCTCCCCTTTTCTCCCCTTCTCTTCCCCCTTTTTCTCTCTTTCTCCTTTTACCTCATTTTCTCTCCAATAAATACTAGTCAACAGTCATGAAAAAGAGGAATTTGCAGAACCTGACATCAGAGTGTGCCTTTCTGAAAATAGATGAACTGAATGAGATACTACCTTTGGAATTACCCTATACTAAACATTAAATTATTCTGCCCATAATAATTTCTCTTTATGCTGAGAATCTTTTTCCTTTAATATCCCTATGACAGGGAAGAAGTGCAATAGTTAGAGGAAGAATCTGGAAATTCTATGGTGTGGGGTGGTCAGAAGTATTTGTATGAAAGAAATTTTTACCATCTGCAACCAAAAATTATTTGAGAAATAAATCAATGACCCCATTATATAGAGTGTCTATTTAATTTTATAAGTAGTTATGTGATGGATAAACATAGGTGGCATTCTGCCTGGTTTATAACAAATAATGCATTTGTTTTCGCATTCTCAGATCTTTTTAATGCCTGAATTTCCTTCCATATGTGTTCTGGATGAAGCTTTATTTGGTGCCGCTCTGATAATCACAGAATATCCTTTTTTCCCTCTTCTTTTGGCCTGATTATGTACCTGTTCTCTTTGCAGTTGAAATTAAATGCTATAATTGAAAGAGAAAGAGCTTCAGTTTTAATCACTCAGTGATAGACGTGACAATAAGCAGGGCTCATTCACAGCCATTGCATCAAGCAATGGAGCCATCAGATCGCTGATCCTGACACCGTGAAAGCTATCACCCTGAAGCGCTCTCTGATGGAGCACATACTGTGTCCAATTACAGTTGTTTCTCAGTTATCCACAGTTGAAGGGAGGAGAGGGGAAGGAGAGTGTGCCTCAGTGGAATCCACAGATTGTGGTGTGGGGAAAAGGATAAAGGATATAGAACTAGGATCTTGGATCAGCTAGCAGTCTTCACCACAGACTAGGTGATTTTGGACAATAACCTTGTCTTTCTAAATATTCTTATTTATAAAGCAGAAATGATAATCCATATCCTGCATAAATGAGCAGCTTTCGCAAACACTTAAGTACTGCAAGATTTAATCTTGTTAGGCTTCTCTACTTTGCCATTCAAATTACTTCCTTGGCTGAGTGGAGATATTAACGTATGTTCAATTTGGATCCCATCTAATTTCCATACCCGCTTCCTAATAGCATCAAATGGTCAATAGGGAAATGTGAAGAGGAAGCAGAAAAGCAAAAGGAGACGCTAACCCACAGGCTTGGTGATCGGTGTTGGCAGAATCCATATCTGCTTCGAGAGACTGCCTTCACTTTAAGAAAATACAGCATGGTCCCCCTCAGCAATTTAGAGACGTTTGAGCACATGGAAGCCTCTAGAATGGCATCTAAACTGGGAATTCCACCCCGCCACACACATATACTTTTTTTTTTTTTTTTTTTTTAACAAAAAGAGACTCTACTGGTTAAAAAAGAACATCTGAACATTTAGTGATGAGGAAAACTTTCTGCGATGTAGAAGGGGCATGTTTTGCACTAAATTTTATTTATACGTTTTTTATTTCAAAATATTAAGGGGATACAAAAGTTTTTGTTATATGGATACACTGTATAATGCTGAAATCAGGGCTTTCAGTGTGCCCATCACCAGGACAGTGTTCACTGTAGCCAATAGGTAAGTTTTTATTTCTCACTTCCCTCCCACCCTCCCTCCTTCTTAGTTTCCAGTGTCCTTTATGTCTTTTTATGCCCATGTCACCCATAGTTTAGCTTCCAAGTTTTAGTGAGAACATGTGGTGTTTGTTTTTCCATTCCTGAGATACTTCACTTAGGAAAACAGTCTCCAGTTCCATCCAAGTTGCTGTGAATGCCATTATTTCATTCCTTTTTATGGCTGAGTAGTACTCCATGGTAGATATGTACACCACATTTTCTTTAGCCACTCATGGATTGTTGGGCACTTAGGTTGATTCCACATTTTTGCAATTGTGAATTGTGCTGTGATAAACATTTCAGTGCAGGTGTCTTTTTGATAAAATAATTTCTTTTCATTTGGGTAGATACCCAGTAGTGCCATTACTGGATCAGATGGTAGATCTACTTTTAGCTCTTTGAGGGATCTCCATACTATTTTCCATAGAGGTTGTGCTAATTTGCAGTCCCACCAACAGTGTAAAGTGAACTTTTTTCTCTGCATCCACACCAGCATCTGTTGGTTTTTTGACTTTACAATAATGGCCATTCTGACAGGGGTAAGATGGTATCTCATTGTGGATTTAATTTGCATTTCCGTGATGATTAGTGATATTGAACATTTTTTCATAGTCTGTTGGCCATTTGTCTGCCTTCTTTTGAAAAAATTCTGTTCATGTCTTTTTCACACTTTTTGATGGGATTGTTTGGTTTTTTTTCTTGTTTTGTTTGAGCCCTTTGTAGATTCTAGAAATCAGTCCTTTATTAGATATATAGTTTGTGAATATTTTCTTCCAATCTGTAGGTTGCCTGTTTACACTGTTAATTATTTCCTTTGTTGTTTGCACTAAATTTTAAATAAATCGTTCATTTATTCACTGTTGCCTTTTGGGGGCAACTGGTGAGTACTACCCACTGGACTTGGCCCTGAGATAACAAGGCCCTCTTGTTATGCTGCGGTGTCAATCATAGAGTTGGCTTCTGAAGGCAGAACGACAGTGTTGAGGGTTTAGTCAACTCTGATGTTCCTCAGAGGTAAGGAGGAGCCAGTTGTGGGCCCTTAGGCGTGGAGAAGAGGAGAACAGAAACATTCTAAGCATGCCAAGTGAGTCAGGGAGCAAGTGGAAGAATTCAGCAAAGTGTCAGGAAATGAGGCCTCTTTCCTCCATGTAGGCATTATTTAATTAATGTACTTTAAGAGACATTAAGTATTTCAGCAAATCAGTCCTGAAAAGAGACTTTGCTTCCTGACTGTGAGAATAAATATAGACGTATTATATTTACAAGGCCATCTTTTCAAGTGGTTGACTTAGGGGATCAGGGAATTTCAGTCTCTTGGTAGAAATTAACTTGAAATAATAACTAACCCTTTTTATGTATTTACCAGGAACTTCTTTATCTTTTGGTTGGTTTGTTTTTATTGATTGGTGTTTAATAGAGGGCCCAGTGAGACATTTGTAGCTAAATTTGTTAGGATCTACTTCCAATTAAAGTTCATTTGTAATGAAGATGAATGATAATCTGAGTTAATAGGAAAGCAGTATTCAATGTTACCTTAAAAATGATTTGCACAGAACAATTTAGGAGTCTTTCTAGTGCATAAATTAAGGTACATCTATGATTAAGCCCAAATTACCAAGCCCCTCGTTTAATTTAATATGCAGAGTGAAATATCATTATAAGGAACAGGATCCTGATCCTATTTGAAAGTGACTTTGTCAAAAAGTCTATAATGTACTGATCTTGGGCCAACCAGGAGAGAGCCAGGGCCTTTTGCTGGAGTTTCTATCCTTTGTTAGACTCTTTTCCCAGCTCCTTAAATGCACAGTTCCCTTTCCTAGTGGATAAACCTCTTTTAGAATATAAACTCAATTGGAGTGGGATGGGATCCTATCTCTGACCATTCTGCAGCCTCAACATCCAAAATAATGCCGGGCATTATTAGACACCAGTAATGTGCAACTAATATGGGTTGTATGAACAAAAGGATGGATGGGTGTATGAATATAGTAAAAGAATAAATGGATTGTTCTCTCTGTATATATTAATTTACCTCTCTAAAGCAATGGGGGTAGTTTTAAAAAATACTGATGCCCAGGTTCCACCCCTAGACATTTTTATTGAATTAGTCTTGGGTTTGGCCTGGGAATTGAGATTTTTAAGTCACCCCAGTGGTTGTAATGTGCAGATGTAGGCGGAGTCCACATGGGAGCCCTGTCTCAGACAACTTGGGGTCTCAATTTTTGTTCAGTCTCATCATAGTCACTGCCCTTCTACTGGCCCCAACACTGATAATCCTGATAAGAGATTATTAGGATTATTATTAGTTCTGATTTAAATTTCTATTCCTCCCTGTCCCAGTAGGCCAAGATGTCATTTTATCTACATTGTGAAATAGTACTGCCTACCTATACCTTTTACAAGTCACTTAACTTATTTGAACCTTAGAATTTGTACCTGATAAATGGATATAATGATGTCTTTCTTACCTATCTCAACTTGTTTTTGTGAAGTTCAATTAAAATAATAGATGCAAAAATGTTTCAAAAATTATAAAATGTAAGCAATTTTTTTGTTTATAATAGGAAAGTATAAATATTTTACTAATTAATTTGTAATTTTAAGCTCATAGAAGTTGAAAATACATGAGAATGTTATAGAACTTGGTTTCATAAAATAAGAGATATGTCCCAGCTCTGTTATCTGCTATTTATAGTAAATATAACTACTTATACTCTTTGAACTTCAGTTTCAAGGATATCTCCTGTCTCAAAAAGCTATGAGAAGTGAATAAGCACGTGTGTGAGAAAAGTACTCTGAGAGCTCTGAAGCACGGTGTAAATGTTAGTTTGTTTTAGCTGCTGTTGCAATTATTTTTCCTCCTCCTTCTGGTATGCTGGAGCTGGCTCCCATTTAGCTCAGGACGGTTGATTTGTGCATTTCTTCCCGACTTCTAATTCAGTGACTTGAAATCAGCTGTGGTGGGAGTATTTACACCATGGAAATCAGCAAATTGTACAAATCAGGACTTTTTTGTTTTGGAGATAAAGTTTATCAACATAGCATTGCCAATATCTAAAGATATCTGTCATTCTGAGTGAAAAAGTAGGTATAGGCATCCCTCAGTATCCATGAGTTCTATACCTGTGGAATCAACCAACCACAGTTTGAAAATATTCAAATAAAAAATAAGTGGATGTCTGCATCTGAATTGAATATGTACTGAATTTTTTTCTTAAACAAAACCATTTCCCTAAACAATACGGAATAACCGTTTACATAGCATTTTTGTTGTATTAGGTATAATAAGTGATTTAGAGGTGATTTAAAGTATATGGGAGGATGTGTGTAGGTTATATGCAAATACTATGCCATTTTATGTAAGAGACTTGAGCATCCCTGGATTTTGGTATCTGAGGGGAGTTCTGGAATCAACCTCCATGGATACTAAGGGACCACTGTACTGTTAATACTGAGTGGTTTGAATAATTTAAATTGAGGGATTGCTAAAACCAATACCACAGCAATGATTGAGATACACCTTGAATTATCAAGCATCTGTTTGTTAAGAAGAAATTGTACCTACTTACCCTAGATCAAAAACAAACAAGGAAGTTTTTTAGTCTTTGTCTCCTACCTACTCAACCACCAGGAAAGCATGCACTATTTGCTAGTCTTCAAACTGTGGATCAGCTAGCTAGTCAATTTACTGAAGCCAACCAATTTGAATTTTTCAAGCCAAAATGAGATTTGTTTTCTTTTTTTAAAAAAAGAAAAATCTCTTCTACCCTACGGAAGTTTTTATTTTCTTGGCAGGCCATTTATTTTTGTTTGTGGCTGACTTTTGCAATCTTTGTCAACCATCACCCTGATAACAGTTGGGCATCTCTTGTCCCTCAGAACCAGCTCCCAGATTCCTAAAGTAGTGTCCTTGTCATCAACACAGTGGGACAGCACATCCTGACGAAGCCCTGGTGAATCAAAGGCCATTCCATACTTCTGTTCTCTCTCCCTTGTTCTGATGTAACTAAATGATGTATCTAATTGGGTCCAAACACTGGAAATGTTATGGACTAACTGTAGTCTCTGTAAGATCAGACATTTAACCCCCTGTAGTTCTATGCCTTTTTATCATCTAAGACACTTTCTATTTCCTGAAAATTTGGCTGTTGCAAGTAGATCATTAGGTCATGGGTCACACACTGTTACGAAAGGAAGTTAAAAAAAGATAAAGGCACTGCTCTCCATGCTAGAAATTAGCCAGGTGCATCATTATGTAAACAGCTCAAACTAGAGAGCACAGTAATTAAACTAACAATGAAACGACAGCTTATGCAATACTTTGCAAATATGATATTTTCATTTGTGGTATTGTACAAACCAAGCACATCAAGCAGCAGTGTTAAGTGATTTGCAAAAGGGCAAAGGAAAGTGAATGAAGACACCAGAATGGAGTCCTTCTCCAGCTATGCCAATCAAAGGCATATTGTGCAATTGTACATTAAGGGGTGTTACTGTCTGTGGAGGTGTCTGGGTGACTTATGTCTCCCAGGATGTTATAGGTCAGCAACATTCACAGTGCACAGTCTAGACAGGGAAAAGAGAAGTAGAAAAATCTGCCCATTGGCATGGAATATTGAATATAAAGTTCTCATTTCACAAGTCCCAAAATGATGTTTTTTCCAATGTATCCAGAAACGATCAGCCGTGAAGGATATGATCATGATTACCAAACTTATAGATTTATTTTTAAATGATTGCCAATATACTATTTAAGTACTTGACAGTGAGGCCATGTACAGCATTCTAATGATTAGAATATTCTTCTAATGTAGGGAATGTCTTTTCTGGTATTAAAATAAAAATAATCAATTTTTAAATAAAATGTTTCTTATGTTTACATTTTTCCATTTCTTCTTATCAACACGCTCATTTCAATTCCGAATTTGGTGTGTCTGGCCTACTGTATGTACTATCAATGCGTTAGAAAAAAATTGGAGGAAAAGGAATTTGGAAAGCATGACACAGTTTGCCTTAGTCTATGAATTTTATTTTGCTTTGCCATTTGACTTGATATCCTGTGGAACAACCAAAGCAAGGTAACCTCCCCTATGCCACCCAAGTGAGTCCTCACTAAAATCTACTTCCCTTTGGCAAAAGTTTTAGAATAATCAATCCCTTATCCTTATCTATGAGCATGTATTCATGATAAGGAGCTTTTATGGTGGGACTGGAATCATTTGCTCAATTGTCTCTGACTGTATTACCTGTTGACGCTTGCTAGGATGGTAAGTGCTGTGCAGAGGATACAGTCGTAGACTGAGTCTTAGTAAACTCCCTCCTCACAAACCACCACATTTCACACTCTGGTGGCTGCCAGTGGGAATGAAAATTTACAGTGACATGGCCTATTACTATTTTATTTTTTAACTGATAAATAGCCTATTTTTATGATGTACAAATTGGTGTTTTGATATATGTATACATTGTGGAATGACTAAATCAAGCTAATTAGCATGCATTACCTCACATACTTATCATTTTTTATAGTGAGAACATTTAAAATCTACTCTCAGCAATTTTCAACTATACAATATATCGATATTAACTACAGTCACCGTGTTATACAATGGATCTCCTGAACCTATTTCTCCTGCCTAATAACATTTTGTATCCTTTGAATGGGCACATGGTCTAAATAACTGAATTATAAAATCTACAAATATGTTTACTTTACATTAAAATAATAAATTACTTATTAATATTTGAGGGCATTACTGTACAATTCACAAAAGTGAACAAAATATTTCTTCTCTTTATTCCCAGGAAAAAGCAAATAGTCTGCAATTATCTGCCTCTAGATCTGCCTCCTATATCCTTTATCTTATGAAATTATAACTAGTCAAACAGCTCAATAAAGTGTAAATTTTCAAAGTGTAAGCGTCAATAAACCTAAAAGTATAGTATTGGAATCCCTGGTGTTTGAAAATATGACAGTACTGATACTGCGTAGGTGTCTATTCTTTTGTTTAGTCAACATTCATTTATTGAGCACCCAGTGATCAGATGCCATCCATCGGTCACTGTGAAAGGGAATGGCAGGCTTTGACCTTGCTCCAAATAGCTATATTATAGAAAATGCAGTAAGTGTGGGCATCTTTGGGGCAGAAGTGGTTCAAAACTTTCACTGGATTCTCAAAAGAGGTCCTTGCCTCAGAAAAAATGAGAAAGAACCATGAACTGGTAAACTCCCAAATGTAATCTGATTTAGCATTTTTCATCTCCTAACTTTTCTTTTTCTTCTTGTTTTTATGGTAAAAAGTTACTATTTCTAATATTCAAAGTGAGCATTAGTGTGGGCTAATGGCTTTACTTAGAAAATTGTTGGTGGTGGTTAATGGATTTACTGAGCACTTAAAATGTTCTACGAGTTCCATTTTACAAACCGTGTGTATATGCGACTGTTATTTCCATAATTACTTCTTAATTGAAGTTTCTACTGGCCAAGGGGCCAGCAATTACTCCCTTGGACTGTAGATTCATATTGTGTTTTTTTTAGAGCTTCTGACAGCAGGCTCTCCCCCTTCTGTTTGTGAGCCACCCAACTGCTCTCGGTTTCTAATGCTGAGATTTCATTCCTGTTTAGTTCCCTACCACAGGCACAATAGCCTGTGAGGTGCTGCCCTCTTGAAGCTCATTTTCTAACTTGTGCCGTTTATAGCCACCACTAGGACTGAAAGACAGAGTGATTAGAATAGTTCTCTCTCTTTCTCTCTTTCCAAATTACTTCAGATTTTATGGGGAATTTTTTTTTTGCACATTAAATCCTAATAACATATAAACACTTGAACAATAACTTTTTATGGTTGTGGCAATATTTTTGGGCAAATTAGTATACCAGGCAACCCAAGACTTGCAACCCACTCCTTCAGAAACATGCATCGATCTCCTACTATGTGTCCTACAAAATTATAAATCATAATTTCTACCCCGAGACATCTTAAAGTCTACTAGAGTATGGTGGGTTATATTTTACAAATAATTAAAATACAATGTGTTGATTGCTTTTATAGACATATACAATTTAGCTCAACTTATATTTAGTGATTGTGATAGAGAACAGAGCAATGGATAAAAGGGAATGCTGCCTCCTATGAGTTTTAGACACAAACAGCCCTTTTCAATAAAATATGATAAATGCTTGAGCACAGGCCTGCATGTAGAAGGGAGCCTTGCTCAGAGTAGGGGAAAAGAACAGGCTTCTTGGGAAAGACTACATGGCATTTTTTTTTTTTTTAAATAGATACAGATTCTTTCTCTGATGCTCATGCTGGAGTACACTGGTGTGGTCATAGCTCACTGTAACTGAATTTGAACTCCCGGACTCAAGCAGTCCTCACTCCTCAGCCTCCCAAGTAGCTCGGACTACAGATGTGAGCTACCACACCTGGCTGGTTACACTGCACATACTGCATTAAGTCTAGAGGAGGAGAAGTCAGCCAAGCAGAGAAAGGACCAGGAAGTGTCCAGTGGAGGGAAAGGCATGAGAAAAGGCATGTGGGATGAGGACACTTGGTATAGGTAAGGAGGTACAAGTAGGAACATCAGGAAGGAAAAGCTACCTCCTCTTCTGCCAAGGCAAGTTTGATAAAGGCAATTTTACAGCTGTCTTCATTAATGAGATGGGAGAGGACATTTCAGGAAAAGGGAACAGCTCATGTAAAGTCAGGAGATGGGGGAAGCAGAGGTGTGTTTTGGAACTGCAAGTAGCTTTCTACTGCATGGATGAGTGCTCAGAGAGCATGTCAGGAACTGAGGCAGTCTGTGGGGGTGGGCAGGGAGTCTGGAATGACCACTGCCAAACACTCAGTATTCTATTGGCAACACATTTAAAATGAGGTTAAGGTAATGAAACGTAAGTAAGTTGTGAAAGCTCCTGCTCTCAGCCATCGTAAAGTGAACGGAAAGGCATCGATACCAGGAATCACAAAGCAGCGTGGACTCAGCCGCCATTCAACAGCTATTGCTTGATCTCATGCCAGGCACCAGCTCCCGTCCAAAGTGCTGGAGACACAGCAATGAAGGGAACAAACAAAAATGTCATCCTGCTGGAGTTTACATTCAAGTAGGGGCAAAGGGACAGGGAACAACATAAGTAATCACTTGTGCAGTGGAGCCGGGGAACGGGGAGGCGGAGGGTACATGTTGTATATTTGTAATTCAGATAAGGTCTGAGGGACAAGATGATGTTGAGTAAGGACCTTAAAGAGGTATTGGTGCAAACTGTGAGGAAGAGCATCCTAGACAGAAGGGAAAAAGTACGTGCAAAATCTCGCATGAGTGAGGAACATTTGGGTGTTTTTACAGAATGACAGGGAGGCCAGCAGGGTTGGACTCTCTGAGTAAAGAGAAAAATGAAATGGATTCAGCTGTGTGTGGATGAAATGAATAGCAAAGATTTATTGATCCAAAGATTCACTGACCTACGTATTGTTAGGTGGAAAGTAGGGTGACAGGCGAAGTGAAATGCCATCTTCCTCTGTCCTGTAGAGCTCTGACTTAACCTCCCTATTGCATGAAAATATGTATTTATTTGTACTGCTGGACAGTTTGGCCTGACCCGTGGGCTACTGCTACTGGCCGTAGAGAGAGCTTTGGCAAACAGAGACCTGCAGCTAAGGAGTTAAGAGGTACTTTCCACCATGGATGAATCAGACAAAAATGAGTCATTTTTTAAATTACAGAGGTGGACACCACTTAGCAACTGTCCTTTTGAAAATTAGCTTTAATCTTTTTGATTTGAGTCATAATCATGGCACTGTAATTGCTGGGAAGGACCTTATTTGTCATCTACTCCGGCTCTCATTTTATAGATGAGGAAACTGATATATGAAGTAAAAATGGAAAAGGTATTATAAATGAATCTGTTTACTATTTAAAATACTATTCTAGTAACAATTCTCTTGTAAAATAAATATATTACCTTAATTTATATGTGAAAAATATTTGTTCAAAAATATAAAGTTTCTACTATGTATTTGACACTATTCTGGCATCTAAGGCTACAGCCACAAATAAGGAAGATTTGATCCCACCTCAATCAATGTTTACGTTGTGCTGTGGCATGGGGGTGCAGGGAGCTGGGATCAGTAGGTGCACATGACCAACCAGTAAATTCATAAATGAGCAAAATAACTTCAGATAAAGGCAATTGATATAAAGATAATAAAAGCACACTGATGAGTTAGAAAGTGCCGGAGGTATGGGCAGGAACTATTTTAGGGTAAGTGGTCAGGCAGTGCTGCTCTGAGAAGGTGAGCTTTGAGCTGACACCAGATCAATCTGCAAGGGACAGCCGTGTGCTGATGGCATGGGGTGAGAGGGGAGGTGCTGGTTTTCCAGGTAGAAGGTACAGCCAGGGCAAGGGCCTGAGCTTGGTGTGTCCAGACAACAGAGACAAAACCATGTGGGGGAAACATAATGGACGTGGGTTGTGAAGCATGGGGGTGGAGGTGCAAGGTGGCCAGCTCACAGGGCCCTTGTGGAGACTGTGCTCAGAAAGGTCTGAGAAAATGTCAGAAAGCTTTCAACAGGGGAATGATGAGATCAGACTTCATTTTTTAGATCATTGGGTTTCTGGGTAGAAAATGGACTGTGATGGGACAAAAGAGGAAGTGAAGAAACGCCTATTCACCAGTTCCGGCAAGAGGGGTGGGGGGCAGGGCTTGAGCTTGGGTAGCATTGGAAGTGGGCAGGTGAGAGCAGATTGGATTCTCACCGATCAGCTTTGAGTCCCATTAGCTGTATAATTCAAGAGGAAAAAAATAAAAGAAGAAATGCAAATTTCTTTAACACACTCACATATGAGGATATGAGGCTTAGAATGCGATGGTGGTTTTTGCAAACACACAACAAAACTATTTACCGAAAAGCCTAGACTTCCAAATCAGTTGCTGAGAAGAGCCTGGGGTGGGATGGCTCCCACAGATTTGAGCTTTTATCTCTCTTCTGCATTCCCTCTGGCTCTGGTGCTAAGTTGGTCTTTTCTTCCTCCCTTGTTCCATATGCCTTGTTGCCAACTGGTATACATATTTGATTATCTTCAAGGTTTGCTTTTCCTGCAAACCTGGATGCCAAGTGGAACATAGTCTTCCTCAGCTCCCTGATTCCTGGTGGCCTTCAAATGTAAGCCATGAGGATTTTTCTTATTGAGGTCATCACTGGGAGAAATCTCTACATAAACTTCAAACATGGAGACGTTTTGGAGCATCGGTCAATATTTTTAAGTTTTCATACTCCTAATTCTTTATGACTATGTCTTGATTTTTTCTAATTCATTTTCAGATGCAGTTCTATGAGAGGCAGAATAATAGCCCCCTCAAAGATGCCCACATCTTAATTGGTGGTACCTGGTAATATATTACATTCATGGAAAGGACAAATTAAAGTTACAAATGGAATCATTTCCATAAATCAGCTGACCTTAAAATAAGTAGATTATCCCAGGTTCTTGAAGTGGGCACAATGTAATCACAGGGGTCCTTTAAATGTGAAAGAGAGAAACAGAAAAATTGAGTTGGAGAGAGAGATGAAGAGATGAAGAGCTGGCTTTGAAGATGGAGGAAGAGGACCAAGGGTCAAGGAACACAAGTGGCCTCTAGAAATTCAACGACAAGGAAACAGAGTCCTCTTGAAAGCTTCCAGAAGGAAAACAGCTCTGCCAACATCTTGATTTTAGCCTACTGAGACCTGTTTTGGAATTCTGACCTCCAGAACTGTAAAATAATAAATTTGTTTTGTTTTAAGTCACCAAATTTTTGGTAATTTATACAGCAGCAATAGAAAATGAATACATTTGCATTCTGCTATTATTCACTGAGAAAGTGACCTTTGAGTTGAGACCAGATAAATATTGTTAATGGAAAGAGCTTATCTAGTTCCCCCAATTTATCTTTTTGGAGGTCTATTATGATTAGTACTGCTGCATTTGAGCATTTCCTAAGTGTCTTGCACTGCTTTAAATCCTTAACTGCCCCTGTCATCCTTATTTTACAAAATAGGAAACTAGGATTCTGGCCCATGGAATGTGACACCAGCTTTTAAATGTAATGCTTACTTCTTCCTCCATTACGGTCTCCCTTGCCAGCACCTTGCAGGTGAAAAGGAGTGGAAAGGAAGGCTTGACCTAAGTGTTTGTGTGAGTTCACTAGCCTCAATTACACATTTACATCTCTGCAGACCTTGTACTGACTCCCATCTCAGAGGTCTCCTAGCTCCATGACAGAAAGAGAACCATAGGGCATTTCTTCAGAGTTAAGAAAAGTTAATTAACATTCAGGACCAAGGGTCTAGTTTCTTGATGGATGGCTTACTGAGTAGCAAAAGTTAATGAGAGGCAGAAAGATGGGAAGAAAAACTTAGGATAGCCTGACATTTTCTTTCTTTCTTTTTTTTTTTTTTTTTAACAATTCACAAACTAAGATTTGTTAAGGTTCTACTAAGCATCTTAGTTTGGTTACATCTGCATTGTGTGAGGGAGGAGGTGAGATTCTAAGTTCATAAGTGCATCATTATTTCTTCTCTGTTCATAGAAAAATGGTATACACGTATTAATATATATAACAGCATAAAAACACACTAAAGCATACAACAAGAGTTAAAATACAGAGTATTGTTAGCAATGTAGAACTTCAGGAATGTAGATATCTCTATACATAAGGACCTGGGCCACCTGTTCACTTAGCACAAATATTCAAGACACAAAGGAGAGGAGGCAGTGAGCCAGATAATGTTACTATGGTGTAAGCACCCACATCGGTGTTGGCCTTGGTCAATGGGAAGGGCATGAAAAGGGAACTATTATCATTGGACCAATTCCCCAAGGCATGAACAGAGAAATTGCCCAGTTTTGTGGAAATAAAATTGGAAAACACAGCTGAAATAGCATGCTTTTTTTTGTTAAAAAAAAAATTATAAAATCAATAGAGAAAGACATCTAAGTAGAAAATAGTGACTGAAGAAAAATTGAGATTACCTGAAATGTGGTGTATTTAACATCTTCAGTTAATAACCCACATGCTATTTTCCTTCCAAAAGCACACACATTTTTAAGAAGAGAATTATAACAAAAAATATTAAAAAGAAAGAAAAATAAATGTCAAGTGTTTCACAGAATGTCCCAATGCTAGCTCTTCTTCCTCCAATTCTTCTTAGCTATGGACACTGAAAGTTTGTGGTCAGCAATGACCCTGTTCAGTCATTAGTCAGCAAAGGAGATTTTTAGTAACAAGGGCTTCTGGGTAACCATTGCTCTCACACCATGGGAATTCTGGGCATCAAGGCTTTGTTTTATTGTCTTTCATCTTCAAAGCTAAGGAGGCAAGGCTGGATGCAGAGACTTTTTGACAGAAGAATTTATCAGGTGTAGTTATATTTGGTTATCTTAATTAAACAATAAACAAATGAATGAAGAAGCCAAAAAATAAAGGTGGAGATCTGTGATTTTATAAAAGTGATAACTTTCTGTATCATAAATTTAAGTGGAAAATGTAGTGATGGACTTGGAGAAATTATTTACAGCATACGTAACAAATGATTAATCTTCAGTGTATACTAAAGAGCTCCTACAAATCAATAAAGTTTGAAAAATGGACAAAAGAAGTAAATGGAAATGTAGAGAAGAAATATAAATGGTCAATAAACATGAAAAAATGTGTTCAATTTCAAAAATAATAGAAGAAATGAAAACTAAAATAAAAATAACAAAATTAAGCAAATTTATAATATCCAATGATGTAATGATATAGAAAAACAGCCAATTTTATGGCAGGGAGGTTAATTATTATAACTTATCTGGAGGGAACAGACAGAAATTTTTAATACACATATCTTTTGATTTAATAATCCCATTTCCAGTCATCTTTCTCACAGATATACAGATATGCACAATGATGTATACATAAGGATATTCACTGGATCTCATTTTGTCAAAAACTATACATGATGCAGATGTGATTATATAAGTATAGATGAGTTAGAGTATTAAAAAGTATATAATATATGTTAGCAGTGTTAACCATGGAGAGCAGAGTAAATATGGCAGACAAGGGAAGAAGGGAAGTTTTCCCACTTTATTTTACAGATTTCTATATTATTTAAATACTTTATAGTGATAACCTATACATGCATTACTGTCTAATTCAACATGTATAGCAACGGACATACATTTTAAAATCTGCTTAGGAAAATTGTTTAAATAATTCTGATTTCTATAGTATGGTAACGTCTATCTGCAGATGGTAACCAAGGGCATTCTAGAATAGAAGGGATTAAACAAATATGCAAACAACAGCAGTGATTCCACATATAATTGTGATAATGGAACATAAAAATAGACCACATTTATTCTAAACGTAGAAAGTAAACCTTGAGAATATCTGTTTTGAGGATGACTGTATATGATAGCATTTTTCTTCTCTTAGAAACTACACATACACAAGAAGAAGAAAGAAATTAACAACAATCTCTTTTCCTTGATACTTCATAAACTCCATAGACATCATAAAAATGTATAAGAAAGGCCAAAGCCGAGATGGAGCCAAAGCTGCCTGGGAGGAAGGGCAGGAGGACAGGAGGAGGGTTGTGAATGGATAGGGTGGCAGCAGATGTTAGAAACCACCAGAAAAAATTCCTATTTTGTGTGGGAGGGCTTTCCCTGTTGTGCCAACCTGAAGCCCTGTTGGCTCTTATCTTACCTATGTATACTACTGTGAAAATCTTATATAAAATATGACTAAGCAGAAAATAGCCATCAATTAAAGAATAATACTTTTTGATGACGTGAGATTTATTGGGCTAATACAAAGGAATGTATTGATATAATCCATCATAGCAGTGTATAAAGGTAAAAAAGTCCTATGGCCAATCATTATCACAGATACTGAAATAAAAATTTGGCAAAATTCAATAATAATTCTTGATTTAAACACACATGCATTCAAAATAAGAAAGCATGGATGTTTTTCTAATGTGATAAAATATTTCAAGCTTGGTCCAAAACCTAATACCTGAGCAATTACCACACACAAAGAAAATTGAGTAAAGTAGCAGTATATGATTAATATGCAAAAATCTAGAGCTTTCATAAAATAGCTGGTTAGAAGACTTAATGGTAGAAAAACATCAATTTAAAATAGCAACAAAAAATTGAAATACCTAAAAATAACCATTTTATGTATCACAGCTATGAAGAAACTTTCGACCACTTCTGAAAATCACAAGGGAAGTGTGTGTTTCATGGGAAGACACACCACCACATGCTTGAATAAGGTAACACAGTAGCATAAGGATGACTGCTCACAAGTAAATCTATATATGTTACATGATGTAAATAAAAATACCATCAAATTTCTAAATCAGACACATTAATTCTAAAGTTCATATGCAAAAATAAACAAATTAGACCAGCAGTCCCCAACCTTTTTGGCACCAGGGACCGGTTTCATAGAAGACGATTTTTCCACAGATGGGGGTGGGGCAGAGGTAAGTTAGGGGGAGGGAGGGAGGTGGAACTCAGATGGTGATGCTAGCGATGGGGAGGAGCTGTAAATAAAGATGAAACTTTATTCACTGGTGCAGCTTACCTGCTGACCTCTTGCTGTGCACCTCCCCAACTCCTAAGTTTCATGGAAGACAATTTTCCCCCTGCAGGGTGGTCAGCAGAGGTAGTGGTCCTCGGCCCAGGAATTGGGGACCGCAGAATTAGATGATGAATGGACACCATATAAGATCAATGGAGTTGTACACTCAGTAATTAACAATGTGCTTCAGGCATATAAATAGATGAACAGATCTCTGGAAAAGAATGGAAATTCCAGACAGTAGATCTAAATACATATGGAAATTCAGTGTATGAAAAGGCACTATATCAGTGAGGGAAAATAGACCATTCAATAAACAGGGTAGCAGTCTAAAACAATTATGTAAAATTACAGTTGGATTGATATTACTATCTCAAGACACATGTCAGTATAAATTACAAACATATCAAAGCTTATAATGTAAAAAAACAAAACAAGGAAAGTACTAAAGAAAATATGGACAAATTCCTTTATAACCTTAAAGTAGATAGGCTTCTTAAATCATTAGTCATTAAATTCATTAGTCATTAAATAAAAAGATAAATCCAACCATATGAAAATCAAAACCTTCTTTTGAACACTGATAAACTGGGTGAAGCTTCTGCAGCTTATGTAATAGGCCTAATTTCCCTTATATAAAAAGAGTTTTTGGAAATTGTGAAGAAAATAAAAGACTTTCTACTCAATAGAACAACTGAAAAAGAATATAAACAAATGATCACTGACAAGGAAATACAAAAAGGTCTTAACCATATGAAAAATGTTTAACTTCATTCTTAATAAATGAAATGCAAATTAAAAATACACTGAGACACTTCTTAGATTGGCAGAAATACGTGATTTGGTGAGACACTCAGACCATGAGGAAATGGATATTCTCTTACAATGCTGGGAGGATCAGAGGGGTCTGAATTTACACACCTCCTGTGGCAGTCTATTTAGAAACAATCACAAAAAATACAAAATTTCAAATTCATAAGCCACTCTGAGAATATAGAAAAATTCCATCTTTGGAATTTATTCTTCATATCATATGAAATTATATGTAAAATTCATTGTGACATTTTTTTAAATAACAAAAGATTGTGGAAAACCCCTATGTCCATAATTAGGGAATTGGTTAAATGATGTATGGTTCATCCATACAATTGAACATTATACCCCTGAAAAAAAGAACATGGCCATTCTGTGTTATTTTTGATAACTCTCTAAGAGATACTATTTAGAGAAAACTCAACATAAAGAGGAGTGTCTATAGCAGGCTGCCGTTAGTGTTAAAAAGGGAAAATAATAATATGTTCATATTTGCAGGTTTTCAATCCTATCTCCACCATTTATGTCCAGGTGAATTTGGGCAAGTTATATATTGTGTCTAGACTTCAGTGGCATCACCTAAAAATGAAGATAATCACTACCACCTAAAAATATATTAGGAGGTTTAAATGATAAAAAATAATTATAAAGCATTTAGCAAGACATCCAGTTCCTCAGTGTTATAAAAAGGGTAGTTATTATGCTAAGAGGGTCTGCCTTTACTATATAACCTGTAAACTTTAGGAAATAGTCTGACTGCCTAGCACCTACTAACATTTCTTATTCGTGATAGCTCACCCAGTGTATTTGTGCATTAAAAAATGTATATTTCATTAAGGCCCAGAGTACCTGGGGATTGAAAAGGGACAGCATGACAACTCAAACAGTAAGAGATACAGACCATTAAGGCTCCATCTGAAATGGAGTGTCTCAAAAAAAGCAAAGAAGAAGTAAAATTCAATTTGTATGAAATTCGATTTGCACAAGTTCTTGGAGAAAGAGGTACTGGATAAAGTGAATTCCACCTATATTGAATCATCATTCACCTTCAGTGCCTAAGAAGACACCAAAACAACATCTGGCAATCAATTTTTCATCTTTCAGTGGAGCCTGAGGAACTGAGTAGCGACCAGCATGGTATTGTAAAGAGAAAATCGTGTGGGCCAATTCAATTTCCTCCTATGACAGAATGACAGGTCACAGAGATAGGAGAAAAGCAATAGATGTAATCTACATGAGCCACAGCAAGTCTTTTGATTCTGTCCCACATGACAGTCTCATCAAGGCATTCTGAAGATTGGGTCTAAATCAGGGTCTGAGGAACAAGTGTCCCCTCCCACCCACACCCGAGTCACCCAACCCTAGAAGAGTGCTGGATAGAGCCAGTGCAACAATCTGCTAGGAGACTGGAGCATGTCAGGGATGGCAGAGAATATAGAAGGGATAGAGGGAGGTGGAAATTAACGTAGACCCAGAGACAGACTCAGAGGAAGGGAGTCAGAGAGAATGTATATAACATTGCTGGCATTAGGAGAGTATACATATAGGTAAAAACATCCAAGAAGGTAAACATAAGCAAGGGGCATATGTTCATGGCAGGCAGCTTCTCATGGGAGTGGAATCTCCTGCTGGGAGGAGAAGCCAAGTCCCCCATGTCATCTGGGATACACAGAAAGCCATGGACAAAGGAAAATACCACTCACAATCACTCATTCATTGTGTGTGTGTGTGTGAGAGAGAGAGAGAGAGAGAGAGAGAGAGAGAAAGTGAGAGAGTGTAAAATCTCACTCGGGCTTTTCATGACAAACCATTGGGTTAGGAAGATGGGAAGGGCAGAGCTCAAACTGAGGAGTCTGTTTCAGGAACATAGAGACATAGGAAAGTTTTGTTTTAGACATTGGTAGAACATGTCTAACGAATTACCATGGAACTGGTAAAGGGGGAGTGTGTGTTATTGTTGAGTGGGAGATTTGAATATGAGGGCAGGGGCTGCGTGGACCAGTTTCTCCTTTGCTGGCTCTCCCGGCTCAGCTTCTGTACTTGTTACAAGAAGATTTAAGGGATAGGGGAATATGGGTCACATGTAGCTCTAACTTCAATTTTGACCCTACCACAGTAATCCTGTCAAGGAACCTTCTGGTTTGAAGAAGACAATGGTATTTTCCCATCTCAGGAAATCATGGTCTTGTTCTTAACAAAATGAGGTAAATTTTCTCATTAGAAGCTTCTTCATTTCTCATGTCAGTACCCATGTCCTCCTAATTGTGGTGTTGTCAGTTCACTACTACAAAAAAAAAAAAAAATGATCCTCCGTTCTGAACTCGTTCTGAGCTCTGCATCATCATAATAGCTTGGTAATCTTATTACTACTCGAATGCAAGCGATCCTTCTTTTGTTGACTACTGAGGAGGAAATTGTTAATGACATTAATAGGCTGATAATGTGACACAGAACTCTGGGTAGTATCTAGTCGGTGACTGTGTGGTTTGTTTGGTTGCTGGAAAGAAACAAAACTATCATGATTTTATGGGATGCCTTGATACCCACCTCCAAGTTTGCTATGAGGATTAAATTAGACAATGTATATACAAGGGCTGGGCACATAGCAATAGTTCAATAAATGTTAACTTTTTATTGAACTTGAAGTTAACTATTGGCTTATTCTCTTCTTTATGTATCATTTGGTGACTAAAGAAATTATTTTTCTTATCAAACACAGAGCATGAATGATGAACTCGATCAATTCATTCTTGATACTAATGAGATCAGAATCAGTTAATAAAAATAGTCCATTATATCTGGTGACATAAAATGTTGCTTAGGACAGTGTCTGGAAAATAGTGAAATTTCATTAAATAGTCGTTGCCATTATTGTTATTACTAGAAGGGATGGGGAGAAACTAATGGGGGAAATGATCTGAATAATACAACATTGACTCTTAATTCATATAATTTGGTTTTGAAAATTCAAAATTAAACTGATTCCTGATTCTGCTTGTAGACTTTAAAAATTCCATTTTTTTGAATTACTTTTTGGCCTTTTGGCTAAGATCAAGTGTAAAAATTCCATTTTTGCACCCCAGTGAGATCAGGGATAAGGGAGGTGGACTAGGTCAGTAGCTCTTAGAGGGTGAGAATCCTGCTAATACAAGTCCAACATGCAATGTCTGTCCTTTGAAAGCAAACACTTTGCCTTCATCGTAGTCTTCTTATCAGAAGGAAGGTGGAAATGGGAGAGGGGGGTGGCTTTCTATAATTAAAAAGAAAAGAAAAGAGAAGACTTGTTTTATTCTTAGCCCTGAGCTCCCTGCAGTTCTGAGGATTCCAGACTCATTGGAGTATCTGGAGAATCACGCTCTCTCTAGCAGATAAGGCATTTTTAAGTTGAATCAAAAGTAAAATAAAATGTGAGTTTTGTATCACTTTATCAACAGATGGACTCCAAAGGCTCTGCACTGTAAAGAGAGGACCTCAGGGCTTCCAGGTGGAGGGAGAAGTGAGCCCGGGGGAAAGAACTGGTCAGCTGAGGCAAGGCAGGAGTCAGAGTAGTTCAAAAGCAGGGGGTGCAGGGCTGGAGAAGGACCAGGGATAATGGACGATGCTGGGGGGAATGAAGTGCAAGATGATTTCTTCCACATTTTTTGAGGATAGAATTTTAGGAAATGAATGATACAAGTGTTACTTTTAAAATCCTTAATGTTAATTACCATCCAGGAAGCCCAGGGTAGATGGGGGTGGTAAGAAGGAGTAAAGGTTATCCGCAGCTCAGTTAGTGAGATAGGCAGAAAGCGCCACCCGTCTCTTTCATGCCGCAGCTGTTCCGGAAGCCTAACAGGTGCCCAGGGCCCTGGGTGACTGATGAGGCAGGCACAATGCTGGGCACAGTCTAGACTACAGGCACTTTGCTTGGCCAAGAGCAGAATGTCCGGGGAATGCAAATCCACACAGTTTTTTGTTTGTTCATTCATTTGTTTATCAATCAGTCTTCTTATATGGTCCCTTGGGAAGGTGTTCTTACTCTGAAGAAAGATGGAATCCCAAACTCTCTCCTGACTTCTACACTGAACAAGACGTAGGACAAAGGTTTTACCTAAAGGAGGCAGGGGACCAGGAGGGATGGCTGACCTACTGGCTGTCTTCTGTCTTACTCCAGTGGGAATGGATCTAAGATATTGGCCCTAAACTCTGAGACTCCTGCTTTGATATCCCATGTAGTTT
>NW_012148463.1:355447-370929 GCF_000956105.1 Propithecus coquereli
ACTTTATTTCTATTATTATTACATTGCAACATATAATGAAATAATTATACAAGTCACCATAATGCAACCTCTCTGCTAATGATAATCTGTATTTGCAGCCACTCCCCAGTGCTAACATCACCGCCTCAGCTCTACTTCAGATTATCAGGCATTAGATTCTCATAAGGAATGGGCAACCTAGATCCATCGCATGTGCAATTTACAGTAGGGTCCAAGCTCCTGTGTGAATCTAATGCCCTTGCTGATCTGACAGGAGAGGGAGCTCAGGCAATGATGCGAGAGATGGGGAGTGGCTGTAAATACAGATGAAGCTTCTGAAGCTTCACTGACTTGCCCGCTGCTCATCTCTTGTTGTGTAGCCCAATTCCTAGCAGGCCACTGACGGGGAATGGGTACTACAAAACTAAAGCACAGAGACATTGAGTGACTTTAGCAGGGTCACACGGCAAGTTTAGGCTAAACAGAGCAGATCTAGTCTGTTTTTCTTGGTCACATTGTCATTTGGCTATGCATATTTTAAATGGGATATTCGTGTAATCCACCTCTCCACCTTCACCATCGTTCAAATCAGCTCTGTGATTTACAATGTTGGACCCAGGTTGGTGGTGGTCCCTTGGAGGGCGGGAGGGAGGGAGGCAGAAGGAAGGAAGGAAGGAAGGGAGGGAGGGAGGAAGGGAGGGAGAGAGGAAGGGAGGGAGGGAAGAAGGAAAAGAAAGTAGTACCATGTGGCTGCATCCCAAAGCCAGCAATAGTATGCCTCAGGCCAGTAGAGCATCAAGAATCACAAACTCTGTGATTGGCCTCTGTGAATGGCTTTGTGCTTTTATCTATGTTGCCAGGATGTTACTGTCTTGATAATTTTGTATTGTACAATTCAATCAAAGGTCTTAAATTTTAATATGCATACCTTTGACCCAGCAATTTGATTTCTAGAAATTTACCTTAAGGAAATAATATAGATAATGAGTTAAAGATGTATGCACCAAAAAAATGTATTAACAAGAATGCTGATAACAAACAGTTGGAAGTTGCCTAATGTTATAGGGAATTGATTGAATGAATTACGATCAGTCTATGCAATGGAATATTGTACAGCTTTTTGAAATGGTTATATAGAGTGTGGTTTATCCACAGGGAAAGATTTCCAAAATATTTTGGAAAATAAAAAAAATATCATTAACAATACAATATATTTAGGATATAAAGTTTGCAAAGTTATGCACCAGTACATTAATGATCCAAATGTCTGGGTGATAAAATCATAGGTGATTTAAGTTTTTTCAAATAGTTTTTTGAATTCTTCATTATTTATAATGCACTTTCATTTTCTTATAATCATGGAAGAGGAGGCAGGGTAATTTTTATTTTACTTCTTACTTTTTTTTGAGCAGCTACGTGGTGTTTTTCCAAGTTAAAAATGTTCTTAATAGAAGTGGTATGAAAAAAGATATTCGATATTCTTAAATTGTTTAAGAAATAGACTACTTAATGGACATCTGTCTAGGCAAGGATCTATTTGCTTTGTTCTGTTCATTAGATCTGGGGTGGAGACATTCGTGTTGAGTACAGAACACCCAACATAAGTGCCACATTATGGTTACGTAGTTGCTTGTATACAAAGACATTACCCAGCAAAATTTCGAAATAACTTTTCCCCTGACATGACTAATGTTATTGCTGTTAATTAAGTGGCTTGTTTGGAGGAATAGAATAATTGTGACATATTTTCAGTGCATTCTTATCTTTGAAGAGGAATGAGTTCTCATAGTAATAGTACATATTTATAGAATAGATAGTACATAAAACAAATTAGAGGGTGAAATACTGTATTCAAAGTACTATTTTCATCTGTAATAAGACAGTTTCAACCCCCTGGAAGATATTTATAACTGAAGCACTCCTTCTGGAAATGTGGATTTAAGAGATTAGCATCAAGGTAATCCTGGAGACAGATTACAAACAGGACATAGGTTTGGAGAAAGCCATTCACAAATTCTCTCAGGGGTTGAAAACAATAGCAGTGAGTTGTTTTATAATCTAGTGTTTTAAAGTTAGTGTTTTTAAAAGCCATATTTAATGGGCTAGTATAGGAATGGAGAATGGCCTCAAAGCTTGAACTAGTTCCCTGACTGCTATTGAGAATCAAGTCTATTACAATAATATTTCTATACTTACTTTGTTGATGAAGGAAATTAATTTATCTAAAAGAAACATCTCTAAGGTGAAGGGGAATTGTACTCAGCAGGAATGGCAAGTCTTCATCTAAAGGGTCAACTCCAATCAATTAAACAACGTGTTGAGAAGGCTCTTGAAGCAGACTCCTGTCTCCATGGGAAAACAGATCGTGGTTGATTCATGGTATCTGTTATAGTTAGATGTGGGAGAGCAGCAATACCCATCTGGCACATTCACCAACTCAGACAAAGGAAACTCATTTATTAAATAATAGCTAAATGGGGTTAGAGGGGTTTATGATATGTTATTATGACTTTTTGATTTTTATAGGCATAAGCCATTGGTTTCATTGGGCTAATCTTCTCTCTGACTCTCATTTATGAAACTATGTGTAATTTCTTATAGCCTTGGGTAAATCAGAGTCAGCTTGAGGCTGGAGTTGAGACTTTGGATTCTGTGTTCATGTTCTCTTGCCGTGTCTTTCACAAGCGCTCTGACCTGGAGTCCTTGTGGGCTGAATGTAGAGCTCCCACAAGCAATAGAACTTAGTTCTCATCTGAAGCTCAAAATACCCTTAGAAGGTTGAGATGGACTCTGCATCATAATGACAGAGAAATGGAAGCCTGGAGAGTTGAATATCATGTCACAGAGTCTGTCATCATAGAACCCAGATGTAAGCCCACACCTTTTCCCCATACCGTGTGCTGACACTGGTGGGAGAGAAGGTCAAACAAGTGTCCCCAAAGTATACGTGGCAGTGATGCTTTGTCCTTTTATGTGACTCTCAAAGTTGAAGCACTTTCATTAAGTGCTGGGAAGAATTTTATGTACTAACTAGAGTATGTGGCGTGTGTGTATATGTGTGTGGTTGCACATATGCACATCAATATTTGAATAGAGAGGGGTGAGAAGAAAAAGATAGCAAGTAAGTGGAGCTATTACCCTGGTAGTAAAAATACTTAAAATGTGCATGCATCTGATATATCCTCATAGGCTTTTTCACAAAGGAACAGGATTTCTGACTCTATTTAAAACCTGTCCAGAAGATATTTATTAGTAGTAATTTTCTGAATAGATAGTAAAGGACAGACTGATATGTTAGTATATAATTTAAAACACTTCTAGAAAAACTATTGTATTTTCTATAGGATAGAAAAATAATGTAACCACATACCTTTCACATACTAGCTGCTCAAAAAATTGCCTATTTTTTTTGACCATATGCTTTTGCTGTATGATGCAAAGGGTATCACTTTGAAAAAATATTTGCATTTATTGGGATGCAAATGACACTTTTTGCAAAGAAAATCAAATACTAAATGCATGCAGAAGGCTGATTAGTTAATATATTCTCATGGTTTTATAAAGCAAACAGTCATCTAAAATACATCCTATTATGAAAAAAATAAAGATGTTAAAATCTCTTTATTTTCCACTGAGTACAAATTGCAGCTGGTATGGGCAGAAGAGCCACAATTAGCAAACCCCAGGTCTTTCTCCCCCTCTTCTGGGGTGCCTTCCCCAACTTCTCTGCAGATTGAGGTAACCTCCTCCCCATTCTGGACTCTCCTTTCACATCCTTCTATTATGGAACTTCAGCACTATATCAGAACATTTCCTGACTGTCTGCCTCACATGGCTATGAGTTCTTTGAAAGCAGACACTATTTCTTGGTCATCTTTTTTTTTTCTTTGCTTGTGAAAACAAACATACGAAAATGTACTTATTCTATAATAGATACATAATCATTATTTGTCACATGTGTGAAAGAGATGGAAGATCTTTGCTCTATTTGGGGGCCCCAGAAGGCTCTGCCCATAGTCTTATCTAGTCTCTAACAGAGGGGATTTCTGGCTTGGGAGTCTGGGGTGTGGATGCTAACTGCAGCACATTCATGCTGTTGGAAAGGTACCCTCAGGGGAACATCTTACTTGTTCTGGATCAGTAGTCCAGAGGATGGCTATGGCATAGTCTAATAAATCATATACAACCATCATGTCATGGTTACCATTTAATCTGGACATTTAGAAGCTATGACTGACTTGTGAGCCTTGGCTACCTTGAATCTATTGCACATTTGGGTTTTAGTACCTGGTTACAAACAATTCTTGGTGATCTCGGAAATTTTCTTTCTAAGGTTCTGTTATGGATTGCATATTTATGTCCCCCTAAAATTCATATGTTGAAACCCTAACCCCTAATGGGGGTACTATTTGGAGATGGGGCCTTTGGGAGGTAATTATGATAGTGTATCTGCTATGGGATGAGTGCCCTTACAAGAAGAGGAAGAGAACCCAGAGCTCACCCTCTCTCCACATGCCTGCACTGAGGAGAGGCTGTCTGAGCACAAAGGGAGAAGGGGGCCATCTGCAAGTCAGGAAGAGGGCCCTCACCAGAATCTGACTATGCTGGCACTCTGATCTCATACTTCCAGCATCCAGAAGTATTAGAAAATAAATGTCTGTTTTTTAAACCACTCAGCCTATTATATCTTGTTATAGCAGCCCACACAGACTAAGACAGTTCCCTAAAGTAACTCATTCTATAAGCATTTAGGGAAAACCTGGGCCCAGTTCTGGGCAGATTTAATGCCTATTCCAGTTACTATTGCTGCTTATCAGATTATCCAAACTTAGTGGTATAAAACTACAACCATTTTATTTTGCTCACAATTTTGAAGGTAAGGGATCTAGAACAGATTGCCAAGCATATCTCCAGCATAATGGTGTCAGGACAATTGGACTTCAGAATGGTGGAAGGGTTTCCTCAGAAAGTCAAAAGGGAACCAGGTGAAGTTTCCTGGCCTTTTAGGATCTAACCTTGGAAATTATACAGTGTTCTTTTTGTGGCTGTCTGTAACAGCAGTCATACGTATATCCAAGATATCCCACCTATCAATGGGAAGACTTTTAAAAAAATGTGGACCTTGTTTTAAAACTACCAGCATCTCATTTTCTCAAAATCAGTTATTTCTATTTTTTTAGTCACACTAGCTTATCACTATTTTGTTGATTTTCCCATATCTAAGTTTTCCAAAAGTACCACAAGGGGTAACTCTTTTACTACTTTCTTCAACAGATGCGAATTAAGTGTCCACTACATACCATGAAGATTTTGCAAGAATTCCATCATACTAATTAAATAATTGGAGTGAACCTGCAAGTTGCTATTAAATTATCATCAATAATCACTATCTAAATCAAGTGCATATTCCCTACTCCCACATCATAAACCCTCTAATCTCATATTTTTTTCATCTCTTAAATTTCTGATGCCATTTTTCTTAATTTTTCCAAAATAATAGTGGCATGCTTTACAGTAGCAGCACAAGAATCACCATTCAAATTTGACTCTGAGTTGTACCATCTGGGTTGGGGGCTTAGACATAAACCCGAGTGAAATTTCATGGAAACAGGCCATTTAAAAAATGTGCATTGTTAATCTTTGGAGAAACAATAGAATGGAAATAAAAATGGCATATTTTTCCAGTGTAATGAACCTCAACAGTTTCCATTGTGACTGCCGGAGCGAGTTTGATTGCCAGTTGGTAAATGAGCCTGCATCCGGAAAAGCGGGAATAGATCACTCAGCAGAGCGACAGACACATGATGTTTGCTTTAAAGAGAGAGATTAAACCAGTTTCATGAAGGCCAGTGTCCTGCTGCATCCCCAAGGCAATAGGTAGACTCTACCCTTTCCTCTGCATTCTTGTTTCAGAGACTGACAGAATAAAACAATTTCCAAAGTAGTCCCTTGCCCACAAATGTAAAGTCAGTAACAAGACATGGAACATTGGGAGCAATTGAGGAAGTTGCTATGAAGCTGTGTCATGCACCCCCTGATCTGGGTTGGCCTCGACTCCCTCAGTTGTTTCTGGAAAATTCTCTGGTCACCAACCCAAGAGAGCTTAAATGCCCCAAAATGCCTTTGCCAAGTCACTCAGATTCTGGAGGTATATATGTCTCTACCCACAGAAAAAAGAAGTCACAAAGATTCTATTTATAGGTTCTCAGTGGATGAAACCTACTACGTAGTATAATTGGAGATGGGATAAAAGGTAAGTATCCCCCAAATAGCTCTCTTTCTCCTGCCTGGGTCCAGTTTCCCACATTAGAATCGCTGGTAGCTTAGAGCTATGGAGTCAAATTTTTTACAGAACTCTATGTTTGAACAAAATCTTAACTGGAAGCCCATTAGGTAAAGCAGCTAAAAATGGGAATTGTTCTAGAGGAGGATGAGGGACCATTCAGACCCACCCACAGCCAGGCAATCAAAGGTGCCGCAGCAACCATGGTCCGGGATTTGTCTGCCAAAGGCCCCAAAGAAGATGCTCTCATAGTTTTATCAGTTTAGCAATTCAGTAGTAGCTGCATTTTATTGAATGGACTTTTTCTGCCAGATACTTTGCATAATTTTATTTCACATAACCAACCTGTAGTAAGTATTATAAATACTATTTTATAAAGAAATTGTGGTTCAAGAAAGATTAATAATTTTCCCAAGTCGAGAGGTATAGCAGGGATTCAAATCTCAATCAGCTGAATAATTACTTTTTGTGGGAGGCTGTGCTATACATTGCAGGATGTTTAGCAGCTTCCCTGACCCCTACCCTCTAGATGCCAGCCGTATCACCACCCCCAGTTGTGACAACTGAAAATGTCTCCAGACATTGCCAAATGTTCCCTGGGGTAAAATCAGCCCTGGTTGAGGATCTCTGGCCTAGAACTTGCCCATATCTGTAGGGACTCTTTCCCTCTCCTAAATAAGATACCTTCAGTTTCTGTAGGCACACTAATGCTGTAGGCATGCACTATCCAATACAATATCTTTAACTACATGTAATTATTTAAATTTAAATTAAGTAAAATTGCATAAAATTAAAACATAAGTCCCTGAGTCACACTAACCACATATCAATATGTTCTCCATAGCCACATGTGTCCAGTGGCTACCATGTGGGACAGAGCAGAATAGAATATGTCCATGTTCACAGTAAGTTCTGTAGAAGAGCACTGCTGTAGACAAAACTCTCCTAGCAAACAAGTGAATTGCTGATCTTTGGAAATGTGAGATTCATCCCCTGTGATTCTTTAGGGATTCGGAGAGAAGGCAGTCCCTGAAAGGCTTGCTGCGCTGACCCTGCTGGCAATCAACAAGCCTTCCCTTATTGGCTATTCTCCAGTACGTACAGATGGAGAGCAGCCCAGTGTCTGCACCATGATCTTCCTGCATGCAGGAGAAATGCAGATGAGACTCCTTGAAAGAAAATCACAGACCTATCCATTTTCCCTTAAAGGTCAGAGATAAACAGATTTGCTACCCACATGGGAAACATTCACATCGAATCCTGGATCTGACTAGAACTGCAGTTTAGGAAGAGGGAGAGCCTGAAAGGTGGTTGAAAAGGAGACAGGAACACAATTAGAAGACAATACCCCAGGTCAAATCTGAAAAGTACATGGCAGGCAGATGTGGGAGCATGTGCAGTCATGCAGCCATATATGTTTGTTTCAGGAGTGTTTTCCTTCCATTCACCTTATCCTACCAATATAAGGGGGCCACTGAAGATTTGGGGGAGCCCGCATGTTTATGTTTTATGTTGTCCCTATAACATAAAAACATTGCATTAAGAGTAGGGCCCTATATTATAACTGAAAAGATGGTTGCTATGAGTCACTTGTGGAAAATAATAGTTTAAAGAGGCTTACAAAGAAAATAGGACTGCCACATTTAGCAATAAGAAAAAAAGGGGAAACTCCGTTAAATTTTGAATTCCATATAAACAACAAATGACTTTTAGTATAAGTATATTTCATGCAACATTTGAGATATACTTAGACTAAAATATTTATGTTTTCTTTAACTGAGAATCAAATTTAATTGGGAGACCCATGTTATCCAGCAACCTTAAACGAAAGTGAAAGATTTGCCGGTGAGGAAATGTACACGTTGGGGCATTGGGAATGAAAGGGCAATGATAATGGATAAGAAAGTACACCTAATTTAATGGATATAAATGATCATTAATTGGGTTAAGGAAAGTCTAAAGATACAGGAGGAACTTTGCTGTTTGTTTATTTCCTATCAGAGCTGAGAAGAATGATACAGTCAACGTAATTCTCAGCTAAACTCAGTTATAACCAAAGACAGGAGGTTCAGTTCAATGGATGTTTTGAGTGACTCTTGTGCACGACATATATGATGCCAAACACTGGGAAACTGAAATTAAGAAGGCAAAGTCACTGTCCCAGAGTAACTTGCTATCTTGTGGAAGACTCACATGTGCAAACTGACATTTGAAACAAGATGGTGTAAGTGAAATCTAAAGTTACGGAGGAGGAAGTCATTAGTTCCGCTCTGGGTCAGGGAAGATTGTGTATGTGAAGTGATGACACTTAAGCTGGACTTGGAAGAATGCAAATAAGAGTGCAGAGCATGATTTTGGAAGGAGCAGGTGTGATCAGGAACCTGACCAGTGGACAGCGATGGCAGGAATCCAGGGTGTGGAAAGGTGAAGAGGAAGACTGAGACATGGCTAAAAGATGGACTGGGGCCATGTCATTAGGGGTTACAGTCTAGGGGCAGGAAAAGCATTTAAGCCAGGAGGAGCAAGATCTAATCTGTAATTTAGGAACTGATAATAGAATTTTAAATGGCAGTATACTTAAAATACTTTTGGAATTATAAGATTAAATTTGACAGTTAAATATCTTATTCGTATTTGTTTTAAATCATCACATTTTGGGCCAGTTTATTATGTCATTCATGAGGAGGACAAAGGAGAATAACAGTTAAGACCATGGCCATCAGGTCAGATGATGCTAGAACTGAATCCTGGCTCTGCCACCCTGAAGTCACCAGTTTGACATTTGACATCAGCTCTTATCTGAAGGATGGGATGAACAACAGCCCATACCTCATAGGGATAGACGAGTTTTAAATAATAAGATATACACATAAAATGCCAGGCACAGTGCTCAACAAATAAAATTATCATAAATTTTAATAGCAATGATAAATGAATTCATTTATTTCATATTTTTACCTAGAGCTCATGCACCTAACTACTAATTTAAGACCTCCAGCCTCCTTGAACATTCCAAACTCAGCTGTTGCTTGGCGTTCAGGAGCCTCTCTGCACATGTTCACATCTAGTCCACTCGTGCCAGTGCCAGGCACTGCCCTTGGCCAGACACCAGGTTCTGTAGCACCGTTTCTTCTGACATCAGAGTACCTGCTCCGTCGGGCATGGGAGGCTCCCTGGCTTCCACTGAGGGTGCTACCCGCATTCTTGTACTGTTGTCTTTGTCAGTAGTTCTGTCTCTAGTGTGTCCCAGAGTTTGATGAAATTCTTCTGTTTGAATTTTTTTTTTTTCCTTTTTTCCTCTTTATATAACCTAGACATGCGTGCATTAGGAACTTGGCAGAAAATAAATCAAGCTATCTTTAGAATTACCCCTCTGCTCCAAAGATCAAAGTGTTGAAGGTTTTAGGCGTGTTGCCTCTAGGTTCCTCGGTGACCTGATATGAGGAGGGATTCCCTGGCCATACCCTCCCCACCTCCCACCACCCACACGCTAAGATAGAGCAGGGACCCTGAGTCGAGTTACATTTCCCTTTACAGTGGATGCCGTGGATTCAAGTTACTGAATTGATGAGCCGCTTGTCGCTAACTAGCTACCTCAGAGTATTACCACAGAGTGCGTGTGATGATGGGGGAAGCCCAAGTAATGCTTTTAAACCTGATTGCTCACCTCCATATCGCCCTCCTAAACCATGAAGCCATAAAATAGCCATTACAAAGTGAGGCTGCACCAAACTGGAGTGTGAGCTGGGCAGCCCTGTGTTTCTCTCACTTACCCAGCCAGTGTGTTCCTTCCATTTGCTTAAAGTAGAAAACCAACAGACTCAGGGTCTCTGGCTTCCAGCTGATCGGTAAATCACAGACATATGTGGCTAATCACTTTTCTCTTGCAGTGTATTTACAGAGTCAGCCCCACCACATGTCCCTTGCATTGTGTTCCCAGCTACCATGTCTGTCTGTGCCATCTGCGGAGATAGCAGGCCCCTGCTTCCCAGTTCTGAGTGTGTGAGGAGTTAGTACAGATTGGCCAGCAACCCGAGCAAGAGTAAACGTAACCCTGCAGGGAGACTCCAATAGCTTCACAAGTCACAACGGCTCTGATGAGTACAAACCATGGACTCAAACACCTAACTGAAGAGAACATTTGATAGAAACTTCCTGATAGAAAATACAACCCATTAGTCATTACTTATTTTCTTGGTGGATATATGTTACAGTGAAATATCGTTCACAGTTATTCTAGTGGCAAAGGAATTTTGTAAAGAGTGCAAGATTTGGAAATGGTATGAGAACTTTGAGGATCTCATAGGGCTGTCACTGATAATTATTCTTTTAGTCATGAGAACATCTCTATTTTCAGGTCAACTGTGTTGTTCCACAGTTGTTGGATGGAATCCTTAGTTCAGTCACATCATGGTTAATCTAATTCTGTTTTCTGAATTCTGTTGTGTGTGATCTCAAGGGAAAAAGAATGGTTGGAACATGTTTCCCATGATTTCTAAACACATGTAGATTGAAGCAAATAATAGTAACAGGAATTTAGGTAGATCCTACTCTGCCCAAAGATCATATTGTGAATGCTTGCTGTTTATCCTTTAGAAAAGTGAATAATAATTTTTGCAGCAAAATGGTACACCCTCACGTTTGTCTATAAATTTACATTTTTGAATATTAAATATTAATGAAATTTCAGGGGAGTATGCGAGATAGATCTTAAAATCAATCTGAAAAATAGCAACAATGAAAAATATGGGCTACCTTCAATAATGGAGCAATGGAGGGACTAGATAGGAAGAAAAGGAGCTCTTTCTCCATGTTGAGGCCATCGCTCAATCTGTGCCGTTATCTCCCTCTGAAGAATTTCTGAGTAAAATGGAGAGACAATGGCTGCGTTTCAAATGGAGCTCAGTCTGGGCTGCCCTACTTCTCAGGAATAGGACGTACAGAAAAGTACCCTTCCACGGAAGCATTGCCACGCCTCGCTTTTCCCCCAGCTCCAAGATGGAAAAATGCTCTTGTCATTTTCTTTTTGGTTTATTGAAAATTTCATTTGGTTGCAGCGCACATTTACCCTAAACAAAGCTGTATTCTACTATTTCTAAGAGAAGCGGGTGTTTTAAGTAGTTTGTCTATCTTCTTGATTTTAAGGACAATGAGGATACATCAAAGGCACAGAAGGGTATTCAATTAGAATGTGACATTTAAAGCAGAGAATCATAAAATGTTTGGCTTGTTTGGGACTTTAAATATTATCTCAGATACTAACATTTTCAAATAAAGAGGCTAAGATTGAGAGTTGAAGTAATTTGTTCCAAACTTATTATACCTTGTCTATGAAACAACAATAATAAACCAGATAATAAACATGGCTACATAGATTTACCTATGTGTCCTCTAGTACATCCCAGTGAACCAATGAGGATATGATGGTTTTCTTCATTAGAACACATACCTTGCCCCCTGACACATGCACATACACAAATGTGTGTATGATATATGTGTTATACATCTTAGATGTCATATAGGTATTAATTCAAGCCATATTGCATTCCTACATCAAACAAGGCTCCCCACCAGGCACTATATGATCTGTTGTAGTTGATTTATCAATTGTTAGAAGATCTGAGTGCTTTTGGCAGATGAAATTGCAGATTGCAATGCATGCATTTGAAAACATTCTATAAAATAAAATTGGTATAAAGGGTGTATTGGTGAAGCTCTCACTACTTCAAATACAGTAAAATTTAAGCACATGTTTAAATTATGTTTAAACAATTTATAAATTGTTTAAATTTATAAATTATATGTTTAAACAATTTCCTTAAATCCAGATACATTTAATAACTTAAGTAGCATAATTATGAATGATCCTCAGCAGAAGTCTTTGTTGCCTCGACTCATTATGCGGAGAGGATTTGAAATAGGTAGAAGCAGTTTGTATAAAATAAATGAATAGTTTACTCTGACTGTTTGAGAAAAGCTTCCTTTCTTATAATCTATACTCAAGGAAACGGTTTCAGAGGTATATCTATACTTACAGATGGGAAAGAGGATCTACATAATTTTTTTGTGTGTGCACACCTAATAAAGCTGAACTAAATAATGTTGTATAAATTTTGACTTTATCTCTTTTCTCTTCTTGTCATCATTTCTATTTTTTCTGCTTTCATTTGTTCCCTATGTCTTTGGTGAAGTATGACAAGTTAATATTATAGGATTATACATATCGAAGATTTTTTAAAATTTATTTTCAGTATTTACCTTTCTTCACCATATACTGCCTTCAGGTTGTTAATCCTGGACTTCAGCAGAAGGTGGCATGGCAGGGTCTCTGGAATTTCATTACATTTTTTAATATTTGTTTTTTTCAATGTGGTTAACTGCCTCTTCTTAGCAAATATGTATGTAGGCATGAATGTGTGTGCATGTTCATACATACATTTTAAATCTTAAGATTATATCTTAAATTGTAATAAATATCAATAAACAGAAATCATTCTGTTTACAAATATTCATTTTACAAAGTAGCACAGCAGGAATATGTCTAGTTAAGTGGACCATACACTGGCAAGCGGTGGTCTGCAAAGCCATTCATTCTATGTGGCTGCAAACCAGAGGCATAAAGAAAACAAAAAGTGCCTATTTACTCTGTACATTTTGTCCTCCTGTTCAGTTTATGCAATCTGATTTGTTTGGTTCTGAGGGCCGGACCTTGCTGGCTCTGTCCTAAGTGGTTGGGTTTCAAGCTTTAAGCCTCTGGGGAGCCTTTCACTTAACTGAAATAAAAACAACTCCAGCAGGGTTTGTATTAGCATTTGCTTTTGCCACAATTCTGAGGGACCCTAAACCAGGAGGTCAAAACTATTTAGGAGTAGTTGTGAGAGTAGCTTAAGCTCATGGTTAAGGTTGTTGCAGAGTGAATTTTACCTAGAGCGAAAATTCCAGATATGCTGTGACTCTGAACCCTGCAGCCGTGCTGAGCTTTGCCTGCTGCTCACCGATGCCTTTGGCATTATTTCTTGGCACAGAGGATCTGGGGTGAGCAGATTAATTGCAGAGGCAGAGTGTCAGATGCCAGGCAGGAGTAGGATGGATGCTGTGGTTTCTGGAAGACAGCTAAGTCTCCAGTGCCACCTCTGCATCACTTAGGGATAAGCACTAGTCGGCAGATGTAATTAACATCAAGAGGAGGCGTGGAGACTGGAGACCTTACTGCCCTGTGAAACCAGGGAAGGGAGTTTGCATAAGTGGAGGACTTGGGGCTCTGACCCTTGGTCTTCTATTGCCATCTTCTATTGAGACGTACGGGGAACAGAAGAGATCACCTATTACCTGGCAATGGTGGCTGTTCACTGAAGCACACCAGGTGATGTGGGTGGGGTCGGGATGACTGTCTCCTGAAGACAGCGCAGCTGAAGTATCTTAGTTGTTAGTTATCATCTTAATAAGGTGAAAGTAGAGGTTTGGGGAAATGGTACTATTTCTATAATATCTGAAGTTAAATAAAACTTCCCTTATATTTCAGAATTTATGAGCCTGATTTTAGGTAATTTTTGACATTTCTATTACATTTCTAACAGTTTAAATTCTGTCCACACAATAGTGACTTTTGTGTGTGTTGGGACCATACACATTCCATTTTTTCAGTTTATAACACCTTCCCTCCCCCATGCTCATGACTAGAAATTGAGAAGAGCTGGCCAGTGGGCCAAATCTTGGGCCCTCAGAGTTCATTATTATTGTTGTTGTTATTTCAGCTGCTAACATTTAAAAATTGAGCAGTTTCATATGAAAATCCAGATTTCCGATGACTCTTAAAACTGGAAGACTTGTCCTCCTTGGGCCTGCATTGCTGTGTGGCTCCCCAGTGCTGGGGCTAAGGTACACACTCCTCGTCAGGCTGGGAACACACAGTCCCATCCACTCCTCAACTCAGTCCTCTGCTCTCATCTGCATTTTAGTTTGTGACCCCTGATGCAGAACAGCCTTTTCCAAGGCCTGGGACCATGTGAGTGTTCCCACGTGCAGTCCAACACAGCTGGCTAATCTCAAGAGAGCTGAGTGTGCCCTAAACCGGCCCAAACCCAGTACACATTCAAAACCATGTTTCTGACTTTTGATCTCAACTGTGTAAGCCAGAGAGTTGCAGGTGCAAAGTTAAGTTCTCTGGAAGGAAGAATTTAGTAGAGAGATTATGTTTAACTGTGGTAGGCTGAAAACAGTCATCTAAACAACTGGGCAATGCATGTTCGACTCTCGTAGCGGTCTGCACAGGTGGGTCACAGCTGGTATAAGCCCACAACTATCAGAGATGTGGGATCCTCAGCCTGGCTGTTCTGTCTCTAGCCTTCACATTTGTGCTCTTGCTGGCAGGAAGGAGAAAAAGCAAGGGAAAGACATGCCTTCTCTTTCAAAGGAAACCTTGCAGAAGTTGCATGCATCATTTCTACCTACATCTCTTTGGCCAGAACTTAGTCATATTTAGCTGCAAGGAAGGCCTGAAAAGAGTATTTATTCTGGATGACCCTGTTTTTAACTAAAGATGAGCAAGGAGAAAATGGATATTAGTGTAGCACCAGCAATCTCTGCAGGGACTGTACCTTGTGGTTTTAAGATTTCCCAGGGCATTGCCTCTGGTGGACAGTAGATAAATATGGCAAAGGAAAGGGAAGACAGGCCTCCAGCCTCAGCAGCTCCTTACTCTCCTCCTGATTACCACACACTGATGAAATTGCCATGAACCATACGCACCACCCTCGTTCCCTTACATACTTCCCTCATTCCTTATTCCTGTACATTTTGCTTTGCTTTATCACTCAATGCAAATGTTTCATCTGTAATCAGCCAAGTGTTTAATTACTATGCAAGGTGCTAAAAATCTAGAGATACTGTGGCCCCTTCCCACATGAAAAGACTAGTGTCTCCTCAGAACTCTTGCCCACCCAGGAAGTACATTTTCCCAAGCTTATGTGCAGGACTGATCCTAGAACTTCACCACCTCTGGGAATATCCCTGTTAACCTAAGTCGTAAACTCAGTCTTCACACTGTTTTAGGAATCACAGTGCTCACAGCACAAAACTTTTCAGTGATATGGACTCCTTCTGGCCAGTGAGGATAGAAAGAGTCCCTCTTGCAGCTACTTGTATTAAAGCCTAAATTTACAAAACTTCACTTTAGGAATAGGTGGAGCTAACTCACTTTAGAAAATACATTTCTCTCTCT